>NC_060150.1:15937770-16075914 GCF_021292245.1 Micropterus dolomieu | reverse complement strand
GGGGGGGGGGGTGGAAAGAAATCTTGATCTATCATAGAAGCACCAGGAGCTTGTATTGATTTACCAACAGAGAAATATAGACTAGGGTGTAGATGTGTAAACATGGATGTGTGCCTGAGTTTACTGCCAAGCAGTATTTGTACTTTACATCCAAATTATCACCAAAATGTCAATATATTTACTATTGCTATAAATAGTGTCAAAGTTAGATTTCAGTCTTTTTGTAGATGGAAATAACAACTAACAGAGCGCATGGTGTATGGTTTACCACATGCAGCTATGACTACGCAAAAGTTCACCTAAATATTAATCAATAGTACTTTTTAAGAACGTGAGAAAGAGAAACCCTCATTTTGTATTAATTTAAACCTGCAACCTCTTTGCTTAGTCCTCCTGTTTACTCTTGTGGCAGCAATGAGCTCAGGAGTGCATCTGAGCTCTGTATAGTTGGCTTCTTGAAAAGCACCTTTTCATAAATGAAGTGTTACAAATTGCATTGCATTATTTTGACACATGGCTTGAAAAAACAACTCCTGTTCGTTCGGAACATCACCTGGATTAGCTAGATCCTTATGAAGTTTGACAGCATGTGTGGAGTTGTAAGCTACTATGGCAAAGCAGCAACAAAGTCCAGAATGTGTTTTGTGCTTTTGGAGTTGCCAATATGTGATGCAAAGAATAAAAACTATTTTAATTGCAGGAAACTAAAATAATCTCTTAAAATTTTGGTTTGGTTTTGAGCTGTCTGAAGTGGTTGTTTGTGTCAAGAAATTGTGCTGTTTAACTCAAAGTAGCAATTAACCAGGAAATGAAAAGTCCAGAGGGAAATACAATCAGGTGATGCCCACCATATTCCAAAGAAGATTTCCAAGCGTTTCCAGCTCCTGAGACACAACTCATAATTCATCAGAGTGCTGGGGTAATTTATTTCCCTTGGTTTTAATATGTTACAGACGAGTGGTCGTGTGTCTTTTTTTCCGTCAGAGCTTTACAACACAGGGGCTGGGCATGTAGCAGGGCTGCCGCTGCACGCCGTACAGTCAAAACCTGTGGTGCCTTTCATGGTTCAGGGCCCTCTAATTTCAACGGGAAGTTGCACATATTTCATGGATACATCCCTGCTAGAGAGGGGAGGAAGAGGAGGGATGAGAGGGATAAGAGCAGTGGGGTGGTCTCACCAAGGAGGAGGCTGATGATGGACTGTACCTCTTCTACCTGTGCATCGCAGGCCATTTACTCTACAACAGAAGGTTCTGGATCAATTGGTCAAGCCACTGGCTGCTCTAAAGCTGACATGCTTTGATGTCACCTGACCAAGACTGTTTGATTGGATAGAGTGCTGGAAGACACAGCGTGGAGTTCATGCTGTTCAAAATGCCTTTCATATCTATCTAAAGAAGCCATTATGGTCAAGTGTTGTGTCCTGAAATCTTTTTTCTCAATAAATCTGCCACTGCTGTTGTACTGTACTGTGTTTCAAGTTATGATGCCTTTTTTTCCCCCCTACTCAAATGCGAAGTCCAGCTATGAGAACTACCATAACACAGAGAGCAAGAGCTCAAGGGGCACAAGAAGCATGTTCGATGCCATTCAGCACAAATTTTGAAAACAATGCAATCAACATTAAATTAGATATGTCTAATAAATAAAAAAATAAATAAAAACAGAAACACCATTGACATCATTGAACGACATAGTTCAGAAAAAACTGCTCAAAATGACAGGAAGTGTAAACACATTAAAGACAGCATTAATTCTGTTAGAAGCAATGTTGATCAAAGAAATGGTCGATACAGAAACAAATGCACTTACCTTTGAGCAGATATCACAACTAACATGCTCAGTAAAGAGTTATTCCCAATAATCGTGTTGCTGTTTCAAGCCTTCGGTTTTACTTTAAAACCGCCATTAGCTGGTAGAGATGTTCCATAGTTAATACACAGCTGGTGTGCCAGCTGATTGCTCACTCACACCAGGATGTCACAGGCCTAGATATTGAGGATATATCAGAAAGAACAACATATAAATAACATTCACAAAACATTCACAACCTGAGTTCTTCTGCACAAGGGTGTAGAGTATATCTAAAGGCTTTAAGCAGAAGACTTGCTCTGAAGTAGCATCGGTGTTGTATATTGTAACATTCCTCTGTCATTAGCATTTTTCCCCTTGTTTCAATCCTCAGTTCCAAACTCAGTGACTTGTTTAAGTTTCTTGCAGCACAAAATCAGGCCACCTGAAGGAAACTCTCACTCTGTGAAGCGCATCCTTTAAATGGCATATTTTACGCATATGATGTTATCAATTTCATTGTATCCTTTCCCCAGGTGTGTTGGAGTAGGGACCTCGAGTGTTATCCCAGCTGTTTGGATTCCTCTCCTCAGGGCTACAATAATATGGTAGATTCTAATCAATACTCGACGCCTCAAGAAGAAAAGATCACGGAGCTACAGCTGGACTCCACCTCACTGTCCATCCCCCTGCTAGTTATGAATCAGCATCCTCTTCCTCCAGAGGACAAAAAAAACAACGAACACATACACATACACACAAGGTTAGAGAGAAGCTGAACTCTGACCCCTGACATTTGGCCCTTGACCCATCTGTCTGATGGCCTATCGATTATGTCTGGCCTCGCCTGGTAATTGTTGCCTTGTAATTACTTCACATGTTGTGTTTGGAGCCACAAAACGGCAATTTCGCCTTCCAAATATTGCACGAGAGCACTTGAGACCACAGGACACAAGTCTCGCCTCATTCCAGGAGATTACACCACGCACTGGACGGACAATTGCAGACAAGAGTTCATGTAGCTTGAATGGAGAATGGTGAGATTTCACATCGGAGGGAGAAGCTGAAATAAAGATGGCAAAAGTAATCAGGCATATTTCTGGCTTCTCTAAAGTACTCCTTAAGAGGGATTTGAGGCATGTCACATGGTGCACTGAGAAGCTGCCTCCTACTGTCCAGTTTCCTGGCCTCATTGCCTGGGTAACCATGAGGAAATGAGAAGCCGACCTCTCTGTTTTGGTAGCAGTCATGGGTGGCAGTTCAATGGAGTGGTCTCTGTTTTGGTATTAAATGTATTTGAGTGTCTTTTAGATAAATGTGGGATAAGGTCTTGCCCCCACTCCTTATATGTGACGTGAATAGCGTTTTCAATATTCATATATAATATCTGCATGGCAATGAGGTAAACGTCCAAACCTAAATGAGAAATTAAAGCCCTGTCCATTCCCATCAGGGCCTTAGAAATACAACTAGATGTCACTCGACCTATTGCGTTTGTATTAAAAATGAAAGAAAGGATCTTTGTTGTCTCTCTTCGACACATCCGTGAAAGATCTCAAAATCGCCTTGGCAAATTGAGTTTGTTGTGTATACAAGTACCTGCCAGATTTAATATTGAATGGATGATCCAAAATGGATTTTTGATCCCGGGAAAATGAGGGGAGATGTCTGTAACAACAAAAAAACGGGAAGGAGAAAAAAAAATCCATAACCATCTCAAGCTAAAATCCTGCTCCAGGGTGCTGAATATATTATTTTCTCCCCTTGCTCTGTCTTTCCCCCCTTTTACGAGTTGTTTTCATGTAAAGAAAAACCTATAGGCTTGACCTCTGCGTCAGTTTGCCTTTGGCGATCCACAGATTGCAAGTTTTCAGTGCTCGATCCTCAGAGAGGGATCCAAGTCAAACCCTATAAATATTTCAAGACTATTTCTTGCTCCCAAGACCCCTTACTAACACACTTGCCACCGCTGACTAGAAAATCCTGTCTGTTTACGCTCGCCACTTACTTGTCATTGCTTTAAATTCAGCTTTGTGCAGTGGCTTAATGAGAGAGGCAGATACTACCAAATTGCATGTTTAAATGTTTTGCCAACAATCAGACCCTCTCACTCAAAGGATTCATGGATTCCGATCAATATTTTTCGAGTCTAAAGGGTTTTTCGCTGAGGAGAAAAAACACATAAGCTTGAGCTTAAAACGGATTCCATGCTTTTCTCCCCTCATGTGTGAATGACAGATTCACATGTCGAGAGAAGAATCCTGTAAAAATTAAATGTTGAAGTGTTGGGAGTCTTTAGAGATACATCTCGACATCTGGTCGCCATCTGAGGGAACCTGGAGCAAGGCCAAGGATACTCCAAAAAATGAAAATGACTTCATTATGAGAGAATTATCACTGGATACTGACTGGATAGTTGGAACAATCTCACAAGCTGAGGGAGCCATTATAAATCACAACTGTAGGAAACTTTATATTTATGCCATAAATGAATACATTAAGTTGGAACTTGAAAACCAAAGCGTGCAAAAAAACAATTTTGGCCAGTCAATGTAATTGTCACTTTCTTTGTGTATAAGGAGCAAGACATTACTGTGTACAGTCCAGTCGGGCTAAAATAAAGACAAAAACACTTAATTCATTTGCACCTCTCTACCTACAGCACTCCTCTTCCCCTGCTTATAATATAAAGCGACATTATTTGTTCACATAAAAACAAGTGCTGTTCAAAATGTGGTATTTTTATCAAGGCTCTTAAACTCTTTGAAGTGATAAAAAAATACAACAGTCTGTGGCTTAACAGTTTTAATTGTTGCTTTAAACAAAGGGATAGAGGCAGTATAAGAGGATCAGTGTGACAAACAGTCCCAGCGGTCCCTCTATCGTACACAATACTCAAAACGGTAACAAAGGCGAGAACAAAACAGCATTGGAAAACTTCCAGGAATCCATTTTAACATCAGCTCTGGGTGAATCCAACACTTAGGAGTAGGACACATCAGGTCCTTGTGAAACCAACGACAGCACTAAGGGACACAGTTTCCACATTGTGCAGCCTCTGCTGTGATTAAACAATGTGCACAGTGGAAATGGATTTAAATAAGATCCAGTATCACATCTTTTTTTCTTAATAGTATTGTTCCTAAGCTTTTACAAATCCAAGTTTAAAAGGATGATGGATAACAAGCTAGCCCATACAGCAGATGACTAATTGTCAGGCTCATTATTCTGCTGTTACTGTGTGAAAACCTCATAAGTGCAGATCTGTTGATTTGTTGTTCAAACTGAAACCTCTGTGTCAAATCTTAAGTATTACTCTGTAACATAAAATATTTGTGACTAAATAAGAATCAACCAAAGTAAGAAAACATTTTTTTAAGAATTATTTATTAAGAGTTTAACACTGAAGGTGCTTCATCAGGACTGTGTGTGTTTGATTTGATCAGATATGATTGTCAGCGACCAAACAACCAACCAATCAACCATCATCAGATTCTGATTCAAATGTTGCTAAATCCTGATTGATGCACAGAAGTGTGTGACTTAACTAAGCCGTCTCCACTACAAACCACTGGGGAAAGAGAGAGAAGGGGAAAAAGTAAAGAAATCCAGAAACCTCATGTAAAATCACCCAAACTGCTCTAAATTTGGAAGGAAACTGTGTTTTCATCTTAGATCCCATTGTTCACAAAAAAAAGCTAATTGAGAAAATACATTTTCGGGGCCTTTAAACTGAAAGTTTAAGCTTTAAAAACAGATAATTTGTATGGCTGTATAGAAACGGTATTTTCCTTAGTTGTTGAAAAGTAGTTGGAAACAATGAGGTTTCAGCTGCAGTGAATTGTTTGTTAAAAGCAAGCAAATGGTAGGTTAAGTGGTACAAATGGCTTCCATAATCCTTTGCGATGACTCTGACGTAAATTTGGTAGACATGTTAAGCCTATTGACAGGTGGAAAGGGTGTTTGGGATGGATGGCCCACTAAGTTGTGTTTTAGTGCTACTGTAAACAGGATTAGCATTGGCAGGTATCAGGCTACAAGGGATACAAACAGCTTCCCGCTCCATAGGGAATGGACCGATGCAAATACCAGCTAATGAACTCGGCTGTTGTTTTTAACAAGGGAGAGAGGTGAGCAGGAAAAAAAAAAGTTGAGAGACGGGCGAATGGTCGCAAAATTGATTAGTTTGGAATATGTCCAGCTGGTCAGTTTTTAATGGCTTATGGAGGATTTCCAAGCGTGCACGAGCACAGAACTTCATTTCAGGCTCTACCTTTGTCTTTGTGCATCCTAAGTTAAAAGCAAGCCAGTTGATCTACCGTATTCCCATTGAGATCAGAGGGTGCTGCATCAAGCTGTCTCGTTTAAGGATGGGACTTTATTGGGCCGTCTAAATCTGTCCTGTACACAGAGCCGAACAATGAGGCCAGGAGAAAAATGGACGCCACCTGGCAGTTTGAAAGAAGGACAGCCGTTTCCCGCTGTAATCCATTCAGTGTAATCACCTGGGGGCCCAGGAGAAGCATCGCCCACTCCTCCCTCCGTTCCTTAAACACCATTCAGTGGTGACACGGTGATGAAGTGCAGGGTGAGGAGAAAGCCAAGTGTCCCTTTTAGAGATGATCAACTATCATGTTTTCACAACCGTTGTTCTTCTTCCCTTCCCCCTGATGTCGAAGAACTCTTGGTTTTCTGTCTTTCTGGTACAGCTCCTCAACTATCTGAACGTGAGAACAAACTGTGATAGATTTATCCCTCCTTGCCCACACACTCACACACTATACACACAAAATATTTGGTGAGCCACCGTAAATCGTATGTCTGTGGGGAGAGATCGAAAGCAATTACCATTAGATGGTGGCAATCGTGAGCTGAGTGTGCATCACACTAGCGGCTGACTCTCAATGCTCTGTCTCTCTGTGTGCATGCAATTTAACCGACGGATCAATAGCTAAAGGCATTTAGTAGCCTCGCAACTCCCTTCAACTACCTCGCAGGACATGCTAGGGTATCCACACAGCGAGCAAATGTCAAAGCGTAACGTTGCCCACAAATCCGGCCGGAGAAATTGTTGTTTTGAAACGTTATTGACACACTTTAACCCGCGTTTCCACCTTGCACCGATCAGCAAAATCAATTCTCATTTGGAAAGGTGGCTTGGCGGCTGTGGGGACCAGCGGGGGAGGTGATGGGAGGTCAGCAAAGGCTGGAGGGGTCAGAGGTCAGGAATTGGCCCAAGGTCAAGGTGACAGCAGGGTATCTGCGCAGGGAGGCCTTCATCTCCACCGTGGCCTTGGACAGGATCAATACCATTAGAGAATCCGTCTGATCCATCACTCCCCTCCCCACTGCTGTCTCGCTCCTTCTCCTCCTCCTATTTCCCTTCAGTACTGTTCTCAGAAGCTATAATATCTCCTATTTTCACTTCCTTTTCCTTACCTCAGCCCTATTCACTCTTTAATCGGTTGTCGCCTTGCTCCTCTTCGTTTTCGCCGGCACTTATGAAGGAGCTGGTCGCATCTTGATACTGACCCCGTCGCCCATGCAGAACCCCTCGACTCCCGGGCCCCGCAGAAAACGGACAGGCGGAGATAACTTGGGCCCCATATTGTTTGAACAGCATTTTATTAAGCTGAGCGCTCTCTTTAATATTTACATTGGTGCATCGGAGGCTTCAGAAACGCTTTAGGCAATTACACACATGACCAAGTCGATAGCCACAGAAACAGCAAAAAAGCCTTTATCAAGCCGCCAGGAGAGTATTGCCAATTCCGTAGCCTGGCCGTTCATGTAGTTTGCATTTCAATTAAAAAGAGCTGCAATACTGGTCTTTTATTCAAAGTCAATGTCGTAAGGAGGATCCACAAAATGCAGCCAGAATAGAGTATTTTGTGTGTAGTGTAATAATGCGGGGACATCACACAAGCTGGTGTTTGGACTCATAAAGGAGGGGTGCAGTATGTCAGTGTAAAGGGATGTTCACGGCTGAATAGTGAAAGTTTTTAACTACACTGTAAACGAAAATGATTGAAGCTAATGGATGCATTGTTGGAGACTCTGATGGGGAGTTCATGACCCTAGTTTGTAATTCAATGGGATAATCTTTCAAAGGCACGGTGGTCGATATGAAAATAGGGCTGATTTGCTTACGTTCTAAAAAATTACAGCTGCATTTTTTTGTCTTTTGTTGACTCTCAAAAGAAACTCAGTTGTTTAGGAAACTTCCAGAATGTATTTTTTTATGATTGTAATCCAGCAATCTGCCTTACTCTGTTTTCTTTCAAGACACTGACACTGAAACAATTTGATTTGCAAATAGAAACAGCTTAAAAGAATCAAACAGAATTGGAAGCAAGTTTCAATTATTTTACATAAACAAGACTTTAAGTATTCAATTTTGCTGAAAACCAATTTACGGAATCTGAACTACATTAACTATAACTTAAAGTTATATCTAAAGCAACATAGAGACCATTATTTCCTTTGATTGCAACAGAAGACCAACTTAAAAGCAAAACAGTTCCCCCCACATTTTCACTTCAGCCTCTTCATATTCAAATCAAAACCGCGTCTGCAGTGTAGATGAGTGCTATTTCCACTGCTCAATCTCTCCTTGTATTTTGCATTGTTAGTGGCAGCTGTGCTGAAAATGACCCCCTGGATTTCAAAAGCCTCAGTGGCTTGGCCACCCAAGAAACAAATAGATAAACAAAAGCAACAGAGGGGTTTGGCAATCAGGGGATTCTAATAAGGTATATGAGGTTGAGCAGGGAAGCGAGGTTTGCTTTGAAGTGCTCCCAGCCCTATCTGTGATCCCCCCCCCCCCCCCCCCCCCCCCCCCCTCACCCACACAAGCGCCGTCAACAGTCAGGAAAGGCAGCAAGTGTGTATGCTTGGAGGATCATAGGTGGCTTTGATAATCACTCCCATGCTCCTAAAACAAATGCAATTACTAAGTTAATTGTGTTCAAAGTGGAGGCTGGCAGTGGAAGGAGAAGTCAGCAATCATGACTGTGCTGACGGTGCAGCGAGCGTGGAGAATAATGGATGCATGCAGGGCAAATGCCGGGGGGGTTGTGGTGGCAGCGCTGGTGGTGGTGGGGGGGGGGGGGGGCATGATTGCAGAAAGGGTTTAAGGGGTGGAGGGGACCAAGAGGGGTTTGAGGAAAGGGAGCGAGGGGGTTTGATGAGTGGTCGGGAGTATGGGTGACATGGCGCTGAGAGATGTGGCGGTGAGCGCCGCCCGGCTTGACCTGCCATTTATCAGACGATAAACAGCGGGTCACCTGACTGGGATTGCTGCGGCGGGATTGGCCGGCGGGGCTGTTTAGTATGCGGGTGCCATTGCACGTCCGGCGCTCGCCATGCACACACCACGTCTGCTCCATCACAATGAATTATTGGTCAGAGGAATGATCAATTTGAATCGGCTACATCCTAAGCGAGGAAGAGGAAGAGGAAGAGTGTGTGAGTGGGTGTGTTTGTGTGTATGAGTAAGGAGAGAAAGGGGTCAAAAAAGTTTGCACATGTGTGTGTGTATTTGTAACTCCAGGGTTCTCTTCCTTTGCTTTTCTCTCTTCTCACTCTAAATTTCTTCTCACTCCAGAGATAGGAAAGGGAGAGAGAGGGAGGGAGGGGTTTGGAGGGGTGACAACAGATGTGCTCCCTCCTTCAGAGAGCTGCTTGTTTGATGGTGACAGTGGAGCGTATCATGTAGCCTGAGGTGCTAACAGTAAATATTACAATACCACAAGATGCTCACTGCAAACACCATTTCTTGCTCTCTGCCAGTCAATTTCTCCTTTTTTTTACCCCTGTGGTGCTGCTATGTTGATGGAAGCAAGAGAGACATTCTGTGTGTGTGTGTGTGTGTGTGTGTGTGTGTGTGTGTACACTATACATGTGTATATAGATATATAGTACACACACATCTATAACACGAGTGTGCAAGGCCAAAATATTCTCAAACATAATATTCAACCATGAGCCTCTTTCAAACACATTACAGTCAACTTAAGTCATGATGGAAAAGAAAGTAAATCAACAAGGCACCATCAGCGAGAAAAAAATGGCACTTTAAAAGGGCTTTCTGCAGAATAATAGGCGAGCCTGGGATTCATGGGATTGCATTTGGCTTCCTGTGGTGCTGGGGTGTCTTTGGCTCGCTCAGTCATTTCAGACAGAGCAGTGGTGCCATCCCACCCTGGGCGCTGTGCAGATGGGCTCATGTGTGGAGAAATGAGCCGCGAGCAATCATTCTCTGCTTCTCTTTCTTGCCCCCTCCGTCTCTCTCTCTGTGTGTGTCGACTTCTCCTTGCTTTATGTTTACCTCTTCTTGCTTCCCCTCCCCTCGCTCCCTTCTTTCTCATCTCTGTCCCTTCATCTCCTCTACCTCTCGTTATCTCCCCCTACTCTTCATGCATCTTGTTCCTCCATCCCTTTCTTGGCCCACCCTCCATCTCTCTTCCTTCCCTCCCTCTGTTTCTACCCCCTCTTCCCCCGTGGTGACTGTGTCCTGGGGCTGCAGAGTCTCATGTCTGTGCAGCGGCAGTGGGGGGACTCGGCGGGAGGCCCGCCGAAACGAGCTCACCGAGACACAGGAGCCCATCTCAGGCTTGTGCTACCGGAAAATCTGCCCGTTCACGCTCCAGCGCGCAGCCAGACGTGCTGATGGAGAGCGCGTGATGGGGAGATGTTGCAGAAGAAACATGTACCCTCTGCTTTTGTTTTGTGGAGTCTTTCATCAAAGTAGCTACAGTACAGTAGGGGTGTTTGAAAACCCACACAGCTGAGCTCCCTGGTCTTTTCTCTTCACCCAGACTGACCTGTAGTTTCTTTGTTTTTAAAGGCCTGACTTCAAGGAGATTACTACTTCAAGTAACAAAAATTTTACTTGTCAAATACCTCTAAATAATCACAAGAACATTGTCTTAGATGATGTGATGAAGGATGACAACAACGCTTGTTTAAACTTTACTTGAATAACACGTTGATTTCTTAAGACATTTGGCGTAGTATTCCAACGCATATTTTTCATTTCACGACGTTTAGACTGCACTGACTTCTATTGTGTAGAAACAGCATTCCATTTTAAGTCTACTATTACAGGTAAAATCAATGTGTATGTGATATAAATGGCCATGAAAGTCTGACACTATGGTGGTGGAGGGGTGGTCGGGTGGATAGTATTAGTTTTTGGTTTTCATTTATGTTATGTAACATAATAGTTAGCATTCTACATCATTGCTAATGTGAGCTACTTTAGCTATATAGCGTTAGCTACTACGTCACGTTACGTTATATAATGTTGCTAACGTCAGCTACATAGCGTTAACTTCGTTAAAGTTTAAGTAGCTAGCTAGCTAGGTAAAGATGCCAGCATGTATGCATGATGTACTACTACTGCTAACCATAACCATCATCAATTAAATATGCATGTCGACCAGTTAACCCTACAGCTGCGCAGATCGGCCTACAGCTGCGCTGATCTGCTAACAGGTAGAGTTAACCTCACACACAAAAACCTTGCGTTGACATGGCACGCCAGAATGTCCTTAAAAGTGACGTGCTATTTATACGCCATTCCATGATATCACGTTGTAAAAACTGGGGAGAGAGAAAGGGGAGTGACATACAACAAAAGAAGAAATTATGAAGAAAAGTTGCAGGTTTAATTGGCTTAGCGACAACATCTTAATCATCCACCTCCAATCGTTGGATATTACCTTTTGTCACATCTCACTTAATGATAAGTTGAGCGTCCCAATCATTCGCACCCAGCAGCGGTTCAGTGAGGCGCCAGAGGCCGCTGAGGGTCAGCCAGTTAAAGTTTCACTTGAGGACATTGGAGCGCTGTCAGCATTCTTCCCTCTCATCTTCCAGCAGTCTGCGACGCTGCTCCTATCAGGTTCACATGCATCCTGGCTTCAATTACAAATAGCTTTTTGAGGGAAGCAAGCAATAAACAGAGAGCAATAAAAGAAAAGCAAGGGGGGGGAAAGGACTCGTTTGGTTCTTCAAGAGAGCTTTGTGTTACTGGGAAGAAGATTAAATAATGTATTGATTAGGCAATGGGTAATTAGTATGGTCAGCAAATGTGTGGAGGGGGGGATAGTTTTAACATAATGATGTGATTCTTGGTTTCCCTACAGGTCATTATGGACAGATCAAAGATTCTCCTCCACCTTTTCTTTGCTCCATGTATGGCTGCATCTCTGCATGTTTGTGTGTTTTTGTGCTGACTTTGCCAAAGAAGATAAACACATGTTTATACTTCTATTCTTGTGAGGACCTTGGTTGAGGTGTACGTATAATGCATTCCTTCAGCTTAACCCTAATCAAAACCCAAGGTTAACCTTAAAGGCAGGGGCATGCTTGGAACAAACAAACAAAGTTCATACAAAGTGCTGTTTGTCCATGTATGCTGTATATGTAAAGGTGTTTATGCCTGTTCCTAATCGCAAAAATTATTTTACAGACAGGGCCAAGATGAGATACACTTTGGCCCTTTGGCATCGCTTTTTAATGCCCTGGGTACCCCTTTAACATCATTTTTAGATGTTTAGGGTTCCGCGGTCAAGTTAGCAACACTTAGAAACAACAAATATGTAACATCCACTAAAGTTAGCAACAATGCATATGCAATGTCCAGATACACTTTCAAAATAAAATGCTAGCATATCGAAACATCGCCATTTTGAAACAGCACGTTATTAAAGCCGTGAAACGTTGCAGTTTGGTTAGGTTTAGGCAATAAAACTACTTGGTTATGGTTAGAAAAATATCATGTTTGGGTTAAAATATCTACGTACGTCAGTTAACACGTAAGTTACGTCCTTTACTTAAGATATATAACTATAATATTTAAAGTTGACTTTTTGTTTCACAAGGGACACAAACACCACTCTCCTGGTTAAAAGTCTTAACCCAGTCTTTTCTGTTAAATATCATAAACCTACCTTTACCGTCAAAAACTGATGCTACAGGGCTTCCCCCACTGCGTAGAACAACGACGCTGTAGGGATCCCCAGTGCTTTACAAACTGACACCGATGGGTCTTGACAATGGGTCCATATGTGATGAATCGGGGAGTGAGAACGGGTTGACAAAACAAGTCTTGTGAAGCAGATTGACAGTGGTATTCCAAAGTCTTAGTTTGATCAACGTTAATCTCAAGTCGTGAATCATTTCCTGTTAGCACAAGAGAGGAAAGTACATTTTTAGTACGATTTCCTGTATACTGACTGAAAAAAAACCCAGCCAAAAATCTTCTCGTTTTCCCCAAATCTCCTCACTGTTCAAGGTCTGAATGCACAAGCACACACACATACTGTACAGTGCTGTTCCTACATGGTTTCACTTCACTACCTCACTTCATTAAATCACACCCCCTTTACCCTTCAGCTTACAAGACCGTCACCCTGTTCACTTTTACTTCAGCCCACGGTGCTTTTACACTTGAGAATTCACCTCTCCTGTTATATTGTCCTGCTCTGTCTTGTTGTATTATGCTTTACTGTATCCTGCTGGGTTCTGCTGCCCTGCTGTATCATGTACAGTTAGCCTTTCCTTTCCTATTACATCTTATTGTCTCCTCTTTTAGTCTTTTCCAGCTTTGTCCCAGCTGATTCTAGTAATTCCACTCCAATTTGAGTTCAGGTCTGTCTGTCTTGGTTTCGATGCTACCAAAGGCACATACAGTATGAGGTGGGGAGGCAGGATGAAAGAAAAGGAGGTGAAGGTTTGGGCTACAGTTTGTCCTTCCACACGAACTTCCCCCACCCCCATCTTCCACTATCTGGAAAATTCAATAGACTAACCTTAAGAATTTAATTGATGCTGCCAACGGGATTATAAAAGGGCCGGCCGGTGCAGGCCGGGGACAGCTGATTAGCAGCAGGGGTAATTGTTAATTGATTGATGTATCTCCTTACCTCTCTCCCTCTATGAGTCTTTGAGAGAGTGTTTTGTTTGCCACACCAGCAGTGCCAGAGCAGCCGGACGGCGCATTACCATACATCCACTTAGTTTTTTTCCCCCCTTCTTTCTTTTTAAAACCCCTGGATATCGTTGTGTGCTAAGACAAAGGGCGGCTAAGTTTGGTGGGTTTAAGGTCACTGATATGTGCGTAAAGGGCAGTGATTGCCATTTCTAGTTGACATGCTCAAAGGCGACTGAAATCCTGCAGCAGTGGTAGGTGAAGTTAGTTCCATTCCTTGCACTTGAACACCACCGCAAAATGTATTCTTTTGCTGTCTTTTGTTTAGTTATCCTGACTCTGCGAACCTGCGTTTTCTATTTTCAGAAATTAGCACAGAAGAGATAAAAGCCTGGTGATTAAAAGGACCATAGTAATGATTTTGCAGAAAAGGGAGCTCTGTAATAGCAAGCAAAAGAGAGGAAGAAGGCAAAGAGGAACACAGTGAGATTTGGATTTGTATGTGTGTGTGTGTGTGTAAAGTGATGCTTTTGGGGTAACACAATCCTTATTGGGTTCAACAAACAGAAACAATCTCTCCATTATCCCCCCTTTTCTCTGACTACAAGGCGCTGTTTCATTCCGGTCCCTCTCAGTGTGAAAACCCTGGGCTGTAACTGTCCAAACGGCGACTCCGAAAGCTTCCGCTGCAGCTATTTCTGCTAACCCCTTGTCCAAGCCAACACCAAACTGACTGCCAAGCGCTCCCCCCGGCTCTGGCACAGCACCGGGCTGACCATCAAGCAATTACACGGGAACTTGGCAATCAGGAGGAAATCCAGTCATTAAAAGGGCTTAACACTGGCAGAGGGTCTCCGTTGGCGGCGGGTGCACCCCATGTTGAATGGGACCACTGGGGGGACTTGTATGAAGGGTTTCATATACCAAAGATTTGGCAGGGTTTGAGTCAGTTTTTGTCATTGTGTACATGAACATGCAGCTGTTAACAA
Organism: Micropterus dolomieu; assembly: GCF_021292245.1. NCBI lineage: Eukaryota > Metazoa > Chordata > Actinopteri > Centrarchiformes > Centrarchidae > Micropterus > Micropterus dolomieu. Next base: position 16,061,196 of record NC_060150.1, on the reverse strand, counting down.
ACACACACACTCTCCGTCTCTGACCAGATGTTCTAATTCACATACCAGGCTTCCACAGCAGGATACTATATCACCGCTGTAGGGTAAAAATCTTGTACTTCTAAAATGTCAACTTTTCAGCAACTCAGAGAAACAGCCTTAGTTTTTAGCGTGATGACAGTGTGCTTTTGACATTGTCTGATTGACTTTGAAAGAACCTACATGAACCCAAGACGCTTGAGATTTTCCCAACCCACAGTGAAGCCTGCACTCTTTGAAATTAAGGTGAAAATATAAAAACCAGGCAAATATCGCACTTATGAGGTTTTTGAATGATGACAGCGGTGATGTGAAGGCAAGAGCTGCACCCATGTCCAAGGTTACAGGCAATCGACTGCAGCAGACATAAACAGTATTGGATTAGAGGTAGCACTGGTTGAGGTTTCAACACATTGATTGGGCTTCTCATCAAGGCTCCTGGAGCAAAGGCAAGGCCAGCACACTTTGGTTCAACACCAGACAAGTGCGTTTGGTATGTATAGTGAGTATTCAGTTAAATATTAATTAGTGAAACCAATATAGTGGTGAATATATGTTTTACACAAAGCTGATTTGCATGTTGTTGAGATTGTATTGAAAATTCACTGAGATTACCGTGCATATTGTCTATCTTTTCACACTTCAAAATTGACAATAGCAGAGTAAGAAGTTTACTTTATTTTAAATCATTCACAGCAGATACTTAAATCATAGCAGCTCTGTCTATATCAGGGTATTATACGGAATCAGGGTACTGTAGCTGAGAAATTATGTGAGTTTAAAAAAATTATATCAAAGCATATTTCCAGCCTAATGCTACCCAGCTGCATGGATCGTAATATGGGAGCTGACCTTGACCTCTGACCTCCACCTTGTGTAGGTCAGTAAATCACAGTAAAATGTATTTTGTATATTATTCAACTCCTTGTAACTAAAGTAACTAAAGTGTTTGGCGTTACCTTTAGGCAATTCTAAGTAATGTTTGGGTTGTCAGGCGTGGTTAAATATAGAAAAAGTCAACACTGATTTGACGCACATAATTGTATGCACTCAAGTTTACAACAGTAACCAAACCACAATCTTTTTCTAAGCTTAGCCAAGTGTTTCAGCAGCCTAAATCTAACACATGGGATGCAGGACACAAATCCTAGCTTGACAAAGCAATCCAGTATCCCTAGTAATTACATCTATATGATTTACAAATGCAAATGTTCATTGTCAAAGCAGGAAGTACAGTTTACTCTTAAGCAAAGCAGAAAGTAAGGGGGTGGTGGATGGCATGTTGCACCTTTGACTTTCATGTGGGAGACTGGAGCATGCTTCCCGTTGCCTATACCTATTTTAACCATAGTTTATTTGCCAAAACCACAATCTTTTCAATAACTATAAACTGGTTGCCCTATGCAAATATTGTAGAAACGGAGATGCAAAAGAAATATGTCAAAATGATGGTACTTTGGTCTTATATCTATGGGAATAAAATGAAAATAAAAACATACCAGGGACATTAAAAGCAAACAAGAAATACAAGGTACATTGCTTATTTCTTATCTGTTCATGTGTCCTGGGGTGGAGGATTTATGGGTTTTTGATGCATCATGGGATCATTAAAATTGATCCTGAAGTTATTATAGAGAAACTGACAAGGTTATGTTGACTTAAGCGCTTTTGCAGAGGTCTCTGCACGTAAGCTGCAATAAATATAGCTACATAAAGAGAGTGTTTTCTGTTAATGTCAGTATCAAGAGGGGAAAAAAGTTTGAAAACCATTGTCAATAGCTCATCGTCAAAGGTTACAACCCTCTAAAACAGCCGTCAATGAGGGCAATGCGGACATGATCGGCCATCCTCCATCGCTCTCTGCTGAGGCCTTGGAAAGTGCACTCCATGTTGAACTGCCATTGAACTCCTCACAATTAGTTAGATTTTTTTTCCCTTTCTTTCCAGCAGAGGCTCTAAGCAGAGAGCTGAGCACTTTTCAGATGAAGGTATCCCTTAGAGATATTTAAACTCCCTACGTGTCGGCGCTGCCTCCGGGAGCGTGGATGGGATGGTTATTAATGCATTATTTACACACGCTTCCTGCTGTCTCCTATTGTGGCTTGGCTTGATTAAAAGGGATATTGCTAAGGAGGCACTTTTTGCACACTGTGATAGGAGAAAGAGAAGTTACTTTGTTGTGAAGAACTTTTCCTTGCTCTTTTTTGAAGTTTTGCGGGCTCCTTGGATCCACATAAAGATTTGTATCTGTATTAAAAACATGCCTAGTTGCTGTAGTCCATCTTCTAGTAGGACAAGTAAACAGTGTTGATCCAGAAACTGCGCCCAGATTCAATGATTAGGTCTCTCTTTAAAGATATGTCAGCAAGTTAAGTTATTACTGTATGTTTAGTGTACTGCAGAACACAACTGTATTCAGTTTGACTAGTAAAAGTGCCACTGGGATACTGTGCCAAATACTAGTCAAAATCTTGTCTTGTAACCCAGGCCCTCAATCTTTAATTATTTTTACATTCTTAATAGAACTTTAATGCATGACGCTCCTCTTTTTATTAGAATTAGAATTAGAACATTGTCTACTACATAGTGCTTTGGATGAAACAGGGCCTTCTCATCCCCCTACAATAATTCCCAGATAAAAAAATAAAGTCCTCCTTATATTGGACGGTCATTGAGGACCATGTTTTAGTGGTATTCTAATTGAAATACATGATTCCGACAGCTTGTTTCTGCACTTAGTCGCAATGAACCATATCTGATTCGTCATTAAGTAATTATGAATGCTAATGCAAATAAAGCACCTTTCAAACAGAGCTCTCCCTCTCTCTCTCCCTCTCTGTATCTCTCCTCACAAGGAAATTAATCACTCGCTCCTCGATGGAGGGGAAGACGGCAGAGGAAAACAGCCAGCTGCGGGACGGTCACTTCACTCTCTTTCTGTCGAGATATGAAAGAGAGGAGAGACATTAATGATGTCTTGGGGATTCCACCGGGGAAAGTGGAAAGACTCAAAGGGAAAATGAGAGCACTACTTGTTTTTTTCTCCTTCCCCTGTTCCTTGTTGCTTTAATAAAGCAAGGAAAGGAATGAGAGAGGAGGGGGGGAGGAAAGAGAGAGTCGCTTAGAAGTCTCCCATAAAGCACAAGCCGGAGCATTTTGCAGCAATTACAGACAGATTGGGGATTTAGATATTAGTGCCCGGTGGTCCATTAGCTGGTAATTTGCCTGTCTTTTTTCTCCACTCTCAGTAGAGGAGTGTTCGTAGTAAGATCTCTGCCACTCTAATCCTGTAAATAATAGCTGCATGGAAAAGAGAGGAGAGAGTGGGTCTCTGATCGCTGAGTGACACTGAAGATAGCTGAGTGGAAGGGAAGAGAGGTGGAAGAATGGTTTCATGGTAGATGTACACAGTTAAAGTTAGTGTCTCTACACATCAGTATAATGCCAAATTAATTGTGATGCCATGGAACAATTGCTTGTAATATTAAAGTTTGGTTTTCCACATTCCAAATTTTGTCAATGTTTTTTCGGAAAACCCCACTGCCATTTAGTATAAAACGCTTTACTGAAGAGGATAAGTATGTTGGGGGTGTTTTCTCATCTGCTTTAGTCCCCGCTGAAATATCAAACTTTTGGTGTTTTTAATTAACTCCAAGGTTAAATAAATTCTTCACCTTCTTTTCAACCTTGTTACCAGACAGGAACCAGGATATCGGTTGGTTCATTTGGTTCAAACATTTTAAAAATATTTGCACTATGGTATGGTTAGGGAAAAGTCATGGTTATGGCACATAAATTATGGCAGTGGTTGGGTTAAAATACAAAAGACTTTTTTGTTTAATAAGATTATAGGGAAAGATAATGGTTACAGTAAATAAAAATGCATTTATTGTGACACTCCAGCTTCCTGCATAAAAGTCAGACTTGACCTCCCCACCCTTACTTTCTCCCTTACTACACGTTTGGCACGTTACTTCTCACATAGGCATGTTGGCACTGGACGTAAATTGTGATGGGTGGAATTGTTCAATATAAACGTAATTCAAAGGGGTCATGCCTGTTTTGAATAAATTGTATTTAACACTAGAACTACCAAGGCAGTCATTTTGACTGGTTAAGAAATTTGCAATGTAATAATTCTGTTAAAATAAAACCCATGTTCCTATTGGACCCTGACATTTTCTAAATATGTGTATATTTTATTCTAGCATAGTTACAGCTTTAGGTTTGACTCCAAGGAGGAAAGAAAGCTTTCAGCCTAAAATCAAGTTGAAATAATTGAACAGGACACAAGGTAGTGTCTAGGAGCAGCACGTGGAAGGTAGGACATTACCTGTGTTGACTGTGAGTAATTTATCCACAAGTGTCAGTGAAAGTGATGCGTGGTGTTTGCCTCCAAAATCAGTTAGATTTATTGCAGTTCAGCAAATGTTTGTGTTCTTTTTCTGTGATGGTCAGATCGACTGTTTTGGTCTTTTTGGGACATTTATGTGTTTCATATGTGTCAATAAAGGTTTTTACTATACATTGAAATGCATATTGGTGATGTTTTTATATTTTGTATCGTGTCCTGATGTTTATTATTACCTATCCAAACGTTACAGATCTATTAATTCTTAGATTTTATACCAATTATTGAAATTATATGCAAATAATGTATGAGTAGTCAGAATGACCGAATGACTTCAGGACACAGTGAAAAGCCTAGCATAAAGGTTAGTTGAGAATATGTAAGCAACAATTTCAACAATTATACTAATTTCTAAACATGGAGAAACAGGAGAGAATGATTAAACGACCAGTATGAAGATATCTAAGAGGAAGCTCAAAGTATCATCCAACATAAAGCAATACAGTAATTGGCTTGTCCATAAAGCCTGTGAAGAGCCGCTGTTAGCGGTGCATTGATAGGGGACAGTAGTAGTCCCTGTGGCCTAGCCCTGGGACATGCAAGCTCGAGGTGACATTAATCACAGTCCCCTCCTTCATCGATTGCCTGGATAATGGTTCCGCTTATCACCTCACTGGTTTTTAAAGGGGCAAAAACCAGAACTGTTCCGGGACATCCTCTGTGTCTTTCATCTCTTTTCTTTTTCTCCTTCCTCTTATGTTTATTAACAGTTTGAGCTTATATCATCCTCTTCTCTCATAATAATGAGGAGATGTTATTGCCATGGAGTCCAATTCATATTCCAGTCAAATTCGAGGAAACAAACACATTTATAAAAAGCCAAGAACACAGTGGCCAATTATTAACACAACTTTTTTTTCCTCCTACATTGTTTACATAATGGATCTGCTGCATTGTAGGCTTACTATATCAGAGGTGGTGTAAAGAGTACACATCCATCTTTCTTGTCTCCTCCCCTTCTTCTGCCTCTAATCTCTGCTCTCTCATCTCTCTTTGCAAGAGGAAAGAAGGTTAGCCGAAATCTCCACAGATCAATTAGGAGGGGGACCTGCCCTTCAGAAGGAGGGACGGGAAGAGAGGGACTAGACGAAGTGATGAGGGTATAAGCAGAGGAGCCGTAGAGGTGACAAAGGGAGGGAAGAGGAGGGAGCAAAGGGCGGGACGGAGGATGGGATTAGACGATAGATGGAGGACTGGGAAGAGTGATTGGAGAAGAAGACAACGTGACATTTGCATATCGGCACAGCACCCCACAGCCTCATATAGACTAGCCAATCTCGCTAATAAGTCAGCCGCTAGTTGGCTAGTTTCCTGGTCTCCCCTCGGCTCTCTGCCCTAGTAGGCCGTCTCCATGGGATGAGAGGCTTCCACGCCATTAGTATCCGTCAATCTGGCTGAATTAGGCAAACTCTGGGGACCCTCTGGATCAGGGGTCTTTTGGGGGGACTTGGCGGCCCCTGAAAGCCTCAGGAGAGATGACCCCTGGAAGCTGTGAGAGCTAAAAGCCTGATCTTGGAGGATCTGTGGAGGAAAATGTAAGCAAAGACACCAGAAAATCGGCAAGAGAAAGCCTCCACTTCACCCAACATGCTGACTCCTCCTAACTCTGATCCACAGAAGAACACATTTCAATGATTCTGGTGAAAGAATGTGTAGATGTTATGTATTTTAAAGATTTGGTAAAATTTAAACGTTGTCTTTTTTCAGATAACTTTGGATATTAAATGTCAAGACAAGTCTTTTTTTTTCTCCTTTTTTTTTTTTTACAACGCCCACTATCCTTAGACCCTTGATTCACCCCCCAAAAAGGACACCATTCACACAGACGTGGAAGATACAAGTACACTATTCAAGCACATGTCGTAGTTCATGTGAAATTGATGTTTTCACATGTGATCTCTCACATATCTGTATATCATACATGCCATATTACAGTGTTGTAAAATGAGATGCTAAAGCAACCATAAGAGGTCCTTGAGCACACAGTCATGAATGTGCACCAAAAATATTAGGCTGATGGGTCCAGTACTGAGTACTTAGTATATAGGGCCCCCTAATGGGAGGAGGGCCCACAGAGATACTAGAATGAATAGCCGTGGATGTGGGGAGGGGCCCACACAGAATGGCTTTACACAGAATTTATTAAGCGTTATATTATTTGTGTTATAACTACGGTAAGTTTGAACTTACACACAGCTGGCAACAGTCTGCTGCAGAATAACAAATAACCCAAATATCATGCAGAAATCCAGTATTTCACAGTTACTGGGGTCAGTGATCGTATCATTTCTACCTCACATTTTGTTCACTGTCAGCTTGTGCGAGATGAGTATTCAGGCAATGAATGATATTCTGAATCACTGCAATTAAGTAAGCTCTGTCTCCTACTCCAAAAAGAGCAACTTTTAAACCTGAGTCATAATAATATGGTGTGGGAGGGAACATCTTGCAGTTATGACCTTTTACACTGCTAAAACACAAAGTGAGAGTTATAGTTCGACTTCTGCTGGAGCAGAGAATATTTTTAGCAAAACATAAATATTCTGTGGCAATTTGTTCAACGTGACAGTAGTAATGACAGTACACATTTGGTCCAGTACGTTCTCTCCTCCTCAGAGATGACACCAGACTGTTTTCGTATATGAATAGAGTGGCATTAAGTTAGGGATAATCATGTTCTGCCGCTAATTTAAGGTAATGACAGTGTGAGTATGTGAGTGCATACTGTCTCCATCTCTTCCTCCCCCCACAGCCCTCTCTCATGCATTGGTAATGAGGCGTAGGCTTATTGACTGAGGGTGGAGATATGATTATCTCCACCCTCCCCCCCCCCCCCCCCCCCCCCCCCCCCCCCCCCCCCCCCCCCCCCTCCCCCCACACACACACACATTCTCTTGCTATCTCCCCACCCCGACTATTCATCAGAAGGGGATAAGACATGTTTGTTACATGTATATTGATTTGTGCTGATTGCAAGAAAGCAGGGAGACTCATTACGCATCAAAGATGGAGGTAGAGACACAGAGAGCCCACCAGGGGCCTATTGGTGTCTCTGCAGGCCTGTATGGTCTCCTGCTTGGATGATCTGGTTGAGCCTCCTCTCTGGATGAATACTTACACGGAGGATCAGCCCTCAGAAGAGCTGGAATAGTATACAGTCAATGTATTTCCAAGAGACTGTTTTTGCACCAGTGGTGCTCACTTTTGTCAGATTTGTCACATTACACAATGAGTAGCCAGTGAGAAAATGTATCATCAGTCAAAGTCTTACACTTTGTTATAGAATATCTAAGAAAAAAGTGATACTGCATATATATCTATGCCCAGATGTCATTATTTTGGTGAGTGAGTAAATATGGTTTGCACTGCACTGTAGCTCAAAAAGACAATTATATCTGCTGGTACTGATGATTTTTTTCATTAATACCAATGACTCCACAGTCCTACCCACTGAAAAATGTTTCAGCTCAGGTGTGAAGGCATGCCCCAAATCCACGCTACATACTAATTCTCTGCACGTTTTGGATATGTAATGTATTCACACTAGAAAGACTGACAAAATATACAAAGTATACTCAAGGCACACAGTATTAATTCTTAGCACAGTAGATATTTGAGTGACACTATTCTCACAATTCAATGCAATGTACAAAGAAAGGAAAGGAGCTGCTCACAGCTGGAAACAGGAAATAAAATGTTGGTTGTGACTCTTGGAAAACAGAAAGTATATATTAATAAAATGTTTATGTCTCTTTGTGAGGTTTAATTGAGTATTGTAAGTATTGAATCATTTCCTATCAGTATAAATTATCTTGATTTCTTTGTCTGCTATCTGTTTGAACAATATAGGCTACTATGACAGTAAAGATGTAGTACATACTGCATTGAATTAGTATGTACTCAAGTATCAATTTGGCAACTTTTACCCCCATGGAGAGGAGATGGCTGCTGTGGTTGAGGACACTTGCTTTTCAAACCACCTGTCTCCTTTTTTTCCCTCATTGGACATTTTAAATTTCTTCCATCATTTGTCCCTACTGCGAACGTATGACATCATTATTTAAGCAATCAGGGGCCACTGTAAAGTCAGTAACATCTCAATGCTGCTATCGAACAAAAGTCAAGAAAAGTAGCCTACTGGTACATTTCCCATAAAAGTTTTTGCAGCGCACCAAGTATATTTTCACGTTTTTCTGAACCTTTCTACACCTAATAGTAGACATGCCACTTGGCATAATATGTGGCTCACTATAGTCCTATAATTCATGCTACATCTTGTCAATGTGACCCAATAACCCCCACACTGGGAGGAATTGCAGCACTTGAAAACTATCAAAGCGTTCGAAGTGTCCTTTAGAAGTGCATTTGTTGCTCATGTTGTTGCTATACGAAGAGTTGGGTCACTTCCACTCGGGCTAATGAGTTTGCTGGCAGCATCTTTCTGTGTCTAATGACATCGTTGACACCGATGCTACATATTGTGTCACAGGCCTCTGGCAATCGCTCAGCAGCTGATGTCCTCACTTTGCCACCGGGGGCACACCGCCTGGCATGGTGGACTGACGGTTTTGGCAGGCCACAGAGTAACCCGCTGCTACTGTGGCACAGTTTGCAGGACACATCAATTTGTTCGCCGCTATTGTGAGAGGCGATCTCTCTGGCGCCGATCCAAAGCTCGCCGCCTCCGCCTCATCTGCATATCTTTGTTATCCGGTGCTGGTTCTGAGGGAGAGAAAGGTATAGAGGGAAGATAGACAGAGGGATGACGAGTTGTGCCTCGCCATCTGGGCTGTTTCTTCAACGGCCACAAATTAAAACTCAACCTGTATGGAGAGGGGGGGGGGGATAGAATTGTCAAAAGGCAACAATACTTCTAATCTCTTTCTCCCTCTGTGCGTTTTCAAAGGGGGGGAGAGGAAGAAAAGCGCTTTAATAATTAGAGGGGTAGAAAGCTCAAACAGATGAAACAATGTCCCCCTCCCTTTCCTCCCCCCCTATCGTCTGTAATGACTCGAGCGCTGATGGAGAGGGCTCTTTGAGGATGACATTCAAATGCTGACATTTGAATTATGTCTGTTTATCAGAGGGAGAATGGCCCGCCCGCTTTTGTTGTGCCTCCTTCTGTGCGCAGGCTCGCCGCTTGCAGGTACTCAAGCTGGCGGGTTCATTTTAATCACATGCACGCATAGCTACACACACACACACGCACACACACGTACACATACACACAATGCATAATGGCTCATAGGAATCCTGAAGGGGCAATTTTAGATGGTTTTGTAAAAGTACGGGTGAGTGTAGAGACAGTGTACACTAAAAACTTTAATGGGTTTTATTTCAAGCATTTACTGCGGAAGAGCCATCAAATTGTAACAACCAACATAAAATCACTCATTGTCACTAATCCCAGACTCTATTGCCAGTTTATCTGCATGGCTTATTTCCTCGTGAGGACAAGCACGGACACCATTTGTGGCTAAAATGCCAAATTCCATCACAATCCATGTTAACCTTCAGGAAGCATCATACACTTAAGGGAGATAAAATTTGCATGGGGAAGATTTATTGTCTATCAGTAAATGGGCTGCAATGCAAAACAAAGGGCCACTCCGCAGTGGTGTGGTCCCTCCTCGGCTGCTTGTCAAAGTTGGGATCTAAAATCGGGACGATCCATCAAGTTGGCACATGAAAAATTATGGAATTCACCCCCAGGAAATGTATTCATAGGACGCGGGTGTAAATGGCTGTTTAACAAAGGCGTTCAGAAGTCAGCGGTAAACGCAGGTCTGCAAGGTGTGCAAAACCGAAGGGAGGGTAGGAGTGAAGAAGGGGGAGAAAACTGCACCCTAATAATCAAGCTCACCATCTGAGGGCTATTTCACTGCTGTACTCCCCCTGCATATTACATATCACAAGTGAAATATTTAAACAAGCATACATATTGAAACAATCAGCGCTGGTTTGATTGTCAGAAGGAGTCCTGCTGAAGCTGCTGGGAGAGAAGTGGAAGGCAATTATCTACATTTCTCCATTAATTATTGCAAGAGAGTTTTAATATTTTGTGAATGTGGAATGTACCTGTGAGGGCATCAGTATGTAGTATGACCTGTAATTTGTGTATACCTACAGTCAGTGCACATGTGTCTTGGCATGATTATAATATATGCATATACATATGTGAGCATTTTTCACATGAGTATGTTGCGTCAATGGACTTTTTTAAAAGTAGCAGATTGGTTTAATTTGATTATCACTGATTTATATCCCCATGCATCCAAACGTTGCTGTTTCCATCTGCAATGAGACAATGATCACCACAGTTTGCTGGAAACCAGGTCCTCCAACATTGCTTCCGGTAGCAGAAAAAGAAGATAAAATGCAAACTACCTACTGATTTCTCCTCTAAATAATTAAAGGATCACTTCAATTATTTAGTATTGTACTATAAAGTTGGTGACTTGCAAGGGATTGATTTAAAAAAAATGAATTGATGCATCAAAAGCTGTGGCGTTCTGACTGTCATTCATCACACACAAAAAAACTTAACTTAACCTTAACTTAACCAACATGACATCACTATCACATCACTGGATGATGTATTTTCCTAGACTAGGTTGAGTAGTGCTCCTCATGACAAGTAAACTGATATTTGTCGAAGTGTCCCTTTAAATAAAACTATAAATGGTTAAATTGCTGAGCTCTTATGCTGAAAATGACTTGATTCAAGATTTGAATAAAAATGTATTTTAAGTTATACATTTTTATTTCCACACATTGTAAATGAGAAAATGCATGTTGGCAATTGCAGTTTACTGTGTTACATCTCTGTTAACATGCAAGTTTAAGCATACATACTGAACACCAGTAAAAGCACTATATTTTGCATATTTGTGTATCCCTTTGCATTTAAGTGGTAAGTTATATGTCTATGAAACAATTTAAAACAAAAGTAGTTCTGCCTGTATGCATGCACATTATGTCAGTGCATGTGTGTTTTTCATCCACCCTGCACTGATAGCACAGGCTCAACATTCGCCATGAGAACCTGTACACAAATCCCTCTCCCTTCCGGTGGATGAGCTGTATGATCACCATATTGGCATGTGAAAATAATATAGATTGGGAACGTGAGGGGGAGACCAAGTGGAAAATGAGATGATTGCTAAAGTATGTTCTGCACGATAAACCGAAATTGCATTTGTCTAAGTGCTTGCAGGAGCCAGTCTATATAAATGTCTTGATGTTGAAACTCCTTAAGGTGGATGTTGATTGGCATGGCACGTAACAATCAAGATATCTTGCAGGATATATTTTTAGGAATTAGAGAATGTTACCCCATATTGTTTCATTGTTGACTTGATTTGATAAGTCCTTTTCTGGTGCCGGTAGCTTTAGCTGCGTGCAGTTTATTCCACTCTTAAGGTGAGAAGGTTGTGCTCAGATCCTCTCTGTGCCTGCCTTCCCTCTCAAGGAAAGCATTGTTCAAATTCACTATGTTTCCCAGCAGATCTGAAGGCCCAGCATGCACAGAGTGCCACCTCATGTTCATAGTCTTGCGGGGCAGTGGGGTAGCCTCACTCACCAGTGTAGAGTAGACAACAGCTAAAAACACTAGCAAGGTATTTGCAGTTCAGCTAACCCCTCACTGCGAACAATTGATTCAATCCACCAGCTTACCATGTGAGTTTTTACCTACTTCAGCCAGATATGATGGTGATATTTTATAATTTTCTTATTGTCAACAAGTCACACAAAATATTTAAAATGAATTGATCCTGTACGCTAATCAAATTCCTAATATCCTTTATTTTTTCCCCTGTGCCATAGAGCACAAAACTGTTAAAACACACTTATTAGGCACACTTTAGCACAGGGTGACATGTTTCTCCATTACCATGAACATGGGCACTGTAGTTTATTGCGATTACTTCCCACATACACTGTCCTGCAACTATAAATGCTCAATAGAGCACCAGTTCGTATTAATCCACTGCTGAATATAGTCCCCAAAAAAATGCACTATTTACTCCTGTTTGCATACCGTTTGCTGTGCCCAGCTGTTTAAAGAGGTTCCTGTGCTGCTTTTAAAAATGAAACTATATATTTGTGGCCTGTTTTTTCTTCAGCATTATTGACTGGTTTTAATGCCACGGAGCCATCTCAGTTCACATTTTCTGGTTTGGTTTTTTCAAAGAATTTGTTGACAATAACAAAAAGATCAAATAACACCAGCTTTATCTTTTAAAGGAAACTACCAAATTCTATTTAATCCCATCATTGTGACATTTCTCGCTGTTTGATTTACCCACGTAGATGATAAGATGACACATTTAGAAATCCCCTGCATAAATATAATGTAATTTGATGAGGTTTTTCAATCATATGCATCATGATCCTATCATCATGAAAGAGGCAGAATTACCGGTTTCTACTACATAAGCTACAAGTCATGTGTTTAACTATGAAAAGGCTAAATATGCTAATTTACGCTATCTTTGTCAATTTCTTTAACTGCACATAAACAAGTAGGAGGATGGAAAACCAACAATGAAATGTACATTTACATTTATTTATTCAAAGTGACTTACATTTGAGGAACAACATATACGCATCAGTAAAGTAAGAGATTTACGAGTAACAAGAGCAGCAATAATACTAATAAGAGATCTTAACACATACAGCATCGATGTGATAGATACCTAGGGGAAGTAATGAGAGTTCACAAATAGTGCAATCAAGACAACTGAGATGTAAGGCGACAGTGGAAGAAGAGCACAGGAAGTGCATGTTAGAGGTTAGGGGTTAGAGGTGTTATAAGAGAAAGTGTTCTCGGAAGAGATGAGTATCACATGATGATGTGATCATCACACATGATGAATATCACGCATGATGAAATCACATAATTACAATATATAACTGTTTCATTATTTAAGGATGGTTTTGAAAAATCCTATCCTGATGAAAAACATCCAGACATAGAGACAAAATTTTAATTTACCAGCTCATGAGCATCATCATCATCAGTGATGCCCCAGAATCAAAGATTCGCTGTGGTGCACTGACTGACAGTAGCTTTGTCGTCCAACACATGAGGTGTAATGTGTCATTTCCAAACAAACAACCCCTTCTCTTACAGGTTAGGGTCAAGCTCAACTAAGGTCAAGGCCCCCGTACAACACCAGGGTTGTTGAAAACACACAACAGCCCCTTTGTTCTGGGAGTTCCTGCTTGAGTGAACATGCTTTGGGTTGAGACTGCTGTTTTCATTTAGTTGTTGCTCCTGGGGTAGTTTTTTCCCGCTCCTTACTCCTCCCTAGATTTCATCACCCATACACTGGGAGATGATTTTGTGAATGAAACCATGCATATCCTCACAGCCTTTATGATGGTAATGACTAGCAGTGGAGGAACAATGGAGGGAGAATGCAGGGGTTATGGTTGTGGGAAATAGAGGAGGTGCGTGTGAGTGTCTGTTTGTGTGTGTCACTGATGGGCGAAAACCTCATATCTCCAAAATGTCAACTCAGAAAAAGCTTGTTGGCAATGTATATTTGACATAATCTAAGTGTTTTCGTAAACCTCAATGACAAAAATTGTCTCTACGCAGAAATTAAAATTAGGAGGTATTTATCAAGAGTTTTACAGAAGGTATAGAAAGGCATTTTATTAACATTTTGTGACCCAAGAAATGATGCCAGTCTTGACCAATATTGAGAATGAGAATGAGAATACGTTTTTGAGGGAGTTTTATTATTTTATATTTTATATATTTTATTGTTATTTAAAAGTTTTGGTGAGGCGTCTTTACTAATTGAAAAATACTGTATTTATGTTACGGCTACGGGGGGCAGCCATCTGTGTATATCCCTGCTGTTTTTCTCTACATGGTAACAAGGCTGCAAGATTTCCGGCTGGGGATTGGCTGGTTTCCAAGGAAGTTCTGGCTGGTCCCGCCTCCCACATCAGAGATCCCTGATTGGACCGCTGCAACAAAGCTGCTCCAATCCCTGAGCTGCCTGCAAGAGTGCCTTCAAGCTCCTCCGGGTTAAATGGGCTTGTCTGCTGCTGTGTCGAGGCAGCTACCATTACCCATGTAGTTTGCTTCCATGCTGGTCATTATATTTAAGTCTGTGTGTGCATGTCCTTAGTGGAAAACCCTTTTTGTTTTATTGTGTTACAGAGAGTCAGTAACACGTCCTGTTCTATCTCACGCAGGCTCCGACCTCTACTGGGCTCTATGGGTACTACCTCCTCCAATCACACGTATGCACTTGCCCACTGAAATTTTATCGTGCACGTAGCCGACCAATAGAACGTTGCTACCGATATGTGCGTGACGTAAAAATAGCAATGTCCCTACTGCCTCAGCATCCTTTTTTCTAAAGCAAACAAACGAACGTTCGCTGCCCACTTCTAGAAAATTGTCTTTGTACCCGGGTGACGAGTCCTGCAGCTGGGGAAGGGAGCGACTGGCCAATTGACCGTTATGGAGGGAGAGAGGACTGCTGACACTGCCACAATCCCCCGTCTGGTGTTCAAGACAGCATGGTTTTACATGTGCTCCTTGTGTAAAACTACGGTAAGGCTTTTGAGAATGTGGAAACCGTTTTTTGAGTAAAACATGTTAATTACATTCCTCAAAGAGCTAAGTTAACTTCTCTCATCAAAGAGCTAACGTTAACTCCTGGGGTGAGGCTAAGGGTTGTGTTCACAAAGCCACTGTTCTAACATGTGCTGCTTGTGTGTACACTGTGGTGATTCTTGTGAATGTTAAACTGTTTATTAGAAACACATTACATTCTTAAAAGTGCTAATTCCCCACCACCAACCCCATCCCATTGAGCTAGCTGTGTTGAACACGCCGCTGCGCTAACTGACGCTAAGCTAACGGTTCGCCCCGCGGCCAACGCCGCTCTCCCAGTCAGAACCGTGTGAGAGTGTGGGTGAGATCCACTTCACTAGCCTGACCGGCGAGTCCGCCCGGCCATAATGGTCCGCTTTCACGACGTGACAGCCGAGAAATGAGCTGTTCTTACCGTGGAAACTGGGCAATGCAGCAGTCTACTGTAGCTCTGCATTCCCAGCGCGCCCACGAGGACTCGCACGGGCGCATTGCTAGCTCAGCGCAGCACAGTCACAGCGCAGCTAGGCTAGTCCGCTATAGCCGGAGAGAGAGAGCCAAAGTCAGGTCTCTCTCGGTATAGTGGGAGGAAAGAGATCCTCCGCTATACCGTGGCACTTTATCACAGTGAACAGCAGCTCATTCTCCCAGCAGCAGCTAGCTGCAGTGGAGAGCAGGATACCCTGTCCTGACTCGGCTTCACTCGGCAGCTGTGTTGATACTGACTGTTCCACTGACGACGTGCTCACGGTGACTACTTGCTAGCCCCCCACACAGTCAGCAGATGCATCGCACGGCAATCGTTGCGCGAGAAGGGCATGAGGGTTCCTTTCTACTCACAACCAACGCGGCAGCGCTGTCAGTGATGCTGATGATGTTGGGCCTCAGGGCAGTAGTCCATCAGGTGGTCCCTCTGGGCTTGCTGCACATGTGACGGCTACAATGTTGGTTTGCCAGCCTGCATCTGGACCTCAAGAGGTAAAGGTGATGTATGGTGACCCCCCCCCCCCTCTTCAATTCTACTGCGATTCTGGGGGTCTCTCACTGTCTGGCAGCGCAGGTGCTGCTATAGGGCCCTATTGGTCGGCTACGTGCACGATAAAATTTCAGTGGGCAAGTGCGTGCGTGTGATTGGAGGAGGTAGTACCCATACATTCCAGTAGAGGGCTCCGCCTGTGCTTATAGAACTAGGGTTACCATATCGTAACCTTTGTTCTGTATGATTAGGTAGTTTGTGTTTGGTCTGCAGAATTGGGCTAAGGGTCCAGTTTAGTACTGATTCCCCTTACACCCTGTTAGTAATTTATTGTATTAGTTACACTAGGTTTAGGGGTACTGCGCTCCCTGTGTTTCTGTTTACAACGACGACTAGAGAGGTTTTTGGTTCTCCTTTTTTTTTTGTAGTTTAGTAATCCCTCGTTTAGGAGGGATCTCTTTTGGTTACATTTTGTTCTTTGTTTTACGCAGCACCCACTTGCCCAATTTCTGTTTGGACTTTTGTTGCTTACCTCTGTTTAATAAATAACCTTTCCACCCATACCAAAAACATCTGGTTTATGTCTCCCCTACCCCTAGCAAACAGGGACCTAACAGTTGTTATACACCACAATGTATTTTCCAAGCCTGTCTGTAATTAATAAGAAATAATTTTTTTCCCCCAAACCTGCATTAGTATAACATTAGTTTAAAAGAACTTTGAACTTGAGTTACTTAAATTACCATTTTTTTATAATATACATAATATTTTTCAGGCCATGCAAGTAGCTTTGCAAGTTTGCTTGCTGTCTACTATGCAGATAGTAATTTAATAATCGATTCGTTCATGACGTCATCGTGCCGTAGCAACACCCTCAGCTAAATGGAGTAAAGTGATGTGAACAGTAAAGTTAATAAAACAACACAACATCAGCAATAGTAGTGTGGAAGCAGTTGACTCTTCACTCAGCCAAAAAGGTTGTGAACTGCAGCATTTGCAAATCCACCTCTCCTGGCCCTCAGTTATGCCGGAGCATCTGGAGAGGAGGCTCGTAAAGGTCGGCTCTCTGGATGATGAATAATCGTCTCGATAAGCTAGTTAGCAAGCTAGCTTAATGAAACCATGTTACTTCACGTATTGAGATATAATATTTTCTATACATTGTCCCTCGGTCAATGAATTAATAATAGCAGTTAGTGTAGCAAATAATTATTCTTATTCGCCGTTTCTCGTGAGGAGGGGCTGAAAAGTCCAAGACAAGTGGGCAAACTAGATCTGCTGAGGAAGATCATGTGATATGATCAAAATCTCCAGAATAGCTAGTAAATAGACATTCAGTTGTCAACTACTCTTTCCAAGGTCAAGAAGGAACTTTTAGTCACAATTGACCCTTTGCTAAGCCACGCCCCCCTTAGTTACTGTTGCTAATGTTACACCACTTAGACAATGGCGGCATTAATGGTGTAGGAAATTGTTAATTTTTATTTCTTCACCGGCAGAACTGGCAAAACACACAAACTGCTTGTCAAACGGCAGCGGGAATACACACTCTTAATCCGACCAGGGCTACGTCTAACAGCTGCAACTTCTTCTAATGTGGCTTTTTGACATATGTCACAGCTTATCCTGCACCCTACTGGCATTGCAGGGAAACATTACGGTCAAGCATTCCGTTATACTAGGCTATTAAAACAACTTGTTACATTAGAGTAACTGTCATGTATTACACACCAAAAAAACACATTAACAGGTGCCACACTAAGTCCGACAAACTGTCAAACCTGTTGGACTTTTAGCACTCCGCTGCCACTTTGTATTACTGCACTCCCTGGAGAAATATTGTCTCATTTTTGGAAAATGCAATCTCAGAAACGAAGACAGTTTTGCAGTTGCATTGTGCATTTGAAGGTTGTATTCTGGCTGTCAAACTGACGTGAAAAAAAGACAGAAGCTCAAGCCTACCGATCACAGAGCTGTGATTGGCCAGCTGAGTATTTGGGGCTTGGCTTAGCGAAGGGTCAATTATGAGATTCATTTTGGCTTCATATTTTTGCATGTGGCCTACACAATCATTGTTCACTCCAAACTGCAGCTAATGGTTCAACTGCCTGAAGGTGTTGTGCAACAGAAACATCACACTGTCTCCCAAAAGTAGTCCTTTTCCTTGCTGGAAGAAAGTGTCAAAAGCTTGATAAATCACCCTCCATTTCTGCTCTCAGATCGGTGTGCATCCAGTTCTAGTTCAAGATTCAGTATGATTACAAGTAGGGATTCTAAATAACTTTAATAGAAGCGGCCCTGATCTTGAAGTTAACGTGAAAACATGATCTTTTCCACAGATGTTTTCACACAAAATAAGCAAAATATCTGTATGGAAGTGTGTGCACATAGCTGCATCCATGTAAGCGCTTTGTTACATCTTGTTGTGTCTATATCTGCCTGTGTGTGTATCCGAGGTCAGAGGTCATCATCAGGCTTTCTCCCCATACTCCTTCAATACCCATCTGCCAACGCCAACCTCCTTTTCTTCGTGGCGTTTACGTCCCAAATTGCACAGCAGAAGATGAAAACATGTCTGGCAAATGATCCCTTCGCCATGGCAACGACAAGCAAGGAAAAATTTCATTAGAGCCGGGGAAAAAGGAGTGAGGAAAATAGACGCTGAGGGAGAGAGAGAGTTGGCAGGAAGTCAAGAATGCCAAACGTTCTGGCCGCCCCTGCACCCTGACAAAGGGCTCTGACAATTAGGATGAAAAATAAGCCTGCTGTCGGATGTTGTTGTCTGCTGTTTGCCATCCTTCAGGTGCCCTCCATGAGAACGCTCACTGGTCAGTCCACCTTTAAAACACATCCTAAAATGAATACTTGTCCTTCCACAGCAGAGGAATGAAAGGTGGAAGGAGGTTGATTACGCTTTAAATAAAAAAGGAATGCTTTACAACTATTTTTAGTTGAACTGTGTGTCAACTTACAGACAGTTTGTGAAAGCTCTCCCATTTGATGTAAATCCTCTGGTGCACAGGAAGTGTTGCAATTTATGTTTGCTACAGGCAGCCTGGAATAAATTTAAGTTAAAAGCAAAGCAAAATAAACTCCGATGTACAGAAACTGTAGAATTTTTATCAACAGTAATTCCAAGGATAAGACGTCCTAAAACTGGGACCATTGATTGATTGACAGCTAAAACCATCAGTGATGTTAATAGGAATAAGGAATTCCTCTATAGCTGAGACAAATTTCCCTGTAAATGAAATCTGATTAATTGATTGGCAGTATGACAAAACATTTTACAACTATTTTGCTAATGAAGTCATTTTTAAAATAATTTAACAAGCCAAAAATGCCTTTGTCTTTTAAATCATATCTTAAATTAAAAATGACTTGATTCAGAAATTATGATGTGCCTTTTTCACTATTTTCAGAAATTATATTGACTAAATTATTTATCACAAAAGTAGTAGTAGATTATTATTATTATTAGTTGCAGCCTTAACTGTATCTCTCTGAATCACATAAATGAATAAATAAAGAATATGCATTAAAATGACACACATTATGGGTCACCACTGCATCATTTTAAGCCAACTTGCACTACAGCTAATACACTGAATTTATTTGTTAAGAAGTATATGAGTAAATGTATTTTTGTAACATTGACACATCTGGCAGTGCTCCTTTCACCATTCGGCGTTCCCCATGAGTTTGGCTGAAAATTGAGGGGCCGCCATGGTTTAATCGTTATGTGATTGTTTAAGCATGTTACAGCTTGTAGGCACAGACCACACCAGCAGACACACATGCATGTTCACAGGTGTTCTCGGACACACGTGTACTGTACGTGAAGGCTTCTGCATGTAGGTGAAAGTTTTAACAGCTCTTGCAAACAGATTAGATTGATGTCGCCACGTCATGATCTTGACATGTAAGATTAGCCAATCACCAAGCTGTATATCCATCAACTGTAACCATATGGCAGGAAAAGCAAGGTAAATACTGACTTTTTAATAGAAAGTTTTTGCCATTTTTTCATATACCATTTTTTCATATACCTTTTTAGGGTTAACAAGGGATGTGCTAGCAGTTAATCTGTATATTTGTTAGGTGTGTGTGTGAGTAGAGCATTGGTATCAGTGTAGGGCTGAGAGCAGGCCTTGCTAATCCCTCACAGTAGGTCAACCACTCAAGGAACTGCAGCCATTATCGGCTTTAGCTTCATTTTATTAAATCACTTGCCACATCCCTGTTGTGTGTTAATGTGCTAATTTGTACCGACACTGAGCAAAGGATACAATCAATGATATGGTTTTATAAGGAGGCTTAATCAGATAACAACTTTGTTCTAGCCGGTAATTAGAAGCAGGTGTCAAGCTGGAAGAGACCAGACCTTTCTCAGCCTGTGCCCCGGTGCACCGTGGGAATGGAGGTCAGAGGTCAATTTCAAAATTAGTTAAGCTTGACGGGCTGCCACTGACCTGCACAGGTGCTCCCACTTCCCCTGCTGCTCTGCACTTCCTCCCACCGACCCTGCCGCCCGGGGGTCACAGACATTGGGCCCCAGTCTCCCTGCCCTCCCCTATCCCCACCTCCTCCACGCAGCTCCCCAGGACCAGTCTGGATCCATTAGCAGAACCAGGACAAACCCCAGGCCTGCTGAGAAGACCAAAGACCACCGTAGGGCTAATGCAAAGCTTAAGAACATTCAGCAGAAGAACATATTCAAGCTAAGTGTTTGCACACCTTGTACTATAGGTATGCATTGCTCAGTGACCTGTATTGTTGTCTTGGGATGCAAATGAACCTTGGTAAATCCATTCCTAAGAAATATCTTTACTTTTAACTGATCAAACATCAACTGCACAGGAATTCAAGAGTTAACTGTGCATTTACACACATAAACATGAAAACAAATACCCCTCCCTCCCTTCCCTTCACCTCCTCTCGGCCTGCCGTCTGTACTCTCAGTATGTTTTTTTGCAGGGGGGGGAGCTGGTTGTTATTGGCGCGTCTGACCGAAAGAAGCTAGGCCGTTGTTTTTGAGCCCCGCTGCGGTGTGGCCTCCTGCTGCTTGGCCTGCCATGTGTAATTAAACATTTGGCCTCTTCAATTACTCAGCAGTGTACACATGCCAGTGTCGGGCCTTGCGGAATATGCATTTCAAAGAGCACCAATTCCCTTAAAAGTGCTGAACTGACAGCGGCAAGAAGGGGAGAACCTTTGGGGTGGGGCAGGAGAGGGTGTAGGGGAGGAAAGAGGAAAGTGAGATGGGGAGGGGTGGTCCACAGGGACTGACTGATTAGAAAATAAATGAAACTTGAAGTAGAACCTGAAAGTGGACCAAACCAGGGAGGCATTATTTGGCTGGTACAACTAAAATGCTAGCAATCCACCAATTCCCATTTGACCAGTAAACCAGGACAGTGGCGTATGATATACACTGTACTGTGTACATTTAACCAGCCATGAACTTGTTTTTGAACGCTAGTGTGTTTTTGTCTAAGAACTTTGACCCTTTCACAATGTGTTTTTAATTCATTGTAACATTTTAGTCCCCTAAAAATGTTTTTTTAGCAGTTGGTTGAACTAAAAGACACTCTGAGAAGTTGGCTGTTCATTCATTTTTTATGGAAAGTACAGTTTTAATAACACAGTTTTATATTATATTATTTAATCTTACAGATGCACCTTACTTAAGTCAGTTAGCTCCAGACTCTCATCCAAATATGGTCACTTCTGGTCGCTGAAAACTAAGATGGCAATGGCCAAAAGGCCAAATTAGTGGGTGATGTCACGTTGGCTAAATGCTACCATCAGCATGCTAACATGCTTACATGCTGATGTCAAGCAGGTGTAATGTTTACCACGTTCATCATTTAGCGTTTTAGCACGTTTACATTTGCTTATTAGCACTAAACACAAAGGAATGCTGAGCTCATGGAAACGTCTCTATTTAGCAGGGTGGTCATAATTAAATTAAAATGTCGACCTGATGATGTAGCTAGAGGAAAAATCAGGGGGAACCAAGTTATTAAAATTCATTTTGAAGGGGACATGAATGTCAGATTTCATCGCAATTCACCTAATATTTGTTGAGACATCCCAATAAAACCACATATGACAACCTGCTGGTGACACCAGAAAAAAGTCAGAGAATCGCCGAAGCCATTAGGAATCGTTCTCTGACCACCATGAATGTCTACACAAATTTTTTTAACTGACTATGCTATACTTTGGGGATAAAACATTTATAATACCACAACATATGGAAACAGGCTTTTAAAAAAAATTATTAAATAACTGTCAATATAGTTTTAATCTATGATTCAAGGTGACTGTTACCCCCGTCAGGCTCCGCCTCCATACAGGTATGTCTTGATGTCAGTGCAGCCACATGGCCGCGCTGGAAAAACTGAAGCAATGGAACATCTCAACATCAAAACCATCTTGGGGCTGCCACTGGCCTGCTGTTTACCTCCTTGACAGTAATGAAATTCACACACAGCAGTCGTCCGACAAGAGAACTCCTTAGAATTTATGCAAGCACATACATTAACATTTGACATTGTTTGTCCACGGGTGAAAAGGTTCTAAAATGCAACCTGTCATTAAAGGAAATAAATAAATAACAGAAAACAACCAATCAAACAGCCATTCCTGTACTGGGTGAGGCCGTGGAATGTTTAGAATAAGTTGAAACAGCGGCTACTATGCAAAAACTGACCTTGCACAGAAATGAATCACCAAAACAATAAAATAAGGAAACAATGCATATAAGATATAATATAAAAGGCCAATTCTGGATGTTTCCAAAAACCTAAACTACTAAAAAGGTGCACTGCAAAAAGCCAAACATGTCACGAAGACTGATATTTGGTGTTCTATAAAACCAGAGAATAAATCAGTCTGTGTGGTGAGATGCTTTAGCTTATTTCTTATGCAGTTTAGCTTGTTTAAGTCATCATTACATTAGATTGTTAATATCTAGAAACATTACAGAAAAAGGAAGATTGCTTAACTATAATCATTAGAATTGACATGAATGTGCTAGTTCAGTATGATCTACAAGTTGAGACCTCAGCAGCTGAATAAGAGAATTACATTCACAGCATTTTTATTTTTAATAGTTTTATTGTTGCCTTTTCAGGGCAATATGATGTTCAACAGACACCAAATATGGTTATAACATAGGCAATTATTTACAAAAGCAATGGTGAACTCTTTACACCCTTTCTGGCAACTTTACAAGAATGGGTCACAACCAAACTTGATGCACACATGTTGCTTGGATCCCTTTAACAGCGTGCAAGGAGGATGATAGCTCACTTTGCTGGTAAAGAATATATATAATAATAAGATAATTGATATGTTGATTGACAGTGAGAAACACCAAATAGTTCACGTGAAAGCTCTCTTAGACAGTCGACATAATATGATAAGTCTATAGAGCAGAACTATAATAAATATGTGTGGATCCCTATAGTCTGCGATGGACTGGCGACCTGTCCAGGGTGTACCCCGCCTTTCGCCCGATGTCAGCTGGGATTGGCTCCAGCCCATCCCATTTCCAACGTTACACATCCATTACATGGAGCATTTCAGAATAAGTGCGTTTTGCCTATCTGATTTTGCTGACTTGTTCAGATTTTGCTTATTTGTTCTGTTGTCCTTGATTTTTGTGCTGCCATGGTTAAGTAGCTACATAGTTATGTGATGTACGATATACGATCGGGAATCTGCAAAGGGTGTTTTGTTTTCAAAATTGACCAGATTCTCTGTGTCTGACTTCCTGCCTGGTTCATCTGCTTTGTGCAGCTTGACGTGGCTCCAGTCAAAAATTGGCAGTGAATATTGAACTTCAGCAAAACTTCAATAAAAAAAATCGCTAATCAAATCGTAATTACAATATCTGTCAGAATAATCGCAATTAGATTTTTTTCCACAAATTGTTCAGCCCTAGTTTCCAGAACACATGGAAGCAAACACCTTCAACAATTTATATTTTGTAGTTTTGGATTCTATTTTCAGAAAATATTATAACATGACCTTCAGGGACCTTGACAGTGCTGTCACACACCCTTCAACTTTGTGTAACATAGTCGGAGCTTCCCAGAGACACTAAAGCTCCTCGCAAAATGACAAACCAGCAGCTCAGGCACTGGCAAAAGCACCCAGACAAATACAACATCCACTGCAGACACCGTATCGTGACTTGAGGAACAGCACACTGGCATCCAGCTGTCACTCAGACTCTCTGAGACTTGAACTACCTCAACATTCTGCCTCTGTTAGGAAAAGAAAACCCTTTCCTTCCCCTTCCAGTTTGCCAAGACATGTGAACGAGGCACTTCTCTGTTATTGATAAGCTTTAACAAAAGTCTAAATTCCGTACAATAATGCTAATGCAAACAGAGAGTAGAAAGAAAGAGGGGAAGAAGGTACAGTTGGATTTTGAGGATATGGGCTCTATATCCAAAAGATCTGCTTCATGTGTGTGCAGTGAGAATGAGAGGAGACCAAGCTCCCCATCTCTATAAGAAAAAAAAAACAGCAGACAAACACTCATCCTCTAGAGTCTCCCTGTGAACAATGTGGATTTTAAAAGAAGAAACCTCTCTGCCAGCCCCTTGTCAGCGCTGAAAGCTACCAACACGTCACAGAGACATTGGCAGCACCACCTGCCTGCGAGGCCCCGCCGTCCCCTCCTCAGCCTCTTGTGTGCCATAGAGGTGCCTGTGTCCATGTCCCTCTATTGTGGCGTGGACTAGAGGGGGTATTGTGAGCCTTGTCAACGGCGCTGCCATCTCCGTGCCAGCTGGCTGGGTGTGAGTGGCGGGGGGGGGGTGGGTTGAACAATGCAAAGATCTGTGCACAATGAGCAGCCGTGGAAAGGCGGCATTGTCCGCCATGATCGGCCATGCCAGCTTCCCTGCGCTGATGCCGCACACAAGCAACAACTCGTTAAAGCGGTCTGCGTCGGGTGAGAATTTACCCAGAAGTGGTTGTTCATATTTAAGAAATGTGTTTGAGATGTAAAGCAAGGTGCACCTTTTTATCGACCCCATTTTCATTTTCTTCTCTTAAACGTCTACATGTGCACATTGCTAGCACACACACAAATATCACCTCACCCTGCAGCCTTAACCAGCCCCGAAGTCCCTCTTTTGAAATCAAAGAGTGAAGAAAGGGGAGGAGCGGCTTTAAGGGAACGTCTGGAATCCATCTGAGATTGAGAAATCCGACCATCGTGGTTGGATCCAATTGAATGAGGCAGGCCTGAGTAACACGCTCCGACACGGCCTTTCTCTTCCTCTAACACCCCGGCCATGTGGTCCCAGAGCCCTGCCAGGAAAGCATGTCACAGCTCATCACAGTTGCAAATGAATATTCATGCAGCGAAGGGTTGCCTGTGTGTAAAGTATTTACGTGTGGGCCTATTTCAGTGTGACAAAGACAGAAAAAATGATTGAACGAGTGAGTCTGTGTGTGTACTGTAAGTTTTTTCACAGGATCCCGTAAAAGTGATTCCCTGACAGACTCCCAGGGCGCAGCCACAGGCCTCTGCTTCCGACATGCCTGCCGCTTGTAACATGCGGCGTGGCTCCCAGTGGCTCGCTGGCCAAACACAGCCTGAGTAAGAGTCAGTGTTGGCGGGGACGTGAGGTCTCACACACTGTCTGGACGCAAAGACACACACACACACACACACACACACACTTACACACGCGCACGTGGCTGCCAAAACTCCACAGATGTCCTGGCTGTTGCTGCATGTGAGTCAGCGCGGGGCCGAGCTCTTTGATAGCGAGGTCTGTGCGAGGTTTGGGGTGTGAGGATTGAAATGTAAGGCAGGTGCACTGTCACATTAGGCTTCCAGGACATTGTGATGCCCAGATTGGCCCCTGACCTCTCAAACAACAGCAGGCCTGCCATTTTGAGCACTGGAAGGTGACGCAATTCGCTAACAATTTATAAAAACCTTGGTGAGGATTCAAAAGCCACAAAACAAGTCTGTAAAACTGTTTTTTCAACTCCCAAGAACAAACTTTTGGACTTGTTTTCACCAAAATAATAATGTTGTGATTTCATGACAATTCTGATCTCGCTGAACTAGTTGTTCCCACAGTGACTAGATTAGCATTGTGGGTAGCATCAAGAGTGCCACCATGAATATGAAAGGTGACATTTGTGACAGGGTAACGTTCTAGGATCATAAATGTACTTTGGCAGTGCAAGTTCACGCCGAATTTGGTGACTGGATCATTCGATGCAGCTAAAAAAAAGGGGTTGCAGTTAAATCACATCAGATGCGCGTAGTTCGGGGGAATCTGGTCAACTCCTCAGAAACTTTATTTTTACGTTTATTCTTCACTCTTTTAAAACAATGAGTTTAGGCTTGCCCATTTAGTGTCCGTTGCAGACATCAAAGGGAGGTACACTTTTATTCAGTAGAAAGACATGCATCTCAGTTTGTCCTCCATTATTTAGTGCCAAGACTGCTTTTTACAAGGCATTCATTATTAATATGATGTGTGTGATCTCCTGTGCCATTCAGTTTTGGACAATTGAGTATGCAGGATTTAGTTCTGAAACTCAGCAATCCTTAAAATGCAAGAAAGTCACTTTTCTTCAAAAATAATAAACTGTTTAGTTACAGTTACATATAAACTAGTTTATATAAAGTATTTAGCAACATGTCCTCAAATTTAGGTGAAGTAGGCTAACTATTCTGTTCTGCCCAAATACCCAGGTAGTAGGCAAGTGTGTCTCACGGCTGAAACATGCCAACACACGGTACACACAGCTCGCACTTTTTTGGAAACACCTTTGAAGCGGGCATTCAAATGTATCCCACTACTCATCACGCTCAGCTAAGCCAGGCTGGTGCCAACAATTACCAACACACATGAAAAAGTTGAAGTTTATATTATTATTGGTCATGTCCAAATGCTACGAAATCATGGCACAACCTCCAAAGTCAGTTATCATGTAACCTGTTTTAACAATCCGTTCTTCTTCATGGGATTCAGAGCTCAAAGTGAAAAAAAACAGGTGCCAGTACTCCCTTTATTCACATGTTTGCGTGTGGATCGGCTGGTATTGGCTTGTAACATTTCAACAGTTTATTAGTTGAGATTCAGCAATTACACTGTTTCACAATAAAAGCATTTTCTGATATGAAACCACTGGGGTTAAGGTTTGATTAGGGCTAATGTTAGTGTATTCATTATAATTTAATTTAGTAGTATACTATGTAGCTGACCACTAGTATATTATTATTCCAGTTGGACAGTACAGCTGGTTCATTTTCATGGGTTTTTTTCCTTCATTAAATCTTTGTGCAATAAAAATGGTTGACATGGTGGTTGATCTCTAATTTCTTCATGCTAAGTACTAACTTAATAATAAATAATCATAACCATCCATCCATAACAGCAAGTTCAACATTTGAAAGTTTGCTGTAGCATGTTAACCTTATTTTAATGTCCCGACTCATCCAGGCTATGATTGGTCAGTTCATAAAAAGTGACATTGACGATCAACTTTATGAAAAGTTCAATGTATGTGAATGAAATGTACCTGATCTTCTCCCTACTCTGTCTCCACACACAGAGATAAGCAGGCAGGTGAGAAAAGGAACAGCTGAGAGTCACTGAACCTGAAAAGTGTCCCGGCCCACCTCAAGCACTGATGGGACTGATAACAATTATATCAACTATGTGACAATGTTAACATTGATGTTAAATACCATGTTCCTTTCAGGCTTATCATATCAAAGATTTTGAGTAATATGTTCCATCATTAAAAGTCTTATCAGACAGAAAAACATCAAAATAATATCATTATAATATCATCATTTCTTTTATATACAGTGGATATAGATGGTTTCAGATAAACGGATTTAATTGCTTTATTAATTGCATCACTCCTCTCAGCTCCTGTGTTTTTCTTAATGTCAACTGATTCAAGTGTTTCCGAGCTGACATAGTGCACTTAACTACTGTCAAATGCTGCATGTGTGGCTATTGGGAAGGATGCTCAGACTTTTAAAGGCATTAAAGGTTTTACATAGACATGGTACAGACACACTACAGGTGTTTTCACTTATTCTGACTGATTAGAGCTCTGCTCCGGACTGTGTGATTATGTGCTGAATGGGGCTGATTATTATCTTGATGCCCCTGTTGAGGTGGGACACCTTCCACCTTTATCATTGCTTTTGCTGGTCATACTTTCCTATATGCTATTTACCTTTTAACAGTTGAAATCAGAGTGTTACCACAGCATCTACACCTGCTGCTGATGTCCATTTGAGAGACAAAAAAAGGCAATTTAAATTAAGCTTTAATGATTTAATATTAGAATCTATTTAGATCCGCATTAATTCCCATAGAATGTTTGCCTTTAGTTTCCTGGGGTCCATATGAGGACCTGGAATTTTATTTTTCTGAAATCAAATTTTATAAAAGCAAAGTGGTGAGATAATTCAACATGATTTTTATTTAGTTTGACCTCACTTAAGACCCAATATCATTGAATAAATGATATCTCACCAGTTGTACATATTCTGGTACTGGGTATTCTAAATCTGTTGAGAAGCCACAAAGGCAACACTCGATTTCTCAAATCTTCATTCTAATGAGCTTTAATTGGTATTTTCATACTACAAGATAGCCTCGAGCATGCTTACATGCTCTCACACAGGTTTCCATTTGACAGGAGAAATGTACAACGCAGCTTAGATAGAGAGCTACCTTTTTGCTTCATCTCTCAAACAGTGTCAAGATACGTCATTTGATTCTACAAAAATGCAAAACTCACACACAGATAAACAGATTTTCTTTCATGCTGTTTTAAGAAAAAACACTGTGAACTTTTGTTTCGCAATTTTCTGAACCCTTGTAATGAGATGACAAAAATGACACTTTCTGATAAGCCTACAGCATACAGGTTACAGGCCACTTGGGGAGGAGTGAGAATGAAGACGCAGACAATGCCCGGAGTATAGGTGTCAATGTGATTAATTGCACCAGGGAGGAGAATTAGCATTCTGCTAATCAGGTCGACCAAACAAGGAGGGAAAATTAAGGTTATTAAAGTGTTAGTTTTTCTTACAATCACAGCCCGTTGGAACAGCAGAGGAAAGTTTGTTAATGACTCATAAGTCCATCCCTGAGGACCAAATTATCCTGAAGAAAGCTCTCTGTTTGTAGAGTGCCAGCTCATATTTTGCAGAAGGGGCAAACACCCACGCAACATAGCGCTGAAACAAGCTACACTATTGGTAAATTGGCAGCCCAACCATGTGTGGAATATATCTTTGTCATTGTCTGACTCACAAATAGACCTCAGCGAGGAATAGAAATCCCAGTTGAAAATAGAAAATGGCTTAACCCTAATTAAAGAAAAAGAAACTCAAAGGTCCGGCCACACATACAACAGGAAGCGGGGATCACATCCAATCAGGTGTGGCCATCCATTCTCAAGGTTTTTGCTGCCCTTCATTTATGAAAACAACTGCTAAATGATGACTTCTGACACCAGGGTGATGAATGATTGAAAAACAACCAGTGTCCCCAGTGCAGCCACCTTTTTGAGAGGGTGTGTTTGCATGTTCACACCAATATATGTGCAAGAACATCTGGTCTCGCCTAAAGAGTCGGCCAGTATTGGACCTGCAGACATTTGGGGTCACTGAAAATGGCCTTCACTACTGCTACCTTCTCTCCACCCTCTGGGTGAATATTTAAATTTTTACTTCCTCTGTCAAAGAGTTTTGCTCCCTTCACACCTGCCAGTGCTTTGCCCTTGAATGAAGAAACATAATCTGTTGCTAACATGTGATTTTGTTCAACAAGGCATCAGTCAGGTACACTTTTGACAAGCTTTAAAGACACAATCAGAGACTCTGTTCAAATGTAAATGTTGGGTGTTTGTGTATGAAAAGTTTATCTTCAAAACTACATTCTGTGAGTCAACCATGAACTTATGTTATCTTATGTTATGTTGACATATCGATTGGTGTCTCATTTCATGCTCAGAAATTTGCCAAGACCTGATGTACCTTAGTGAGTCCCAAATTTTGCGATAGCCACGCCAGCATCTCTATTACAGTAGTTGCTTTGAAATGATAATGTCAGTATGCTAACAGCTCACAGTGAGGATGCTAACATGCTGATGTTTGCAGGTATAGTGTTTACCATCTTAATGTAGCATGTTAGCATGCTAACAATTGCTAATTAGCACTAAACACCAGTATTTGGTCCAAGCCAATAATATTGGAGAGATTAAAATTTTGATGATGGCAGTGAGTGAAAAGTTTAGGGATTATCAAAGTTATGACAATTCATCCCGATGGGGGCATAAATGTGTGTCCCAAATTTCAGTGCAAGTCATCTGGTAGTTGTTGAGGTATTAAACATAAAACCACAATAAAGTCAGAGGATAGCTGAATTTGTTGGGTTCCATCCTCTGGGGTCCATGAATGTACAACATTTTATGGTAATTCAGCTAATGGTTGTTGAGATATTTCAGTCTGAACCAAAGTGGTCTACCAACTGACCAACATTGCCATCCATTTAACCACGTCACTAGCATGGTTACAAAAACTCACATGAAATCTACACTTGCATTAATCAATTCAAACACTGTAGATCAGGAGAACTGTGCATCACAAAGCCAGGAGTGCTATGATACAGTTTCTCCTGGAGGCTCCATACTGGCCATTAGGAACTGAACCTTTAATATCCACAAACAGAAGAACAGACTCCAAACTAAAGCAGCAGCTGAGAGTAAAAGCATTGTTCTTACTCTGTTTGTGTTAAATGCCCAGATAAAGACCAGATTCTCTTGAGCGCTATTCAGAAGAATCAGAGGAGAAACCGCACAAGAGAAATAATGCTTATTTCTTATTCAGCTTCTTGCCAGAAAAAACTTAGTAGATGCAACAAATAAAGACCAGCTGGCCATAATTTAATATTTTAAACTCTATTGACTACAGTCAAAATGAGTTTCAGGCCCTCAATCAACCGCCTTCAAAAAAATTGATTACTTGAAATATTGATGCATTATCAGGTGAGTGAAGAGCTTATCGGTGCTGCTAAGGAAGATTATGAATATTCTTTCAAAGCAGTCCAAGGCCACTCAGATGATGTTAAGAAACCATTGAATTAATGTTCAAGTATACTTTTTGTTCCCCAGCCTATATGGCACGGCATCACATTTTTTCTCTGCTAGTAGAGCACCCTAGAGGGCACTGCATTGTGTTTTCGCCATATTAAGGGCTTCCATCAGTGCACTGCATCACGTTCCCTCCAATGTAAGGGCACCCTAGAGGGCACTTCATCACGTTTTGCACGTTGGACCACTGTAGAGGGCGCTTCATGTTTTTATCTATAGGGACATCGGAGAGGGCACTTTGGCAGTGTGTTTTTCAAACACACAAGTCCATCAGATGAGACAACGCTCATATGTGTCTTTTTGGAAGGCAAGGTTAGGTTGGACTAGTTGACAGAAGGACAAAGCTGGGCCGTACTTGCTCATTTAGGTAGAGTTTCCAATCCTGCAGCCACATTTTTAACAGCCACCCTGGGAATAGTTCTAACACATCAGTCCACAATAAGATTAATCCAACCATCAGATTCACACCATTCAAACATAACAGCACACAGGCTATGAATGAAATGTCTGAATCCCTTTGCTGTCCTCTTCCTGGCGATGTTCCTCACAGGCTCCGCCCCTTCTACTCTGTCTCACCTCTCTCCACCAACCCCTTTTTTCCCTCCTCTTTTCATTCAGTGTGGTTTCATCCCCCTCCAACCACCTCCCACCCAACCAACTGTCTGTTAGAGGAGTTCCTTTTCTTTTCAGAGAAGAAAGTCCAACGGGCGATTGGAAGAGAGAGCGCACAGGCAGGGCACACCTCTTCCCAACCGTCTCGCCCACCCAGGCCAAAGCCTCTCAACTCACAAGCCCTTCAGCGAGCATTTTCAAGCGCTGTGAAGTTTTGTGCAGGTAAAGATTAGCAAAGAGCCCTCGGCAACAAAGCATTCAATCACATTCAAGTAGGGCCCTGTATCAAATGTGCCCTCCACCTCCACCTACTTTAGGAGTGCAGGTCTTTCTTCCCGTCTCCCTTTTTACTCTCTTCTTCTCTCCTCTCTTTGGCTTGGTCAGACTGAATTGCCTTTGAAACCGGCATCTCTGCCCCCCCCCCACACCACCCCCTCCCCTTCATCTCTTGTCAATCTGAGAAAGCCAGGAAATGAACGCTCTTTGTGGGATTAATTAATAGCGGGAGCTGGTCAGCGTGCTAGCAGAGCTGTAATTGCTACTCAGCAGAGGGAGGAGGAGGAGGTGGAGAAGGAGGGGGGTGAAGAAAAAGTTTGGGTTGCAGTTTTTTTGAGTGCGGAGGGGGTGTTCCTGAGCGCTTTGAACTGAAGGGCTCTGCTGCAGTGGATTAAAGTGAGAAGAGAGAGATAGAGGAGGGAGGAGGGGGGGCTTTGAAGTCTGCTGAGAGGTCTAGGAGAAGAAGAAGTGAAGTTGGGTGGTAGAAATTCTGTCTGGCAACATCAAACAGTGTTATCGCCCACTTTCACCTGTTGACACTCAAGGGTGAAGACACTAGATCCAGCGCTGCAAACTGCAAAGCTACACGTTCTCATTTGCTACACGTTCTCCTCTTGTTCTCTCAATTTCTTTCTCTTCGTTTTAGCAGAATTATCTCCACAGAGGATGCCGAGATGCTGATTTGTTTTGTTTGCGCGGTTCACGACGGGTTGATTCGACTGCTCGCATCTGAAGATATTTGGTTTATTTCCAAAGAAAACGCAACTGCTTTTTCACCTGAACCCAAGGGTCAGCCTGGTATGCGCACATGAACGTTTGCACATGAGCATTTGTATCATTAGAATATTTCTTCCCCACCCTACTCCTACGCAGAGGCACATTCGAGCTAAAAGATTTTACTTAAGTGTGCGGGTGATTGTGAAAAAACTCATAAGGTCATCAACTGATTACTGAACAAGTTCACCTATGAATTTCAGCATTTAATTCCCAATGCAAGAGTTTAATTTATTAATTCTTTACAACTTCATAATACTTTCTTTAACAATCCAGCACTAAGTAACAGATATCATAGAATGCTCTTGAGTTTGTCTTTTCGTGAAAAATTAACAACTATATAAAAGCACAAGAGGAGTTTGAGACTGAAAACTTGTTAATAGTTTCCTTGAATTTTGGTAATTACTTTGTTTTATTTAGCAAAATAAGTTTAAAATGTTTTGTCCTATACTGTATGTTTTCTCATATATGATTATTAAGAGAATGGATTTTAATTTAAAGTTAAGACAGGGATCAATATATCTAAAATACAGATATTTTACCAGTATAAAACCTTTACATTCAAGCAAATCGCTGTACAACACAAGACACAATTCATTTTAACACACACTCACTCTCTTTCACATACACACACTTTAGTCCACTCATGTTCACACCTCCTTGAAAAATGAGGGTTTATGTAAATTTCTGAAAAAACTTTGCAAATGGCCTTTTTTTGCCAACTTAGTGTTGGAGCACCCATGCGTACAGAGACTTAATCATCAATAATCTTTTCATTTCTGTGAAAGATTATTCAGCGGGGGCCTTTGGTGAATGTTCTCTGATGCTGCACCCGCACATGAGAAAACACTTCTAATGTACGTCTGTGCTCTGTGCTCTGGGCTACTATTGTGTCTTTTGTCTCTTGCGTTGAGATCAGTTGGAACTTTCAATGAAGGAAAAATATAGAATTTTGATAAGTAATGATAATTTTCGGTGAATTGTGTATAATTACAATATGTTTCTGAATCAACTGAAGTAACACAAGGTTAAATTAGCATAGACCTTTATTTTCAAAGCATAGTGTGATTTCTATATGCTGTAATTAATTAAAGTTAGGGTTTCTCACAGTTTAGACCGTAGGACAACATAAAAAACATAAAAAACATAACATTTGTTACTGTATTTAACATAATAATAAAATTGTTGATTTATTTGATAGATACTTGTGCTAAGATTAATTGTTTAGCCTTTTATAGCCTCAAGGGGCTAAACAACTCTTTAAAACAACACATTAAAACCTTTAAAACTCATTGACAAAAGGCAATAAATTTAAAAGATATCCTTTGAATATGTTAAATAAAACACCAATAAAATGTTTTCATCAAAAAGAAACCATAGAAAACACAGTAACAGTAACAAGGCCTTAATCCAGACCCTGTAAGCTATAGACCACACACAACCGCAAAGAAACAAACTTAATCCATTTTTTTCAAGTTTTAGGTAAACATGGGTTATGATTATGCTGCCAGTGGTCTACAGAAAATAAATAGATCAACTGTGTGCAGCTCATGGGAGTGGACAAGTGCAAATGAATACCCTTAAAGTCAAAAATATGCACTAGACGGAGAAATGGAATGCATATCCAGTGAAGTGAGCCCACATTCACTCATCCATTATACTAGCTTGGCACATTTTAGACACACACAGACATAGGCACACACACCAGACAGCCAGTAATATCAAAATTCAGGAAAGAGAGCAGTGTAGTGAGGGGGGAGAGGTGGAGGTGGAGGTGGAGGTGGGGGTGGGCAGTCAGAGGAAAAGAGTGATCCTTGATTTTTATGCAACGCCTGTTCAAAATTCAACTATCCTTGAGGCGCGCTTGTGCAACACTGCTGATGTCTGGAGGCCCGTAATTGTGCACACACATCAATTATGGATCGGGGCGCTGGTACTCCTCGCCTCGTCCTCCGCTGGCTCCAATCAGAACGGGGCCTGTAGCTGGTCGCGCTCCCCCGGTACTTTTTGGTTAGCAGTTTGATTACAGGTGTAGTACAGGCGGCCTTGTTATAGGCTAGTGGATGTAGGGGGTGTTTGGACGGAATAGTTGTCCCCTTCTTTTTCTTCTTCTTTTACTCCTTTTCCTTCTTTCCTGTCCGGATGAGGGGCATGGCAGTGGGTGGGAGGGTGGAGGGAATTAGGGAGGAAGCAAGGGTGGAGGGAATAGTGGTGGTGGAGCGGGGGTGGGTGAGTGCGTCTGATTCGGCCATCACATCCCGCTAACAATTTCTGTCAGGTCCCTAGAGGTTCCCTAATGAGCCCCACCGACACGGCCGAAGGCGAGATCCCCGCGCCGGCCCACTGAAGTGAGAAGCCAGAAGATCGGCACCTAGCAGCCTCACAATTATTAATCAGACTCCCCCCCCCTCCCTTTCCCTTTTCACTCCCCCTCTCTCCCTCATTTCACTCACTCTCTCCTTCAGTTAGTCAAAGTGTTCCCCTCTTTCTCGCTCCCTCTCTTCCTTCCATTTTCTCACAGATAGGTACAGTGGTCTCCACAGCCTTTTAACAGGAAAGAAAAAATAAAAGACACTGGATAAAGAAGCATGTTGCATCTAAACGTTGGTCCTTGCATCTAATGAAAAGTGACTGAAGAAACAAACCATGTGCTGCAGTTTTCTTCTTCACCCATAGACTGAGAAATGGTACTTATTTTGAACATGAGTTTTTCCATATTTGATACTTCTATTCCAGTACTTTCAGCAGAAAAATATTGTAATTTTTACTCCAATACATTTATCTGACAGATGCATTTTCTAACTACTTTGCAGATTAAGAATGTCCATACAAAAAAGCTATGGTGAGTTCCTAAAATGTGAAGAAGTGTTAATCATTTAACTACTCAACAGTATATAAACAGTTAAATTAGGTTCTCTTGGAC
Source organism: Micropterus dolomieu (assembly GCF_021292245.1). Lineage (NCBI taxonomy): Eukaryota > Metazoa > Chordata > Actinopteri > Centrarchiformes > Centrarchidae > Micropterus > Micropterus dolomieu. Next base: position 16,025,411 of record NC_060150.1, on the reverse strand, counting down.
CAGCTACAACAAAATAAATGCTTTTATAATAATAATAATAATAATAATAATAATATTAATAATAATAATGCATTACAACCGTTAACCATTTTTATATTGGCAACTTTGTGGTGGGCCAGTCAACAGGAAATAAACATTAGGCTTATTTAGGATATTATTTTAAACTTTTAAGCACTCTCAAATTTTCCGTTTTGTAGTTGCAATAATATTAGGAACACAGTACTCAGTATAATCAGCCGTCAGCAAATCGACCTACGAGTACTGAGTTCAAAAATCAGCATCCTGCTGTGTGCCTGACACAGAGTCCAAATCCAAAGTAATTAATAAAAAGCCAATCGAATAAAAACCATGTATCTTCCAATTTGTTGATTTAAAATTTTTCAGATAAACTAAATTATTAAGCGTTCCTTTATGCATTTTGAAAAAACCATAGGATTATCTTGAAAACGCAATGTCACAAAAGTGATGTAGAAACAGACCTGTTTGTGTTAACTCGTGAAAAATATTTTAGATTTATGTTGTTTTTACAAAACAGGTAGGCTACATTGGCCTATTAAGTTATCTAATTATTATTCAGCTCTTGATAAATTTCATTGTTTCACTGGCAGCAAATGTTCACTGGCCTAGTATTAGTCTGCATACCATTGGTTGGGAACCATTGTTTTGCTTGACAGTTGATTTGCTGCTTAGATGCAAAAACACAGCAGATTATACATACAAAATTATGGATTTAGACATATAAAAGTACAAAATTGTATATAATAATAATAATAATAATAATAATAATAATAGCCTACGTTCAGCGTTTTTAAAATACTTTTTTTTTTCTGGTGGAGTTTTGAATGAGGACATGACAGTTTGTTTGGGGGATATGTATTTTTTTTTTACAGCAGTAGGAACGAGCTGTGGTGTTTAACCAGGTAGAGCTTTTCATCCTGCACACACATTTTAAATGTCCCACACTGGTTCTGATACATTACTACTAACATTAGTCCAACCACTACAACCTACAACACACAACCCCGTTTCCCCATTACCCACTGATAGGTGCAGTGGTCTTCAGAACTACAAGTAGAAATCTACTGGTTAAAAAGGAAACTAAAAAGAGGTGGTTGGGGAGACTAAGATTAAGAGTCTGGGTGGCACTTTGAGAAAACACTCCCCTGTGGCCTTTAAATAATAATTTAAAGGCCATTAACAGCAGGATAATGTACAGGGTATTTTGTAAGAGCTTGGCTTTCTCACACACACACACACTCACTTTTATCCCTCTATGGAGGAAAAAAAAGAGAAAGTTGCTTCTCTAAGTCTGGGCTGACTTGGCCTGAGGCAAAATCTGACCTTTGCACCACAAAGGTGAAAAGCTCTGTTCTCATTGGTTTGAGAAAAATGCCTCCAGAAGTAACATTTTTCCCTCTTCACATCTCATCTTTTCATCGGTTATTGTGTTTTTTTCTCTTCTCTGCCCCCTTTCTTTCCTCCGCTGAGTGAAAACCTCCCGTAGCCTCACCAGCCCGCCCCCTCCGACCTCCCTCCCCTCCCGTCTACTTCCCTGACAGGCCCTGATGTTGCTGTAACATTTTTATCACCGGGCAGCTGCACACCTAGGAGCTGTGCAGGACGGAGCGTGTACTGTAGCTCATGGGACGAGGGGGAAGATTGAGTGTAAGTGCTTGCTAAACAATGTTCTAGGTACTCCTCGGGAATGGAGGGGTCGCCACTTGGGGGTCAAGTTCACGACCTTGCTAAAATGTGGATTGTTGACCCTGACCTAAGTGAAATTACATACATTCTTTCCTCTGGATGCAAACTGAAACATAATTGATGATTGAACAGCAGCTTACATGCCTTACAATAAACAGCATGTGTTATTGTTTTGATCTATCTGCTTTGTCATAATATTGAAATAATTGTTCAGTAGGTGTGACATGTTTCATGTTTGTTGTCATTTGCATGTTAGCAATTCTGATCTTGACTTCAATGTTGTTCTGTATAATTTGAGTGAAAATAATGGTATTAATTTGCATGGAGTTTTGCACACACAGGTCGTTTTTAAATAAATTCAAATGCTAAATGAGTCTGGCTATTAACATGCACCATGTTCTTTCAGGGGAGGGTAACTTTCATTTTGTAACTGCTACTAGATCACCTGTCATACTTTTTTTATAAACATTATTCCCTATAGTAATTTATTTCTAAATGTTTTTTACATTAAAAGACCCAAAAAGTTATATATATATATCTCAATAGTGATAATTGTATTAACTTTTTATAAATCTCCAAACCAAAATGCATTTGAAACTCATGGACTGACTCTTTAGAAGAAAAAAAAATGTATTTATTGCAAAAATACTAACAATTTTAAAGGGCTGCTGTCATGAATCGAAAAATAAAAACATGGCAATGCCTTACTATATACACACACACATATATATATATATATGTCTCTTGATAACTGCTCTTACAAGGTTAAATTTTGCAGTTACACCATCAATTACATCTAAAATAAGGCCACTCTGAAGTCAAGTGTTACCAGATATATGAAGAGTCTCCAGGGGTTTTTTTGAGAATCTTATAAAGTCTGGTTTGGAAAGATTAACCACAAAGAACCAAAAAAAAATCTCTCTCTCCTTCATCTCTGGACTTCAACTCTGCGTCTCTGCTCTGCCTGAGTGTTGATTGATGAGTGCAGACCTGACTGTGTAGTCAACAGAATGGGTGTTTCCTAAGTAGAAGAGAGAGTGAGAAGGAGCGAGCGAGGCCGCCTAATGAGAGCTAAAGACAATGGCAGTGTGATGAAAGAGTAAAAGTCACTCCACTGTGATTCAGAATTAGAGCCAGAAATCGATGCTGGAGTGAATGTAAAGAGCAAAGGAGAGGGAAAATTAGGCCACTTGCTTTAATAGCGTGCTTGTGCGTCAGTTAAGATGTTGTGTTAGGGCCTCAAAGGGACTTGTGCACAGCACTCAGTTCAGCCTCAGCGACTGTTTCTCTAAAACCCATTCTGCATCATCAATAACATGCTCATTATATTACTTTTTAAATCAATAATCAAGAGCAGTATATGTAATATCTTACATAATAATTGCTGACTTGCAGGTCTGTAATTATTTGAACAAACATTTATGTCACTGAAAAGCTCTAATTGTATTTTAAGAAAAAAACACAGCTCTCAGAAAGGTGAGCAGTGAGGAGGCAGAGTGGGAGGGAGGGAGGAAATGAGCAGAATAAGAAGTAGGCCATCCACTTCAACTGATACACTTTCATTACACTTTCATGTGTATTTGTAATGGCTAACATAAACCGCGTAAACATTAAGACAAAATTACTAGTTGGAAAGATGACTATTTCAAACTGTTGCCAATGTAATTGACCATTTCTCTCATTTCTAAAAATAACACAATGTGCCTGAATGGAGATCTTTGGCTGAATCTTAAAACATTGACATTAGGATGATGTAATGGCTCAGTTATTTAACATTTCTACAGTGACATAGTACACACTAAAAATTACTGGGTCCAAAAATAACCCACTGTGGGTCAATGTAAAGCCAAAGGAATACCCAGCACCCAGTACTCATGGGTAGAAAACCACCCAAGACAATGGGTTGTTATGACCCAGTGTACTAAAATATATATGGTTACACACTGTTATAATCTGTATGTTGCTGATTGCTAATAATACGTGTATCCTTTGCAGTTCTGAATGCCATATGCACAACATTTTGTACAACTGAACTGACATTTAATGCATTTTAAGGTAAAACTTGAGCTTATTACTATGTCTAAATGTAAAAACACTGGGTTCAACCCAATAGTAATATGAAAAATAACACTAATACTGGGTCAAAACAACCCATTCGTAATGAGTTAACCCAGCATTGCATCGATATGTGGGCCCAAACTGGGTCAGTTTTAGGGATCTATAGTAAGCAATATGCAGGATGCACCTTATTAAAGGCACAACATATAAAATGACATATGACAAAACTGTTTTTAATTATCTCATGACTTGCACTCTGATTAATTGGGCTCTGTTAATATTTTTGAAATTTTAAAATTTTACAGTTAATACACATCTCTTTATACTTTTTGGAATATTGCCCCTGTGGCCCCTCTGCACAACAGACCCTAAGAATATATTTTGACAGTCTTCTAATACAGGGATATTAAGGCATTAGGGACAGAATAGTTAATGAGTTGTCAGATTTCTCAAAAGAGTTCACTTTAAAATAATATAAAGAGTTCTCCAATGTTGTCAAAATATATACATTTATTCAGAATGTATGTTTTTTTCTGCATTAAAATAGGGAGAGTGAAATTATGTTTGTGTGTTTAAAACAGCTGCTAAAACATCTTGTTTTTGTGAAATCCCTCAGTAAAGTTTGCTAAAATTCTCTGCACACAATAACAATCTGCACGCAACTGTACCAAGTACAGTGCCAGTGCTCATCCATATACCCACAATTCATTGATTTTCCTGACCACTTATACATGCCAAAGTAAACTTTCTCCTTATCACGAAACTCAGTCCTGCTGAGATGCAGTGTGGTCCTTTGAAAGGGAAGGTGCAGTACCACGCATGACAAATACATCAGGTGTGAGAAAGCACAGAAGAACAAGAAGAACAAGAACAAGAACAAGTACAAGAAGAAGAAGAAGAAGAAGAAGAAGAAGGTGGTGATTTGAGGTGTGTGTGTTGCTCTGGCTGAGGCTGTGGTGGGAGTGAGAGAAGAGGGTGGGATTGGGTGTGTGTTGACAAGGAGGATGTTGTGTATTGGTTTGTGTGTGTGTGTGTGTGTGTGTGTGTGTGTGTGTGTGTGTGTGTGTGTGTGTGCTCATGGAGGTGAATCATGGAAAGAGGTGAGGAGGTGGTGGTGGTGTTAGGGGTGGGGGGGTTGGGTGGTAGCCCCGCTGTTTGTCCATACGCTCCTGCCTTCTCTTGCCTTTTCAGCCTGGCTGACCAGAGAGCTCATTTGCATTAGCGGTGTGTGTGGGGTGACGGAGGGGAGGGGGGTTGGATTTTGCTCAAGGCCTGTCTACTCTTCCAGGCAGTAGACTGGGTGTGTGTGTGTGTGTGTGTGTGTGTGTGTGTGTGTGTGTGTGTGTGGCAGCATGGAGGGTGGAAATCACGCGCTGGCAGAGAGGACGTGTCACATCCATGTAGCCCCCGCTAATCAGGGCCGGCTTGAGCTGTGGCCAACTAGCCGAGGCCCCGCTTTCCTTCCACACCATGTGAAGAAATGCAGATAATGGCGCTCGCTACAGCGAGAGAGGCATGCTGGGAAAATGCTGCATACGTGTGGGTTAGCTCGGAGTTCAGCATATGGGGTGGTACTGTGTGTGTGGGGGTCTGTGTGTGTGTGCGTGCGTGGAAAGGGCACAAGCACACGCATATTCACGGCTACGCTCTGACAATCCACCAGCAGCTCTTTTCCATTGCAAATCCTCAGTTATTTGGTGAAGTGCTAGTGACCCCTATGGGCAAGATGCTGTGAATTTTGGCTATTCATGATGTGCATGGCTGAATTTGCTCTAACCCAGTAGAGAAAAAAAAAACATGCTCATGCCATGTAAAGCCTTCTTGACAAGCGCCAGGGAGTGCAACATTGAAAATACTCCCCAAACTAGAGATCCAATGTAGAAATCTGCTCCTTGCCTCTCCAATCCAGGTTTTTCTGGAGATTTTTATTATCAGCGCCAAAACAATGATGGCCGTGCAACAATATTTAAAAAAAAAAGACATCCAATTTGCATGACTTAGTTGCCGTTTCTACTTTCAATTCATCCACTTCTGAAAATCAGATTGGTTTAGGACCAAGAAGTTTATATCCAAACAGAAAGAAGAGTACAGCAACCACTACACATGTGGTAAACTCCCTTGTAATTTAGCAGTGTGAAGGGTACATTATTTGGGCACCACAAGAAACAGAAACAGACAACCTGGCCTTTGAGACTGGTGGATACAGACAAACCAGGCAACCTAGAAAAAACAGACGGTTTGGTAGAGAGATAGTAACACTTTCTGCTACACTGCAGCCTGTATGAATACTAGTAGGAATCAGGTTCTAAACTAAAGTAGTATTAGTTACATTTTCACCCTGGTACAACGTTCTTTGACAATATTGTACTGGTCATGCGAAAAGGCTAAATGTAAATATAAACTTTCACATAAATGTAATATGTGAGAGAGAGAGAGAGAAAGAGAGGGCGGACTGACAGCAGCAGGTTCAGCAGTGAACAGCATCCACCTCCCCTCCTCCCCTGGTTCACCTCCCTCAGGTCAACAGAAAAAGAGGACTTTGCCTGAGCCGAAACCGGCCGCTCGTATTCCATCATCCTCTATAAACAAAAAGCAGCCGAGCAAGAGATACAGACGCAGAGAGACAAAGAGGGAGAGGAGAGGAGAGGAGAGGAGAGGAGAGGAGAGGAGAGGAGAGGAGAAGGGATGAGTAAAGGAGGGAGGGAGAGACAGGACTATAGGGAGAGATTTAGCCGGGCGGGTTCAGATCTTGAAGTGACCCCGGTGTTTTCCTTCTTAGCCCTTTACCATCAGCTGCCCTTGTCATGGCGGCGAGCAGATGTGGCACACACAGACACCCTCCAACCCCTTCTCAAGTCTCTTAAAGAGTCTGATCCGTATCTTGACTTAAGGAAAATATAATGTATTCCAAAGGCAGAAAAAAAATATGACACAAAGGGATGATAAATAGCAGGATGAGGCCTGTAATAAGCTAAAGGGGCTACGTGGATAATAACCCCTGAGTAGGAGATGTGGAGACCCAGGCCTATATGTTTCTCCTTTGCCCGCCCGGGATCTCTAATCCTGGGCTTTGAGAGGGGGATGCAAAGGGAAGGGGCTGAGGTTGAAGTTAGTGTAAGATGCATTAGTGTCTTCTACACATGTGCGCCCTAATCCCTGCTTCTCCAGCTTTTTCTGAGCTGCTTTTGTATTTCATTTTTTCTTCCCTCTCCTCTCCCCTCCCCACCCTCCATCCTCTTTTCTCTTCCCCACTCCCTCTTTCCTCGCCTCTCCTCTCTTGACCAGTTAAATCCCGACGGGGCCGGCGGAGTGACAGGACCCATTCAGCGGTGTGCTGGGGGTGACAGCTGGTGAGAGGCCCGTGTGAAAGAGCATTGCCCCCCATGATGCCTCCGACATCCCTCCTCTTACCGTACACACACACATACAGCTAAGGCAGGGTCAAAGGGCCGGACAGCAGCTGAGCCGTCTCTGCTTCGTCATAGCCCTCATGTCCTTTCACCCCTTTAGCTCTCTTTGGACAGTCTAAGAATGGCCCTGGTGCAGGGAAAACAGGTAGTTGCCATTTTGAAGTGTCAATCTGTGACTTGTTTTTTTTTTTGGTTTTGGTGACATCTTTGGTGCCACATGGTCATCGCTGCAGTGTTTCTACACAGAAATCACCTGTCAGTCAAACCACATGGTCAACACAGTTTTTGTTCATAACATTTGAGGTTCTACAGGTATCCATTCTGCTACTGCTGCTCACGCTGACTGTGTGACTTTTAATAGAAGAAATGATGCATTCTCTAAAATAATAAGCAATAAAAGCAATAACCTGTATGACTAGTAGCTGTTGATGGCTATTGTAGCATTGCAGCCATGTTACCAGATCCTAGCAGTTAACTTAGTTTGTACAATGTTATCATAACAGGTGGGAATCACAGCTTTTTTAGCTTAAAAATGAAATACTATCTCCTTGTGATCCTTCTTTTCACATTATGGTCTTATTTCTGAGATTGGTGAACCAAGACGAGTTTTTTTTACCCCAGATTGTTTCATTTAAAGGATTTTCAAAGGTGTTTCACAAAAGAAGCAAAACTATGAGAAAGAAAAATATATTATTGTGTAACATAAATATTTGTTCTAATATTGATAGTCATCTTGTGAACCCTTTGATCTCTCTTTAGACCCCAAGGTTGGGAACCACTGCTATAACTAATAGAAATAATGGCCAAATCTACAAAACTAACATCCAACTTGTAATAAGGTAAAGTATTTGAAAAATGGGAATCTGATTTTACTAATTTCACTTCATTATCATTAATTTAATCACTTCCTCACTTTCTATAGCTTGAGAATTTTTGTTGTTCTCTTCTTGCAGAAGGAAAACATGAAACAGCTTGTCTCCTTTTGGGTCTGAAAAGATGTCTGTATAGGTCAATATATTTCTTCTATATTATTCAACCAGATATTTTAGTAGCAAAAATAGAAGCTTTCAGTGTACAGGTTGATTCACTTTTGGTAACATTGGAGCACCAAAACATATTTATTCGTGTAAAAATGTCAAGGATTATGACTTTAACCTTCATTTACAGTAAGCTGAAACAATTTTAACTTGCTTGGTGGATTTCAACAAGGCTCCACAGTATCCAGCTACTTGATCCAACTGCCCTCCCTAAAGTACAGTAGTTGGTGTGCTCTCAGCATGGCTCTCTAGTCAGTTCAGTTCATTAACAAGGGGGACGCTTGTGTTGCTCTGAGGCCTGTAGTACGTGTGTGTTTGAGTGAGCACTGATGAGACAGATCTACAGGAGTGTGTGCTTGCGTGTGCGTGTGTGTGTGCTTGTGTGTGTGTGTGTGTGTGTGTGTGTGTGTGTGTGTGTGTGTGTGTGTAAGGCCCGTCTGGTGCTGCCCTCATGTCGCCCATGACAGCATGTTCTTTCTCTGCCCCCAGCTTGCTTGCATTGCCTCGTGTCCATCAATCTGTGAGCATGCCCTCACCTGCACCTGTGTGTGCGCGTGTGTATGCACCACTTATTTCACTCCTTGAGTGTGTTTCTTCCCACATTTCAGTGTGTGTGTATGTGTGTGTTTCCCTGCCCGCCTGCCTAACGAGGGTCCCTAGTCCATATGTGACTTCCTCATTAACGGGCCCACATGACAGGGACAGAGGCGCTGGCCGCTGGCCCAGAGTAGGGCTGACACCACCGGACCCCCAGACGCCAGCAGGACCATGTGTGTGGGTGTGTGTGTGTGTGTGTGTGTGTGTGCTCTGCCACAGATGCCCTAACCATGTGGCCCCCTGTTCTCTCTTCCAGTTAGGACCACTAATTACAGGCTGGATCTCGCCCCTCTACCTCCCTCCCTCCATCCCTTCCTTTCTTATTCTCTTTCTGTCTGTTTTTGAAGTAATAATGGCGTCATTGGGTTGTAATTGGCCAGCAAAGATTGATAGCAATTGATAGCAATGGTACGCAGTGTGCCACTCGATGCTGCAGGGTTGTTAGTTGGGAAGGTGTTTGGTTTAACTGGGTTGAGACGTCTAGGAGAAAGCTAAAGAGACGTTTACAGTGCAACAGGGGCTAATAAACAGAAGTGGAAGCTGAAAATACAAGTTCGACAGGAGCAGGTTGGGAACAAAATGACAGACAAACTAGTAGCACACAACAGTTTGAACAGTCGATGCTGGCAGAGTGTGTAATAGTGCCGCACCAGGCAGCCCGCCATAGGCAGTGATTGACAGGCTGTCACAGAGAGACTGCTTTCTGGGACTTCAAGTCAACTACTCTGCCTGCCGTACCTGGCAGAGGCACAATTGGATAACAAGCGGGACTGTTTGCGCTGCCGGTGCCACATTCAGTGGGAATCACGGGCGAGAACAAATAATGTCAGCAAGGCTTTTTTTCTGCAGTTACTGGTCACAAGGAATGTTTTTCCCATCATGCTGAGCTGCAGTGAGGACACACAAACATGAATTGACACCTCCACCAGCACCACAGTAACTTACTGAAAATAAGACTATTATGATTAGTAAAGAACAGCTGCTCTATATCAGTTTTGAAATCAGTTTGAAGAAAATATCTTGCTTGTATCAGTATGTATAACAAACAAAAGTTCAGCCCTGGATAATATGTTGCCAAAGCCAAAGAACTTTATCCAATTTGTTCATAAGAAAAACAAACCCTGAGTGTGAAATTCAAAAAGAACTCAAAACATGTTTTACGTTTGGCTGAGGTGGGAAAGTTTTGTGACTCAAACGTCCACTGAAGCTCCTGCCCCATTGGAGAGAAGAAAAATCCGGGCACAACATCAGATATGTGGATGGAATCCTGGCTACAGTTGGAAACTGGTATTCTTCCTCTGGCCATTGAGGTTGGCAGATTCAAAGGTTACTCAGGAGGAAAAGAGATTTTATGAGCTGTGTGATTTGGGAGAAGTGGAAAGTGAGTCGTATCCCTTTGGACTGTACATACTATGATGACCCAAGAATTTTCCATGAAATGACTTCACAGTGCCCTAAAATGTTGTAGTGCAGATGATCAGAAATTGGAATGGCTGCTTAATGTTGATGTGTTCAAGTTTTTCAGCATTGTCTCTAGATTAACTATTTAATTTGCATCTAATCTGATTTACCCAGCATTATATAGTTATTGTTCGTGAATTGTGTTCCTAGGGGTGGCCAGATGGGGCCACTGGAAATTATGGGGTGGCACACTAAAACCAAACCTGAATTTCAGGAATTCTATTATGCAGTATATTGACTAGCTGATCATACACTGATGTACTTTGGTTTCTTATTTTACAGTTAATGTTACTAATTGTCTAACGTCCATAGACTAAAACCAGTTCAGTTAACATTTTGAGTTCTATAAAATCCTATTTTGATGTGTTATGTATCTGTGGCAATTAATTGTTCTTCAAATACACTAGTTGACCTTTTCCTTAAAAAGGCAACTACAGCTTTTATTTGAAGGAGTGCATTGACTGCAAAGAACAAAACATTTACAGGGAACAAGCCCACTCATGATTACAGCCATCATGAAGCATAGATATTTTTCTTTCATATTAGACTTTATCATAACAATTTAATTGAAATATTCAACATGTGTCAGTATAGAGTTATGTTATTGTTACTGTTTTATTTATTTTTTTAACACACACACACACACGCGCTTACTGTTTTATTTATTTATTTTATTTTTAATATATTTTTATATTTTTAACACAAACACACATTGCACGCTTTGATTACTTTACGTTTTAATTACTTGTTTAATGAAATGTATGGGGTTGATTGTTCTTATGTAGTATGTATGATGCTTTGGCAATATTGTTGTTACACATTCATGCCAATAAAGCTAATTTGAATTGAATTGAATTGAAATTGAGAGAGAGAGAGAGAGAGAGAGAGAGAGAGAGAGAGAGAGAAGTGACACAAGTTACAGTAACGCTGTCTCAAACCTAAATTAACAATGCAATATTTAAGAAAACACAACCAAACTCAGAACGAATGAGCCTACAGGGCCATAAGCAAACAGCAGTGAGCTCAACACCACTGAAATCAACAACAACGCACACAGACAATGTTTTGAGGATCCCGACCTTTTCTATAGCACAGAGATCCTGAAATCTAAACGGAAAGAATATCCCCTTCCCAGCTCTGTACCTTTCATACAGCGCAGCCAGCCAGCATATTGGCGAAATAATCCCCGATAATAAAGCAGTTTGAAAGCGGCTGTATGACAACAACATTATGACAACAACCATAATCCATAGTCTAGTATCAATCGATCCAGCACAGCCGTTTGGCCCATGCATGGACCCAGCACAGAGTCAGGATAATAAAAGATGCTTTCACTCACCACAGCTGAGGGCTCACTTGAGGAGAAAGGTGGAACAGCGTTTTTTCCTCTGGGCAAACTTCTGGAAGTTTTTCAGAGTGAGAAAGTGAGCTGACTCGTTGTAGCCCCGCAGTGTTGCTTAACATTTTCCACTGAGTTTAATCAATGTTATGATCCAATTGTCACTGAGCTCATAGCTGTTTTCCTCTACCTGTTTGTTATGCTGCTCAATGGGCAGTGAAGTTTACCCTTTAAAGTAACGTTAAGCTCAGTTTCACAGCATCGTCCAGATGACTCCCGCTGTTGTCATGTTTTGCAATCTTCTCAGAAAGATTAAGATGAAAACAGTCACGGGATGGTCTCCCTCGAAGTCAGAGGTGCTTTTCGGGTCGCGCCCGGCGCTGTCAGCTATCTGCAGACTACAGCTCTCACACACAGTAGAATACACAACATTGTGTAGCAGTGTGACAAACCTATTATAAACTAGCCAGGCAACTGTCTCTGTATACTAATTAACACTTTCTTCTGCAGCAGGTCACTGACGTTACCTCCACAGAAAACACACACAAGCAGCAGCAGGTTGACCAGCGTAACTCCGATCTGCTATGCCTGTTAGTCCTGCCCCTTAACCAATCACAATTTTAGAAACCTGATTGCCATCTATATAGACAAATCGGAGGCCTCTCTTAAAATAAACAACATAGTCTGTCACACCTCAGGATCAGAGCTTAATCTCTTAAAGTGACAGAGCCTAATATGACAACACTTGTATACTACTAGGCACCTTTTAACTCAAACCCAGTTATATATAGTATATAGCATTTTATGCATATGCCCCTCGCCGGGGGGTGGTGCCACTTGGGTGGCCACCAATTTATTAGGGTGGTCCTGGCCCCCACTGGCGGTGCCACTGTGTGTGGTAGACAATGAAGATCTTATGAAAGGATGAAATCTTCTCATTCTAATCCAAAAATAAGTTGTTTAAGTTTCTATTTTTGGACTTTTCATAGTATGGTTTGAAAATGTATACACAACATTCTTGATCTGGCTTATATGGTATATTGTGAGCTCATGCAGGTTGGATGTACATGTATGCATGACACAATATACTAATACTGTATTTGTAACTGATTTGTCGCTGAATGTCTTGACCCATAATTCAGACATGAACATGAAATTCTGCTTCACTTTCAGTCTTCACCATCCTTGACAGGTGCTTCTAAAAGCACAACTCCAAGCTTTATATTTGACCTTAAAAGCGATTGTCAATCACATTAACTGCCTGTGATGAAATATTATTTGAGCTAATTATGTTTTGCTTGCCGGTGTGCTCTCCCACACACAGTCCTTCTTTACAAATCGTACATTTCAAAAATCAGCATCCATAGAACACTTTATTAAACATAACATTCTATCAGTAATAATTAGATAGTGTATGTTTCATTTTGAATTTCACCTTTCACTGGTTATTTTGCATTACTCTACACAGCACCACTTGGAGACAGGCAGCTGCATCTAAACAGAGAGGGTAAACAAGGAAGCAATACTGTAAAGCAACAAGGTATAGTGTCAAAACTGTAGAAGAACATATATCAGGCATATAGAATAAATATATTTTTTGTTGAGATTCAGTCAGTATAATGGAACAGGAATAAGATCAACTTTAACTATGTGCCATCACAGCCTAACAGCATGCAGATGTTCCCACACTTAAAACACTACAAGTGAGTAGTTATCAATGACAGCAGCTTTCGAATAAAAACTTGTCTACTCTCAGGCCTCTGTGACCCGTGGTTAGGAAACTGGTGTCCTGGAGATGTCCGCCGCCTTCGACAACCACCAGCTGCTCCTCACCACCCTTACTGACCTTGTGATTTTCAGGTCTGAGCTCTGATGGATAGCCTACTGCTGTACCTGTCTAGTTCACACATGTAACAGTCTTCTTAATTACATATATGACCATTCTAGGGCCACAGGAGTATTGTCAGAGCACTGTGGAGTCTGACCCTTGGATTTCCTTTAAAAGTTGTATTTTTAAAGTGTATAGAAGCTCACAGTAATGTTAAGTTATGCTGGATCATCAAATGACAAACATGTGAATGAAATGATGTGGCTTGTTTAACAAGCTGAATGGCTTTCTTCAGCTGTGAAGACCAGTTTGTTGTTTCCAATCAAATATTTTCCCCCATTAAACGCTGTCAACACAGGAGATGTAAGTAAAAAAAGCGCAATTTCATAATAACAATATATGATTATTCACATTGTCATGGTTTGGTTTTGGAGAATGCAGGCTAGAGGGACTGTGTGGCAATCATTAAGGTATTGTTTGGCTAAGGAAGTATAATTTGCATCTGTGCCATTGTACAGGCTTTTGCAGCTAATTACTATGTACATTTAAGATGGTTATTTAAACATGCATGTTAATTGCTCAGGTTTTCACACAGCTTGGTTTTCATCTACAGGTTGTGTGTCTGAGATTTTTCTGTTTACTTCAAAATAATTACCTGTCACACAAACATTCAGGCCCCAGGGTCAGTTTAACAGCCTCAGCAGATATCATTTTTCCCTAAGCGGGTCTTAAACTACCTCCTAGTGTTAAAATGAATTGCCCCTGGCAGACACAGGGTTGACCCCAGACAGCCTTTTGACCTCTGAACTTCCAATTGTCTTGTTGCCTTTCCTGGGTAAACAGAGACAGAAGGCTGCCAGTCTGTTGACCTAATGGTCTGTCTGTGTGTCTGCTTGCCTGCCTGTTATGCCATATTCAGGTTGTATTGGAGCACTTTTGGTGTTCGGCCTAATAACTCAAAAGACCGAATAGATTTTACCGAACAATTACGTTGACATGTCGGCAGCGTGGAAGCATTTTAAAGCGTCCAAGAAAGACACAAAATACGCCATTTGCAGACACTGTTCTGCTGAATTGTCTCCTAGCACATCCACTCCATCTGTGGCTGACTTCTTAGAAAAGGCAACAAACGGTCTGAACCGCTTTGAGTGTTTCTGTCACTCATTTGGGAGAAGGCGATTAAGCTAGCTGCACCTAAATTTGGAGTGCACACATATTCAAGCCTTTATGGTAAATCCACTGAAACGGACCAGTGCGAGCTGACATGCAGGTTAGCGACTTTATCCTGTCATTTTCTCTCTTCATAAAGATAAGTGTTGCAGTATGATAGTCCTACTTGAAGAGAGGCTATGAATTCTTCATGTTATGCGATACGAGAACCACATACAACATTATTTATCAAATTTGGAGTAATTTAAAGTAAATGGACACATGTGATTTACTTTACCGGACCCTCTCGGGCCTCTGACTCACCACCATAGTCTCTTCAAATCCTGAGTAAAAAGCACATTTTGACTAATTAATATATGCAATGGTAAAGAATTGGCAAAATAAAAATATTTTAAAAACCTTGTTTGGTATTTGCATTGTGGGAAAGTTTTTCATTATATTCGGTTTCGCCTTCAGCCATACATTTTCATTTCGGTGCATCCCTAATATCCTTTACTCAAGTAATCGATTCCACAATGTTGAAATAATTAAAAGTCATGCACTGACAATCTTACTTTTGATAAAGCACAAGTACTAATGTCTATATACTTTATCTATAAATATATATAATTTATATAATTTGAGGTATGCAATTTTTTTATTGGTGGATGTGTTCTTTATCATCTTTAATATATTACTTATGTTGTATATATGAATAAACTATTTAAATGATTTGTCATTTTATTGTATCTGAGGGCAGATTTTTAACATCAGGCCAAATGCTTTCTGGGATAACGCAGGCTCATTTATTCTATGTTTTGTCGATCTTTGAGCACTGTCCCTGCCAAATAAACTAATAAGATACAATATAAATTGAAAACAATAAAAACATAAATGCATTGGAGTAAAATGTACAATACTCCCCCAAGTCAATTTGTGGCACACACACATTATGGAGCCTCCATTTCCACATGCCGCTCTAGTTCCATATTATTTTAACACCAGCAGGGTGGATGTTTATTTTCTTGGTTGGCAGCTTTTACTCATGTTAAATACAAAATTACTTTAATACGACACTCCTTCTCTGCCAGTTCCCACTACCAAATATATCAACACAGTGATTTACAGTAACTGTGGTAACTTTGGGGTTACAGTTTATCAACCTGCCTGTGTATCTGCCAATCAAAACATCAGCCAGTTGACGTGCATCAGAGATAGAGAGGAAAGACTTGTTCTCAGAATAGAATGAGCTGTTCTCCGCACTGTCAGATGCTCTCGCTCTCAGGAGAAGCACTCCTCGTCTGACACTGGCACAGATAAGACCAAGATTTCTTTTTCGGTACAAGGCAGTGAATGAGTGATAGAGTGAACAGCTAAGTGAGGACTGTTAACAGAGTGGTCACAGGGTGCAGCTTAAGGCCTAGCAAAGGCTCTCCCAAAGCCATGTCATCTCTTCACCATGATTGCCCTCTCGAGACATCTTGTGGCGCTGATCTAAATGATTCAACACCCCGCTATCTCAATCCCTAAAACTCACCCTCTGGTGTTTAGGTTGAAGAAATCAAGTGAAAAGAGGACATTAATTTAGTTTTAACTCATTTCACCTTTGAATGTGCCCCTGAGTAGCCGGAAGGCAACGAGACGTGAGGGTGGATGTGATAACAGCTATCTGCTGGCTACTTATGGTCTCCAGCTCTTTCCCTTCCACAATGCACTGTGACAAGGACTGTCCAGGGGTCAAATGAGATACATTAAATGTCTTTGCCCTTGTATTTAAACACTAGGTGAGGCTTTCCAAACATGGAGGCCCATTTATTTAGCTGCTCACAAAGTGGGTATGTCAAAGTTGCTTATCTGCACAATAATTAAAGTACATTTGTTAACTTCTTATTTTATTTATTTAATTTTATTGCTGAATGCAAATGTGATTCTAAAGACATTCTCTTCATTTCTTTACAGCCATAATTGATTTGGGTGTCAGAAATTCTTTCTGAAAGGGCGTCATGTGACCTGCATTTACGACTTTGCCTACTATACCAGAACCATGACACTTCAATGTTTATCCAAAGCACTGTACAATACCATTATCATGCACATGCTAGCTACAGGTGACCCCAGCGGGAATCACATCATTAATTCAGCACTTAACAGAGCTATACTTGACTACATATTAGAATTTTATCTCTAACATTTATGTAGGCTCCCGCTCCTATTGGTTGACTTAAAGTTCAGAAGGCAGAGTCAAAAGAACATCTTTCTTGATGAGAGACAAGCTTGAATGGCAAAAGAAACCTGCAGCCAAAACATAAAGGGCAATTTTTGCTTTTTTTCTTACAATTTTAGCCACAGCACTCTGGGGATAGCAATGTCTAATGGCCAACCGTTTCGTCAGACTGAAATATCTGATGATGAACTGCAATGAAACTGTGTAACACTATTCATGGTCCTCAGAGGGCGAATCTTTCAGTCTTTGGTCTGGCTTTTTATCTGGAGCCATTATGAAGTTAAACCTTTAAATTTAACAGTAACAGTCTTGTTTTTTTTAACGTTGACCGTTACAACATAGTGACATTGTCATTAGTGTGGGTGTAGATTCTTAGTCTTGTTTAACACAAGCCACCTTGGAAATGAGTTGGCAATACCATTTCTGCCTCCATGGAATGTACACATCGTCAAAACTGCAAACCCCAAATTCCCAGAGGAGTCATAGGTTTGTTTGTATTTTATGTCTTCACATAGAAAACCTACTACAATACTAGGGATCCAAATAGAGAAAGAACACCAACGCCTGAAGAGCTCAACACATGTCTTTTTTTTTTCTCTTTTTTCGATGTCTCATTATCAGCGCTTACTGTGAATCTGCAACAGAATTAGATTGTACCTGATCTGAATTTAACTGAGTCAGTTCGAACCAGTTCAGGTCTTGTTTACTTGGATCTAAGCGGGCCCATTCAATTCACATGTCTAAACGTATCACTATGAGCTAACCAACAAGTAAGCAAGCCAGGCAGATACAATTTTGCAATGTGATTATAATTATGTATTTCACTTATTTTCAGTGAGAATAGCAATGGTTTGTCATATCAATTCCTATACAGTTTTTCTGATTACATAGGAACCAATGCTTTGTATTCAGCCAAGCTCTTTGTGATTAGTGCCTATGAGTTGCATGAGTTGCACATGCATCATAGAACATTTTCACACAGACTTTACTTTGCAGCCTCACTTGGTTTAAACCTTTTGCCACATGCCAATGAAGTCTTATTACAAAGTGAGCTGACCCTGGAAATTAGTTCCTGTCTCTTATGGATTTATAGTAGCTTAGCAGATGTGAACATCTCGTTCCACAGGAGTTTGTGTGTGATTTTTTGCATGTACACTATCTATGCTGTTTCTGCCAGACTGTTCTATTCTATTCTGTGTTACATTAGTTGACATGAATGAAAAAGAAAAAAGGGGCATAAATGAAAAGAAAGGATCAACTGATAGGATCTGGGGAAAGAAGCCTGAGGTTGTTAAAGGTAATGAATCTATACCTGTGTCTCTGCAGCTATTGTCGCATATAATTGCAGTGGTGTTCTTCAGCGGCTGAGAAATGCCAAAGACGACCACTCAAACAAAACACCCACCCCTGCTGTTATTTTACTACAATATTTCCTCCCTGACAGTCCCGTCTCAGCCTTTCACAGGTTTCCCCTCTAAGGGTCCGCCAAAGAAAAAATAAATTTTATAGAAAGAGAGAAGAAGTGCCACTTGGGAGACAAAGGGAAATGTGGTGACATTATGACATTATGCTTGTGATGTTAATTAAAATAAGAGAAAGAGTGCATTCAGCAATGTTTCACAGATACAAAACAATAAGCTTTTGTGTAAAAAGAGAAATGTAATCCATAATAACCCCATACAGGGCTTGCATTGAGCTTAGCAATGGACAGCCTCCTCCAATAATAAGCTTTACAATGAAATGTCACTTTTCTGACATTTCCACAAGGATTCAAGCTTATGTGGTGATGGGTTTATGTGAGGTGAAGCGTTACACTGTGTTTCATTTTATTTTCTTTGCTTGTCATTTAAGCATTTTGTTATTGGTGCTTTATTTCCCACTCTTCTATGCTTTGTTGTCTCTGCTATCCAATTCAGCTTTGTCTTTGCTTGTCATCTCTTTTTGAAGGAGATGTTGTGTGTTTTTTTTCCAGGCCCTTAGGGTTTGTTTTATTTCATGTCAAGAAAATCTATATGTCTGATGTGCTTTATCACTGAGCATGTAAATACTGTAAGCCAATCTGGGCGTTCGCCTTAACGTATTTGGGTATTGGTGGATGTCAGGCATGCATTCTGTCAGTTTCTATCTTGTTCTCATTGGCAGGATAAATGCATTAAGGCAGACATCAATGTCTCCAAACTGTATAGCACATTCATCAGATTACCACTATTCTTCTGAAGCTATGTGTGGACATACACCGGGAAGATAAAACAGAAATCAGTTCAGAAATGTATCAAGTCTTTAAGAGAAGACCTGAACTTTCTGGCATATTGAACCTCTTTGGAGAAGCGTCAGTCCACCTAAGGTGCAAATCAGTTTCTCTCCAATTGCTCAGTAATTTTTAGATGTAGTGATTCGGGGGGACATGAAAGGCATTTGACTTGCTCCTGCTGTTCATGAATCTACTTGCCGATGTGAACGTGGGCATTATCATCTTGAAATATGGAAACTCTATGAATGAAAAGCACTTGCACCATGGGGTGCACCTGTAAAACGGTCTCATATCCCTTTGTCATTATTCCACCATGCAGAGGAATCACCGGACTTATGACTCTCAGGAGACTGCTATCCATGCGTCTATAGTACTATTTAAGATAGACGCATGTTTAACCGTTCTAACAGCTACTGTAGGAATATTTAAAGATATTCTGGCAGTGTAGCGGTGAGGATTGCAATGTCAGTCTGTTGGTTCACCACTCTGGTCCAGACTGAAATATCTCAACAACTATTACCATTACATTTTGTACAGATATTCATGATCCCCATCGGTTAAAGCCCAATGACTCTGGTGTTCCCTTAATGCTTCCTCTAGCACCAGCATTATGTTGACATTTGTGGTTTATCCTACACTCAGGATAAATTCTATTATTTTTGGTTTGACTTTTTCATTTGATACTTTTTCATTAGGCCAAATTCCAGGTCAATTTGTACAAATATTTGGATTTATGACCAAATACCGGCTAAATTAATGACTAATGCCATTCCTAGTAGCCTCAACTGTACTTTGTGTGCAGTGATAGCAAATGTTGCACCCTAAACTAAGATGGCATGACATTTCCTGCTAAAGATTAACATGTATAGGTCACAGGCAGTAGATATTACTGCTCTATGGGTGAACAAACATATTGTCTTTATTCAGATTTCTTAGACTTTTGTTTTCAGGATTAAATTTCCATTGTACACTGTTGGTGAGTCTGGATATACACTTCTGTGCTGATTTATGTTGTCACAAGTTTCCAGTCTGTTCCTTTTGCCTCTTTATTATTATTATTTTGTCTACACTGTATATGAATCCAATCATTTTTATATGATAATGCTGCAAATAAAATGCTGGCTTGAAACAAAAAGAAATCACAAGGAGCTCTTGCTTCTCTGAAAACAGAACTGTGCCAATTCACATAGCAAACGGTAATTGCTGTTTTCTTTTAGCCCCTCATGGGTCCAGTAACTAAACCATTAAGACGATAGGATTTCCTCTTAGTTGTGCTATCCAATGTGGCACATTTTATTCTAAAGTTAACAAAATACTATATTGTATTCATAAGCTATCATTTGACCAAACTGTGACCTTTTTTTCCTTTCAGTCCAGGCCTGCTAACCACCTGTCTAATGAGCTAAAAGTACAAAGTGTATCAAAATGAGGATGATGGACAGTAATGGCAGGTTCCAGCCTCGCAGAAAAGTTACAGGTTGAAAGGGAAAGCGTATTCATCTGCTAACAGTGCTCTCGCTGTCTTTTGTTCCACATGAGATGAATTTCTGAGGCGTCTAAATGTGCATGTGTCTAATTACTACCTTGAAAATTAGTATTTCAGCCAATATTCCGTTCTTGATGACTCTTTAAAAGAAAGGCCTGCCTTGAGTAAAGAGTGAACAATCACTGAAATCATTGGCAGGAAATAGACTTATTACAAAACACAAGTGCCCACCAGGAAAATGATCAATCTTGCCTTGTGAAATGAGGGTGAAATACAAGCTATGCGCACCCACCAGAAAAAGGGATATGTGAAGATGATGTGAATAAAAACAGATATTAGTTGACTTTGAAACAGTGCAGAAGAAAGCAGGTTGCGGACGTTGATAGGGTGAATGGATCAGCCGATGCATGGACCTTGGTTGAACTCTGAAGTCATGCAAGGAGTTGCTGAGTTAATTTTAAATGTTGACAGAAAATATTTCTTATTTAACTCAAGACAGCCTTCACTGAATGCTTAATTTGCCAAACCATAACCAAGAGCTTCAGCCTAACCTCAACCAACTTTAACTTACAATAGTTCACTGTGTGCTCATGTTTTAGACTTTCACGAGCTGAAGACAAAGTTAAAGTGGAGTCAAGAAAGCAAGGGAAGTCTGACAGGGAACGTAAGTGGTCCAGACCTGGATGAAGCTGTAGGAGGTGGTGAACGCTTGGTCAGACACACTCTCCAACTCCCTTTCTTTTCCTCTAGAGAGAAGGAGGTGAGAGTGCATTTGCTTTCAGACAAAAACAACATGAAACTGCTTTTTCCTTTCTCCTTTCTCTCTAACTCTATGCCTTTACCCATTTAGGACACTGTAGGTAAACAACATTTGTAATGTTTACTTAGTTGCAGTCACACGGGTCCTTGTCAGCAGTGGCTCCAGCTTCTTGCAGCATCAGGTAAATCTGAGTGGTCTGTGGGATCTGAGGCATCAGGGCGGTTGTGATGGCGAGGGAAGACGAGGTGGGGGTAAGGGGGGAATCAATGCGAGGCTCTTTTAGGCTCAGTTCCCTGGCTGTGCAGCTGCTAGCAATTACCTGAGAAGGAGTGGAAAGACTGTGAAGTAACCCAGCGCTGTAGGCCTCTCCTCAGCTCACACCCCGAGGCTCTCTAATTACTCCACCAAAAGCCTGAATATCTGTCAGAACCAATCAGAGGCAGGCCAGGAAACAGGAACATGGCGAGGCATTCATTTGTTTACGAGGCAAACACTCGCCAGGTACTTAGCACCGAATCAATGTTTGATTTATTAATGCGTGTATGCAGGTCAGAGCTCCGTGCTTTATTATGACAATTCTCCAGCTTGCAACAAAAGCTGTGGATATTAGAAATATTAGGTGCATTTGCTGTTGTTTGTTTTTTTCTTCCTTTGCTCAAGTAAGCTTGTTTTTAAAGTGAGGAAATTTTACTCACGTGCAAAAACGAACCATATCCACCAAATTAAACAAGTTAGTAAGGAGTTGTTGGCAGAGGGCAAAAAGTGAAGTCTGAAACAAACACAAGGTACATCTTCTAGATGATAAACTTTGTTTCTGCATACCTTTCCTCTCCCTCGTCCTCCTTGTCTTCATCTTCTTTGCAGGACTGGCTTTGGAGTGCGCCCCCCCCCCCCTCCCCACCATATGCTTGGCGCTGCTTGTCTTTTAGAACCTCTTTGTCACTCTCCCCAGTTTGGAGGTAGACTTTGAATGTGATGCCGCAGGATGCAAAACACCCAGGGAAGGTGGGCCAGCACCAGACAATGATTAATACGGCTTTCAGCCATCTCCTTGAAGGGAACTGAGCCATCATTGCATTGCAGTAGAATTACTTTGGCCTAGAAGGGAGGGGGGCAGACGGGGGGGATGAGAAAGCAGCACCATAATTCTTTGAATCGCCATATATGGATGTTTTTTAATTAAAATGTTTAGTGAAAACACATTATTCACAACCTTGAATTGTGCCGGCAAAACGTATACTTTATGCATCGGGGGAAAGTGTGGAGACACATTCATGAAAGCCTCATCTTGATGCTGTTCCTCCAAGGTTGAGCAGGTTGTTTCGCGCCTTCCATTCAAGTTTTAAAGTGATAAATGATAAGAGCAGATATGCACCCTTTTCTTAACTTTCAGCTTGTGAGAAGTAGGGGCGCACTGAGCAACAAATATTAGGGATTTTGGATTTGGAGGGAGGGTTTGTTGGGGAATGCCAGTGTGTGCCTGTGCATAAATGGAATCTAAATTAAGTTTTCAGCATTGAGGATGTGTGGCAGAGTCTCCCCACAAGGCCTGGTCACTTTGACCACAAGGCCAGAGATCATGTGTTTTCAGTGGCTGGCTAATGTGCGTTAGCATAGTGAGTCACCCTCCTTAACAGAGGCCTAATTAAGACCAATAGGTTATAATGATGCAGGTCTGCTCCAGGCTGCTGTGATTTACACCTCCTTTGGGAGGTGGGAAGGTGTTGGTCGGCTTTCTTCAGGGACTGTACTTAAATGTGTTTGTCTATATGTTGGGAGCACATATGGGTGGTCATGTAGTTCTCAGACCTAAGGTTTTCTTGTCTTTTCCCAGTATTGAGTTGGGTAGTTTGCCTTGATTCCACATGGCAGTTATTCATACTAATACATAACTACATTCATAACTTCAGTCAGATTTTGAGGAATTTGTCTGTAGACTACACATTTTTAACAGTTAATACATATGTGCCAAAATTCAGGCGACGATGACAGAGGAGAGTTGCACTCAGTCACCAGTTGTCACCTTATTCAGAAACATCAAAGAAGACAAAATGTTTTCAGCCATGCGACTTTTTCCCGTCACATATATGTGCTTAAATAGCAAAAACACAGGTGATCACCCTTAAGGTAATTAGCATTGCATCTGGCAAGGAAATCAGACATTTACTTGACAGCCAATCAGCATCCAGCATTGGAACAAGGAGGAAGGTGGAAATGAGTTCACCGTAAGAAAAATGTGAGCACCGTCTATCAGACTTTCTAACAAATGAAGTTAATTGTTCAGTCTTTCAAACTGTCTACATCAGGTAATAAAGAAAGGAGGATTTGTACAATATTTCCAACTCTGTAAAAAAAGACATTTATAGGAGCTGCTCATTAAAGAGTGAAGTCTAAAGACAGAAATTAGAGAACGACCACGTGATTGTTTTCTTCATTCAGACTATAAACCAATAAACGTCTCCACTTCTGCCAGTTATTTCCACACCAATTTGTCAGTAACAATGCATTTTCAATCTTTGATTTTATGACCAAAATCTATGAAATGTCTCATCACTCATGCCATTGCTGTATTCCAAAGTTGGGTGCGCATTCTGTGCTCCAGTATTAATATTAAATTTTGTTTTAAGCTGTCACTAGGACTTGCAATGGGTGTCAGGCAGTGTAGTCGTAAATCTGACACCATTCTCTAACCGTAACATACCTTACAATTGCCTTTGAATCCTACCCCTGGCTGAGCAAAGCATCACTGTCCTATGAAAGCCATGTATCCCCAAAAACGTAACCTTTTAATGTAGTAAGAAAAATAGCCGTTTCCAGCTTCATGACGATGCATATTTAGCTAACCCAGTGGTTAAATGGTTTATGTAGCTGTTTTTAAATGTATGAGAATTTCCCCAACCCATAAATGATTTAATCCGTCAGTTTATCTTAAAAATTGAAAAACATTTGGTGATAAGTAGTTTACATTCGTCAACAGCAAAAGAGCAGATACTTCGGAGTTTGGGCCATATCAATTTTTTTGTTTGTTTTCTTTTTAAACTTGATGGATGAGTAGCACTAAAATGATGGTATATCCTTTTCCGTAACAATAATCCACAGTTTATTATATATATATATATACATATACATACATATATATATATAAATAGTTGTGGCCCTTGTGACAAGTAGTATTATGGCTTTGAGATGAAGGTATTCGCAGTAAATTTATTTTATCAAGTAAAGTGGATACAGGAACCATGATAATCAATGCGGTTACTGAAAGAAAAGGAGCTGTAATTGACCTCAACCTCCTTTTTGGAAAAGAAAGAAGATGTAGTCACTAATTTAGAGGATGAAATGGAAAAGAGATATAATGAGTTATGAATGCCTGCTTTAAGGAAGTAATATGTAAGATTATTTTGAAATGAGTGCTTAGTAATACATTATGACTGCGGTGGAGACACAGAAACAAAGGAAGTGCACTCACTTAGTCATGACTCATTCTCTTTCTCCTGCACACACACACACACACACACACACACGTGCACACATTATGCACAACAGACATTCACACACTCGATAAAACTACTGTTCTTTCATATGGCAATTTATCTGAACAAATTAGAGCCTGCAACTATCCCACAGATGTAATCTCAGTCAGTACCTACCATGCAAATTAAAGCAACGCCGTCCATACTCCATTACACATATCATTATAAACCCCTGCCCCACTTCAAAACCTCAGCTACCAATAATCAATCTTACTATGTTGGGGAATAAAATGCAAAGCGCTGAATTAACAAGCAGGCGTGACAGGCTGATTATTGATTTAATGTCAGCGGCTGGCTGGCACATACATCTCTGACGCTCAGCACACTATTAAAACGTCCTAACTAGGGTAATTGCATTAGACACCTTTTTATACCACTTTGTGCAGCTAATCGGCATGTAATAAGGAGAGAGAAGAGACAGGAGTTGAGTGATTTGCTGAGTCAGTGGCCGTGTGATGTCATGTCTGGAGGTAGAAGCAGAGGGAAGAATAAAAGCGGTGACAGGAGGAGGAATGGGGACCTTTCTTCCTTGTAGGGGGAAGAAATTGTGGCAATAATCTGTACTTGGGGCTACTGTCAAAACTAGATATCATTTTCTCTAACTCAGCATCTTGTTCAGAGGTGCCATATCCTTTAAACACCCTGCCTGTCCGCAGAAAAGTAGGACTATGTAGAACTCTCATACTGTAAACTGCTGTACAATGGAAAGTTACATGAATATGAATGTATAATGTATTGATAGATTAGAGTATTGCCTTTATCAGTTGTTGGGGAATTATTCTCTCTGTTACCAGTGTTAGCAGTAGCATCACTACAAGTAGCGGCGTTAACTAGGGGGGTCAGACCCCCGAATCCCACCCGTAATTTGAACCATGGCCTTCTGTGGTTATGTGTTGGACTATTTGGAGCCAGGCTAGCTCCAATAAATAGATATGAGAGTGGTAATCATTTCTTCCAACTCTCAGCAAGGCAGCTAATAAGCATATTTCCTACATCTGTAGACGTGGAGACGAGCTATCTATAATTTATTTTAATCACTGTTAAATGTTTAGTAAGTCTTCTCTTCATATGGCTGCGTAGGCTGAACAAGAAGCAAAAGAAATTCTCATACTGAAAGTGTCCTGCAGCAACAAGTACAATATTTGCCTCCCGGGGACGAATCCCAGAACTGAAATATCTTTCAAACTGCGTCACTGCAGCAACTTGACCGTGCTCCAGGCCTGGACCACTTCCTGTTGCTCTGTGAATGAAGATGTGAAACTTCATTATGGACCCCCCAATGAGGCCTGTGAGGGGGACGTGGCGAGAGAAAAGAAGAGAAGTGAGAGGGAGGGCTGGGGGGTGGCCAGGTGCCAGGTGCTCCCTGTGACGGGACACCCCATCGCCACGGAGACAAGGGTCAGGGGGCATGCGGGGGAGGGTATGCTCAGGGTGGGCACGTGCTCCGAGCAGTGGGGCGGCCGGGCTTTGGCATGAATTACCCGCCCGCTGAGCCGCTGCTTTGGGGATGCTGGAGGAGAGGTCACGTACTCAGTGGCCCTCAAACGCACACAGGCTCTCTCAGCAACAACAACAAGGCTCTGTGTGCGCCCAGCTAGTCACAACAGCTATTCTGCATTTAGCACAAATACAAGTACACACACACACACACACACGCATGCACACTTGGAGAGGATGAATTAGGTTAGCTTCGCTGGTCAAACAGGACGGCTCTATACGCAGCAGGCCACTAAACACAAATTATTCTCGCTAGAATGCTTTTCATATCAAAGAGGAAAGTGACAATCAGTGGCTGGACCTCCTCCATTTAGATTGTCCCACAGCTCAGTGTGGCGCCACATAAGGCACCTTGTCCAAAGAGCACCTGGATGCAAGAACACCGACATACATATACAATTCTTGTTAAGTAAACATATATTAAAGTTAGATGTTTTCCCATACAGATCTTTTTTATGGAGATTTATGGTGGGAATTATAGAATTATTATCAAACTCTGGTCAATATATATCTCTAAACACATGAAAAATGTATGATGTATTAACAAATCAAAACGTATAATCCCAATAAAATAATGTTACAGGTGTTTTTTTGAGCTGTTAAAATGGGCCTGGAGTACTTTAATCAAAATTATGCAAAACAGCTGAATAGAGGTTTGCAGTTTGAATCAATTAAACCAAGTGTTGATGCATTTATTGGAATTATTCCTGAAAAAATAGATAGGCCTAGCTTTTTACCCACTTAAAAAAAAATAAATCTCTCCTGTGAAGAAATACTCAGTTCTCCTTCCCAAAGTCAAACAGTGAGATAAAACATTTGACCTTCAGTGTAATTTAGGGAATAAAACAGTAAGCATCCTTTGTTTGGTAATAATCACTGAACCTCCTCCTCAGCATGACACTGCTGCTAAACCGGAGGTTTGTTTTTGCCAACAGTATGTGATGATCCTACTCTGACGGAGGAGGGCTGAGGAGAAAGAGAGAGAGGCCGGGCCACGCTGTTCAGTGCTAAACTGAATCAAAGGCCAGAGGCTGCTGCGTCTGCCTCCAGCCGGTTGATTGCAGGAGACCCTGGATCAGTGCCTTCATCATCTGACAACCTGTGAGAGCGACTCATTCATCCAGTCCTCTCCTACACACCTCCGGGACCTCAACAACACCTCACAGCATAATGAATCAAACAAGCCTCCGCATAAACACACACTTACATGTGCGCACGTCACACTAATGATTGTCAGCAAAGACAAAAGAAAGTTTGCTGACAAGTTTATGGCTTATCCTGAAAGTAGAGAGACGTCGGTTGCGTTTGCAGATGGATACTCTGATATCTAATCATGGCAGACGTCAACAATGCCGTCCTTATTATTGCGGTAATGAAAACCGAATCAGTCTCACACGGATTAATTTGTAAAAGAAAAATAATTAAGACAAAAGGTCCTGTATCAAGCAGGCAAATCAGAAAGACAACAACATATGATGCGTGACAGTTTCCCCGAGTCCTCCTGCGGTGATGCAGGCCTGTCCTTTGTGTCATGACTAGTCGCTCTCCGGCATTAATCAGAGCGTCGTCCTATCTTATTAGGCTGAGCTGGGAGATGATAGGGAGACTGCAGGTCTTTAATCAAGGTTAGAATAATCTGTGATGGTAGCTGATTATAAACCTGATCATCAGCAGCATATTGTCACCTCCTAATCATCCAAATAAACAGAGACAGATCTGACCTCGGCTCCAACGTGGAGGTATAAATGACACGCACACAAACACATGCATGAGCCTTACCCATGCCTACATGCATTTGCAAGTACTCACATAAATGCATTCTTGCTCACACATACACAGAATTTGCTTAAATGTCTACACGCGCTCAGATACGCAATCTGCAGCATGCAGCACTTTTCCATCAAATACTTTTAATGCAAATACCACGTTTTATGGTGCCTTTTGAAATTCCTTGCCTCTCAGCGATTGAGAAATGAAAACACTGCAGCTAAGGAACCCCAGCTTGAAAGACATCCATCAAGACAGCAGATAAACAATGAAACGGCCCTTCTCAAGTCGATGATAACCTCAACTTTTTTCTAATCTACTTTCATGTGCTTTGTCTCCTTTTTTTATTTACTCCCACTCTTTCTTTCACCTCTCCCAGGGTGAGCCTCTCCTCTCCTTTCTCCTCCCTCTCCTCCAGAAGCTCATTACCTTGGGGCCGAGTCTGGCTGTTTTCAACACAGCGAAATTATAACACGACCGGCGACGGCACTCGTTAGCAGCCTTGTCAATCATCTGCGCGGGCAGGGGGAGAAGCAATCGGCGCCGGGGTCAGCGATGAAGATGTTCATTCTCTATTCATCCATCACATCTTCCGGGAAATCAATTTACACCGCATCAGCGTCACAGTGCCTCGACAACAGCGGTGATATGAAAGAGGAGGGAAACAACTTCTGAGAGAAAGACAGAGGAGAATGGTAGATTCGTTTAGATAAAATCTAATAAACGTCACTCATCTTGTTTTTTTTCTTTTTCTGTCACCCCCCAGGTTACCTGAATCCATTGTCCTCCATTGGAAATGACTATTTGCTAATAACTTTTAAATATATTTTGAAAAAGATAGCTAAGCTTTAATAGCAACCAAAGTACAGCGCTAGCTATCAACATGTTTATCCTCATCTCACTAAACCTCATTCCTTCCACAGCTTTCACTTCCACGTCCCTCTTCTTGTCCCGTTTACTTATGTATTCTCTTTGGGAGGTGGCAGGTGACATGGCAGAGATTTGAGCCGTCGCCGTCACTCACAGTAATGTAGTTGTTGCTTTCTTGCAGATGTCAGCTTCATGGTTCATTAACGGTGTTTGGTTTAGGGGGAGCCGAAGAGAAAGAGGATAAAAGACGAAAAGACAGGTAGAGATGGAAGGGACTGGGCGGCGAGGGAAGTAATTGGCAACATAAATGAACCCCGGTGTGGCGCTGACACTGTCCACGTTAGTAGACTGCAGATGAAAACGAGTGTGAACGGCAGTTCTGTGCTGGACATGGCGGCTTTGAGGACACCTGAAGTGTGAGGTGAGAAATAGTCAAGTAGAGGAAAGTGACAGTGCAAGAGAAGGAGGGCGGAGTGCCAGTTTGTGTGCACGGAAGCATAGACGGGTGTGTGTTGCCAGAAGTGTGTATTTGTGTGTGTGTGTGGGGGGGGTGCTTTCATTCCAGGAGATGTCATGCTGTTTGAGCAAACGGTTCTCCGTTAAGGCCATCCACCGCCTGCTGCCGCCGCCGCCACCCCTGCTGTACCCAGCCAGCCTCGTGCCAACGCCTCCGACATTGCCGCCGCCAATGCCAAGAGCCTGCCTGCCCCTTGTCTCAGCAGAGCAGATGTCACTCAATTGCCCTCCACCTCCCCTGAAAACGCCACCTCCACCACCACCCCACAGCCACCCCTCTGCCACCCTAACAGGCAGCCGTGCCTGCGTGCCAAGCAGGCGACACCCGACGTGTGAAGAGAGAGGGGCGGCGGGCATATCGGCGGGACGGCATCAGGCAGGAATGCACAGCGTGGGAGCGTCGTCGATTTTTCACACTGCCTCTATCACCTCCCCCTCTGCCCCCAAGCCACCCACTCACCCACCTTTCCCTTACAAACAGCACCACTATGCACATGCCACATGCACTGGCTCATAAACACATGCATAGTCTATTCTCTCCTCTTCTCTTCCTCACCCCATTTTTGCCCACCCCCTGCAAAAAGAGACACACTTTCCCCTCTTTCTCTCGAGATGACACCCCCTGCAGGCCTTTGGAATATTCTAATTCTGTTTCCTAACTCTTATTATGTGTGGAGTGTGTGACATGTGAATTGTAATTAGTCGCTCTGGGGTGAGCAGAGAGCGAAACCCCCACCTTCAAAAAAAGAAAAGAACCAAAAAAGGGAAAAAAACACTGGAGGGCGAATAATACCCTATCCAATTTTAACCCCCAAGTCACCACCTTGCACTCCTGTCGTGCCTTTGATTTTCTCACATAGGTGTATGCACAGACTCCCACAGCCCTTCAGTGTTCTTTGTTTCCCCCTCCGGCGTTGATCCAAGTCCATTTCACCTCCCTTAAGATCCATATGGTACAGTAACGTTCCTCCTTCAGACCGCCGTGAATGTTATCTGCAAAGGAGGCCTGTATCAATAACCCTGCAGCCTCCGCTCCTCCACTACAAAGGGCCCGAGCGACAGGGGCTGGCTGTAGGGATGGAAGATAATGGTGTTGAGGTGGTACTTAAATCTCAGCGAACCACGGCAGCTCAAGTAATTAGTGGATGGGATCCATACTGGGGGCGCTAAGCAGAGCTAATGCTACCCTGGGCTCTGCTGCTGGAGCAAAATTAGCAGTATGGGAATGTGTAGAGCTATCACACGGATTATCTGCCTTGCTCGCTGTTTCTGTCTTTCAATCTTTCTGTCCTTCTGACAGACAACCCCCAACTTCAGCGGTGGCTCTCCAACAAACCCAGCAGAAAGAGGAGAAGGAAAAAGGGAGAAGGGGAAATAGAAAGAGGGAGGGATGGCGAGGAAAGGGGATTGTAATTTCACAGCAGTGTCAGAAGAGCCAGCCGAGGCCCTGTCTTTCCATTGAGGCTTCATTAGGGCGAACAATGGACTTCCCTGCCATCTAATTAGACGAGGTTAATGAGGAGAGGAGGGCCGCGGCGGATCCCTACCGTGCTCGCTGTGTCACGGGCGGGGGAGGTGGTCAAGGGGCCTTGAGGGCACGGGATGAGGGTCACCCCATAGCCATTTTACATGATTATTGTGTATTTGATACAGAAACAAGGTACAGTGTAGAGGCTAAACATGCTCCTGTGTGGGAAGGGGTGTAAACCTCATTTAAATCAAACTGTATTGAACTTTATTGATCCCTGAAGTGAGAGTGGGTGTATAGGGTTGATTGGAAAGTATATATTTTATATAAGCTTGATTCAAGTCAGAACTCCACTGTGACGCTAATACATTTTCTCAATGTGTTTGGTTGGAAGTTAATGCAAAAAAAGTCTAGGCAGCAGAAAAGCAATTATTTATAATTCCTTACAACAAGTTTTGGAATGTAATTTATCCTGCAGCGAGTGGCAGAGACCAAGTATTAGTAGGTAAATCACTTTCACCAATCACCATATATCTCATTAGATTTTTCTGCATCTTTACCAATGCACCAGTCAGTTTCTAGGAGCCAATACTTGTTGTGATGCTTGGCTTCACTCTGTGAGCTATTTTTCTACTTATGTCATTTTAAGTATTGCTCCCTTGCAGTGAGATGGCAAGCCAGCTGCACTGTACCTTTAAATGAACCCTTTAAGACTTGGCTTGTAGCACAGTCAGCCAGTCATTAAAGGCTGCGTTCTGCATCCTCCATGCCACTGGCTATTGAAATTCATGGGTCAAATGAGCAGCTCACCAAAATGTTGTCTGACAGAAGAAACTGATGGCTATGAAATGTACCAGAAACACTTTTTTTCTGTTCTTTGTTAAGATGACGGTCAATGTGTCTACATTGTATGTAGAGATGTAATAACAATCACAAAACATCCACTTTTTGAACTGAAATCATACACTTTTAAAGCAAGTCATTCTTAAAACCATAACACACAACCATAATACACATGATGATGTGAGTATCATTACTTTGTAGGATCATATTGGCGTTGAAAAATGTTATTGGCCCTTTTAATCACCCATTGGAGTCAAGCTACCCACAATTTTACCGTATTTGCCACTAGACTCTTAGCTTTAGGTAATGGGTAAGGGGTAGATGTCTAGAGGCAGTGGTGGAAAGAGATCAAGTACAACGTCAAGCTGCTTTACTTTAGTACTCGACTAGCCTACATTTCAGAGGCAACAATTATGCTTTTTACTTCACTACTTTATTTGACAGATTCAGTTCCTAGTTACTTTACAGCTTCAATTTATTAATACAAAATGCAATCAACAAATTGATTATAATGCATTAATTAACTGCCCAGCAGTATGTAAAGCGGTTTGAATTATCTCCACCATTACCAGCAGTAACACTAAAGTGATGCTAACATACCGATGCATCACTAACTATAATCCAGTAATATATTATTTTGACAATTCTGTATAATAAGTACTTTTACTTTTGGTATATACATTAAGTATATTTTGATTCTATTACTGATGCTAATCCACCACTTGTACTTCACGTATACCTCAATAAAAGATCAGTGTACCACAGTCCTGTGTGTGTGTGTGTATGTGAGAGAGAGACATGAATGTGTCAAACACTAGGAGCAGTAAGTTTCTCTAAAAGATGTTTAAATTAGGGACACACCCACCCACCATGATGTTACAGATCCACAGTAAGTACAGTTTATTTTAATAAAGTCATTATAAAATTCAGAGTTTCCGCTATCAGTTACATACATTCATTTGCTACAAGCCCTTCCTTGGTTCACTGTTTATTGATGAAGCAATCCCTCCAATGCTGTTCCATACAGTGACGAATGTAGATTTTAAATTTTGGAAATAGAGAGCACTAGTATCAGGTCAGTAGGCAGACCTTTTCTACTTAGGATTCCAGATTATAGGTTTTAGGTGTACCATCCCTTCATTTCAGAAGAAATTAAGGAAAGAAAAAAAAACATAGAAAGACAATCTGAAATTAAGATGAGAAATAAAGTAGAATGAGCTAGTTAACAAGAGAGTTAGAAAACTTCAACAACAGTGCCGGCTCGCTTCACAACACAACACGCAGCATGTGACGCTGCTCGCTATTAAGAATGAAGCTAATTAATCAGTTAGGTGTGAGGGAGACGGGGAGAGGTGCCTGTGTGAATTTGCCATTAGAGATGCGACAGACGAGGAAATAGGTTTTATGTATAGATAACGGCACTTAACAAGCTGAAAAGAAAAGAGTGATACTTTGGCAAACAGTAGGCTCTGTCTCAGAAACAGCTGGCATTTAATGTATAGCAGTGACAGTGAGACGCAAGCTGTAACATAATAGAAAGAAGATTTCTGTTCTTTGGTTTAGGTAATTCTCTACAAAGAAATGTAAGAAGACAGCCAAACCATATTTTGACAGGTGTATTTTATTTCATATTTTTGTTTTCATAAACTGCAAACCACCAGTTCTTAACACTGAACAACTGACCATTTCCTGCCACGAACCAAGCCTTTATGGTGTCCTACATTATAATACATTCCAGGTTGCACCTGCCTAAGCTGTAACAGTTGGGCTCTCTAAATGGGACAGTACTTTGTGAATGTGTAATGTGATTTTTGTGAACTGGGGAAGCAAAAACAATGTTATCACAGCACATTAGTGAGACCAAGAGATTACTCCCGCTGCAGTAGAGCCTTATGGTCTAGTTTGGGCACTGACACACATGTGAATACACATATTTCAGTAATGTCTACAGTAGTAATGTGTGGGTCATGGTACGCAGTAATGACCATAATCACAGTTGCTGTTAGGTTTGTTTCAGACTTTATGTGCCCATTGTAAACAAAAGGCCATTTTATTTTGCTTTTACTAGATAGATGGACAGTTTACTCAGCCTCAGTCTCAGTTCTTTTCATTTCCCCATAGAAATGACGCTGCTGAAACTGACATGCGCGAGCAAAATGTTAATCAAACAAACCCATTTCTCCTCAACAGCTAAACCAAACAAACGGGCCTCAACTTTCCCATTCAAGTCAGAATGACAGCGTAACACAACACAACAGCAGCAAACGCAGCGTTCTTTATTCAGGGAACGTCAGCTGCACGCTATTCTGTTGAAAATATCAACTTCAGATGTTGAGGGGAGGAAAAAAAGACGGGCGTTTTGTCTGCCTTTGTTGGTTTGGGCTTGATATGCCGCATGAGCCTTTCAAGCCATTTGTTAGACTCAATTTCTTCCTCTGTTACATCTGCAGATTATGTTTCAAGCAAACAACCAGCAACATGAAGGCACAGAAGCGCTATTATGGTGAGAGAATGACAACTTGCATAGGTAGAAAGCAGGAGGAAATACAAGAAAAGGATGGGGAAAAAAGAGTTGATGTAAAGAAGGCTAGGAAGATTGGAAAGAGGCGGAGATAGAAGTGATGAGATACTACAGTGATGGGACGTATGCACGTGTGTGTATTGTAAATGTTTGCATGCAGGTTATGCAAATAAAATCATATTGATTGTCTGGCCTTAAACACAGGCTTCCTCATGTTTTGTTCATAAAACAGGCAAGCATTTCGGCTAAACTTGAAACATCTGGAATGGCCATACATTTTGTTTCTGAACAAGTAATCTAAGGATGTGCCCACATGCAAACTGTTCTCCCTGTCAATGCCTTTCAAGTTTGTTTTGAACATATAATCACATAATAACTTTCTCTGGGTGGTCTACGCACCTATAGACCTAGCAGCAGAGCAGAGCATTTTACTTAATATATAATAATAATTATATATATATAACATTGCAAATTTTTTTCACAAAACCCCATTAACTGGATTTTATTTGCCAATTTCCATAATAACAAAGAAAAAGAAAAAGAAGTACAAGTGAAACTATATGCTGTTTTGAGTTAAAGAAATAGTCATGACATGTCTAGTATGACATATTACAATGTTCAACAAGAACCAGGATGGGTCATTTAAAAATATTGGCTTCCGTCAGTTTTCATGTTGACTAATTAGCTTGTGAGGTGGTTCAATTGAACACGAAGTAGCTACAACCAACTATAGCCAGGGTGGGCTTACTATATTGGTTTTGCATAAACTGTTATGTTAGCTAAATCAGTGCTTTTCTGGCAATAAAACAGAAAAAACTTACATTTAAACACCCCATTGAAAAGGTCAAGAGGAAAGAGAGAGTTATCTGCATTAGCTAGTTAGCTAACTTTTTCAAAGCTCAAAGTAGCCACATACACCCTTAGCTTGGTATTAGTAAGCTAGCATGCTTAGCGGTCTGCTTTTACATGTTTCTTATTGTAGCCAGAAGAATTAGAGAAGAAGTGTGAGAGAGAATTGAGGCTTTATGAGTTTTTTTTCTCTTCTGAACCAATGTTGTAAAAGTGCATAAAAACATGTATTAAAAACAGACTCAACCACACTTTCTTGGGTCATTGAGAAGATCTACAAGCCATATATTTTTTTTTTTTTTTTGATGTCCTTTTTTTGGTTTTCCTTCCAAGGAACAACAGCAAACATATTGAGAGAAGCTGCAAGGTGGACCGTTAAAAGTGTCCAAAAGGAACTGCAGAACTGTCTCCTCAACTCCACCCTTTTGTAAGTGTGAACACCTGTAGCAAACACTGAGGTGTAACCACTTAAATTTCTGCTTTTCCTTTGTATTCGAAAGTAGATCTGGCCAAATAATATGTTGTTAAAGCAGTTATATTATCAGTTACATTCAATGTCATTTGCTTTTAAAAAAACAAAACACTTGCTTCTATGCAGCTTTTTTTTTGATTACCATGATTTTCATCACGTTAAATATCAACATTCACAGATGAACTACTGCACCAAAACCAAACCCTGTTTTGATTAAAGTGACACTGCTGTCTTTAAGTCACATGTACTGATATCCAATTTAAACTTTCAGTTTCAGAACTACAGTTTGGCCATTACAGAAAGCCAGTGGGAACACCTTTATGAAGAAACACACTACACAGTAATATCTAGTATATCTTTGGGATTAACAGGATCATTCCCCGTCATTCCAACTCAAATTTACTTCTACCTCAAGTGTTTCATCACCATGTTTTAACCAGTACTCCTTCTAAACAGACCAAACTAAAACTCAAACATGAATTTATCACCCTGATCTTGCTTACGCCTAATTGGGCTAGCTGGGGTCAAAGCAGAATCTTACCTAATAAAGAATCAGATACTAGCTGTGGTGTGATCTCACCTGGGGTGATAAATGTGTTCTGAATCTCAGGGCAGTGTTATTTTTTGTGCTTTCAGGCTCAGGACATGCATCCCCACAAGCGTGGACGAAAATCCCCAAACCCACCAAAAGTTAAACCAAATCCTATTCCATATTCCATACCTCTACTTGCTATGAGTGTGTACACTTCAATAAGGAGGATCACTTGCCACAGAACAGTAGACCACTGACAAGCCTTGTGTACCCGCTATTCAAGGCTTGACAGCAGCACACTACTTTAACCTAGATCGCCATCTAGTGATCGTGTTCAGCATGACTCCTCTGACACCACCAGCAACCTCACCACACACGTTTCTATGTTGAAACAGATCGAGGAAATGTTTCCTATCAGCAGGATGTCTTTATGGGATTTTAGGCATTTTGCTTTTAACCGTATGTTTATGTGTGTTCACACATAAAGTGCAGAAACTTGCTTTTGTTCTGACATGTTTTGTAATACGGTACAAGTAAAATCTGTTTTTCAAAAGGTGTATTTATATGGTCATGTCATCGTGAAAGGTTGTCTCGCTGTTAGGCTGAGGATCAATACATTCTTGTTGCTTCTGGTGACAGTTAAATTACTAATTTCCAGGAATGGCTTTCAAGGAAATGAACAATGGAATCATTAGTTGCAACTTGGATGTCTGCTTCACGGTAGCTTGTTTTTAGTGTTGTCATGCCATGTTTAAGATTGTTTAAGATTTCCTAAACACAACCTTATTGTTGACTTTTTATCAGTGCAATTCAGTACTGTATCTGCAAAATGTTTAGGATTTCATAAAATAACCTTGTTTTTGGCTATTGGTCGATGTCATATTGAATGGACCAGACACTGTAACTCGTTTTTGTTGTTGTTTCATTTCGTGAAAGCCTTCTATCTCCAAATATATTTGAGGAAAACAATCGTTTTGGGGCGGTCAGTGCAGATGTGAACGGACCCTTTAATTTATTTGAAATGTTGTCATCGTATTTAAGCGAAAAACATGAAAATAATACAAAATGGACTTGTTCGTTTTTCACACGGACGCTTCTTGTGAGTAATAAAGACTGCATGTTTGGAGAAGAAGAGAATGTCAGTGATTTTTTTTTCAAAATGTTTAATTTGTGGTAGTATATGTGGCTGTATAGTGGATGTTCGCCCGAGTGTATGTATATATGCCTTAACTGTGTTTATGCACATACCTCTGTGTGTGTGTATGTGACTGTGAGTGAGTGCACGTGTGTGCAGAGGCCATGCGCCTCACCTCTCTATAATGAAATCATGCGGGTCAGTGAGGCCGACGAGGCTCGGGCAGGTCATCCAACAGATCGGAACTAAGCTGCTTTGACCCGGCCTGGTACTGCATGCCAAACACACACAAACACACACCATACACAGTGCTTACAACACAATGGAACCACTGTACAGAGGAGAGGGTTTGTGGTAATGATTAAAAAGCGAGTCCAAGCTGTTACACACACACCCAAGGAGTTTATTCACAATGCCAGAGCACACACAAACAGTTGTTTTCTTTTTATTTAGCAAAACTAATAAGAGAAGATGTCCTTTAAAGAGGGTTTGAGAAATTACATCAGGAAATTAAATCAACGATGGGAGTGATCAAAGTTGCCGTAGTCTATAAACACTGAAATGCTACATTAGATTACAGTACAGCAAGTTGTGTTTCAGCTGGGTTATTGTGGAGAAAGCTTTAATCATTTCTCTTCTATTAGCTGCTGCTCGTATCGCCCAGGGACTTCCATTAGAATTAAATTAAACAGTGGAAATGTAAATATTGACAACATATGCATAATTATTTATTCCACAAGCAACAAGATCAGAAAATTATTGCTACACCATCGGGTTAATATGAAAACAGAAACATTTGCATTTGCTGGTAATAAAAATGCAAATCACATTACAGGACAAATGATAATAATAATAATAATAATAATAATGATAATAATGATAACAATAATAATAGCATGTAATGTAGCTCCCAGAAAAATGTCAAAATTCAATTAAAGTAAATACAGTAAATCCATCATTTTGCAAATATAAATGTACGTTCCTCCCACCCACCATCCATCTGTGACCTTTGCATTTTTATTTTTTCAACCCTATCAGAGGTCAAAGGTCAACACCTCCAACACTGCAGCCCTCTGGAAGCTGTCCCTTTTTCTAAGAGGATAATCAATTACCAGAAGACTGATCCTCGCCGTTGTGTCCCCGCTCATTCCTGCTTCTTCAGATCAGTGAGGTCCCCATAAATTTGAATGTAAAACAAGCTCACCAGCACAGGGTTAAACACGTAATTAGCCACGACAAGTGAATATGAGGAACAGACTTAGTCAGGAAGAGAGCTATGGTAATGCAGGAGGCTTCGCAGCCCTGCGAGGCATCGAGACGGGACATGGGAAGGGGAGGGTGTGTGAAGGAGATTTCACATGCAGATATTAGAAATGCAATTGTCTTCTGAATATGGGGCGTCGGTCTAGAAATTGACTTTTTCATTATTCAGTTACTACAATAATTAAATATTCGATGCCCTGGGTTGGTGAAGCTACTGAACCACACTGAGGATATTTAACAGGGCCTGACAGATGTTTTAAATAATGTTTATTTATCAATACTAATATAAACTGCCCTAAACTGTCACTCTCCTGTGACCTGCCTCAGATTTCTTCAGGCTTTGCAACAGTGACTCACATCCAACTGTAGGAAGAAGAACAACAAACTTATAGACATTACTAAAGTTTGTCTTTCTTTCTTTCTTTCTTTCTTTCTTTCAGTTTTGTCTCTTTTTTTCTCCCTAAAACATGTGTGATCTCATCTGATTGGCTGTTTCCCTCTGACTTCCGGTGACTCGATTCAAACACAAAATCAGAGGGAAGCTCCTCACGTCGCGGCGGGCCTTGCTTGTCCGGACAAAAAAACGACCCAAATGTATAAATGAATACATGAACAAACACCAACTAAAAAGCCACACAGATGAATTAATACATAAATACATGGCCATATTTATTCATAGTCTCCATAGCAACACATTTGCCAGCCCCTGCAGATCTGAGAGGGAAAAATATCATTATACAATAATTAGACTTCCATCCAGTTTCCATTGCCCATTACCAAATATGAAATATTCTATGCATTTACATCTGAAAATGTCAATCCTATTCAATATCACAACGTGATTTGCAAGTCATGCCGCTCAGAAGACCCATCAAGAGAGAGGATAAAAGGCAAAAAGGAAAGAGATTCACTTCTTTCCTGTCTAGCCAGAACAAGGCAAGTACAAAGGTATAGGAGAGCCAGGGCAGAGAGGGATTAAAAAAACAAAACAACCTACAGGAGAACTCTCAACAGGCTTGGAGCGGTTACAAACGCATGGACGCCAATGCTTCCAGTAAGCAAGAGAAGCACAGTCTGAGTTCGTCCCTCATGGCTTTCATGTGGGTAAGTACTCTTGTCTTCATTCTCTCCTTGTGTTACAGTTTCCCTATTGGAACACATTTAAATCAGCGTTTGCACAAACAATTTTAACCGTCGAAACGTTTACTCTGGCTCTCATACTTTCTGTCGGCACCGCTGGAAACTGGGACGACAGCCACTTTGAACTGCCATGTGCTGCCGCTTGCTCACTATGCGCCCGAACGCTGCGCCGCAGTGCAACAGCGGGGTCATGTTCAACCTTTATTCTTGATCTAACCGAAGTAACACGTCCACTCCAAGAAGCAAACAACACGCAAGTGGGCTCAAACCCTCAGTGGTGGAACAATACGCTTTCCTTTGGATCTTTGGAGTTGGAATCCATTTGCATTGGCAACAGGTAGCGGCGCTCAATAGGGGCCCCGAAAATGTCTGGTTAGAAATTCATCTGCTCCTTCACATCATAGATCTCCAGCAGGCTCAACAAGGGAGAAATGGGGGGACAAAGTGGTAGAGTGCTTTTGTTGACAGGCTCCAACAACTTATAGTGATCCTTCATTGCTGTATTTGATGGACATCTGAGCACCACTTGTGAAAGTGTGGGGGATGGTGAGGAGAGGGTGGCATGAGCGGGAGGGGGGAGACGGGGGATGGGGGGGCCACGGGTGTCAACACAGGGACTGATGGAGTGTGCGCTAAAGCATGGTATTGAAAAAATAAACAAATCAGAAACAATTAAGTGTGAACTCTCATGGAATATTCATAGGCGAGCAGCCTTTGCGTGACAAGCCATCACGCCACCTCCAGTCCATTTTTTTTGTTCCTCCTCTCCATGTCCTGCACACATGGAGATGTGCCTGCCACTTAAATCAAATTAGTCATTAGCAAATTGAATCAACAATTAGAGCAAAAGAGCTACATGGCATTAGCGTCAGTTCAGTCATATTTGTCAACCTATCAGAGCAACCTCTGGAGTAGTTTTTCCTGCGGTCCAACTCCTCTCCGGTGCGTTCAAAGTCAAGGCTGTAGCTCAGGGCAGAAGGCCCCTCTGTCCCTTTTCTGCCAGGGTCACCTAGCATCACTGCAGCTTGAGCACGCTGTTGTTGTTTTTCGCCAAACTATATTTGGTTTGTTCGCCAGCTCTTTGATGGATCCGGTGGCTGCCCTGATCGCCCCTCTTTCTGCCTCTTCTGGATTATTTGTATCGACATTTCTCACTCCTCTTCACCATAGCTTTTAGTTAGAGGCTGTCAAAAACATTGCTGGCGGAAATGGAAGTATCCTCATTATGCAAATGCTAGGCTCCACTGATGGCATGTTCTGTTTTATAAATTGCGTCCCCTTGTCAGGAGTCAAATTGTATTTGAGTAACTTCAGAGAAATTGTCACAAGATTTCAATTTGGTTTGCCTGCAATGCCACCATCAATTTAGTCAGAACAAATATAGACAAATATTTCTTTACAAAGAGCAACGTGATTGTGTTGTTGTGGGGAGCGATTTTAGCAATCATATATTATTATGTAAGTACATCTTGTGCAAGGTTTTGAATAATGAAAGATGAAAAAGTTATGCAGTTGAATAAATTCATTTAAGATTCAGATTTTTTTTTAAAATAAAATATGATAAACAGCAGTGGTTAGTGTATATTTTTAAATGATTTTCTGCTCACAAACTCTCCTCGAAGAGAGTTGACAGGGCATCCTCCAAGGAGACATTAATAATCATGTTCCATTAGAGGTAACAGGCAAACACATTTAGAAGTGATCTTCTGTAAGCTGCATGAATAACTGGATAATTGTAAATGTGTTAATGTATCTTATTTGTAAATTTTCCTCCAAAATCAGCTGTCTGTGCACGCTAAACTGAAAATCAAGATCACAATTATAAATACAAACCTTATCCCAACTTTAAACTTTGGAGCAAGCAAGGGACTCAACTGCATTGTAACTCTTCATTAAATGATATTAAATTTTAAAATATCCTTTTTTCATCTTATGAAGTATTCTCTGAATGTCGTTTCAAGCCTGGAAACTGATTCCTTTAATCCTTTAATCTTCAAGGCAGAAACAGTCTCTGAGTGGTCTTCAAAACTTGATCAATCCAGAAACTAATATTTGAGGAAATTTGAAAGGGAAGGAACTTAGAGACCATGGCCATATAACTGAGCTAATGCTGA
This sequence comes from Micropterus dolomieu, assembly GCF_021292245.1. NCBI lineage: Eukaryota > Metazoa > Chordata > Actinopteri > Centrarchiformes > Centrarchidae > Micropterus > Micropterus dolomieu. Next base: position 15,983,587 of record NC_060150.1, on the reverse strand, counting down.
TCTTGCAGTTTAAAATGTATCAAAAACAAATATTGGGTTTTAGGATGTTGCACAGCTTCCAGTCTGCAAACAGCCCTGTCAGCACGGGTCAATAGAAATCCATTTTACAGGATGCGATTTGAAACAAAACTTCTTTTACAAGTTTCCTCTGCGAATTAAGGAAATATCCGAAAGGTATTCAGGATTTGTTATTACGTTTACTGTGTTTATCTATTTATGTTTGTAGCAATCTTGAAGGTCTTAAACCCAGATTATTTTTCTGTCTGCTTCACTTACAGGCCTCTATCAAAATGAAAGTACATTGAAGTGCCCCCTGAATTGAAACAGCAGCATGCATCAAAAGTGACACCAAAAACTCTCTCGGTTCACTTGGAGATTGGCAAAACACGACTCTGCTGCCTACTATCCTCCATCATTGTTACAACAGTGAAAAGTGGGAAAGAAACATGACGCCTTAAATCTCTGACAGCAACAAAAATAAATGGCGTCTCGCTACTACTGTAGACAAGCCAAAAGAGAGAGAGAGAGAGAGAGAGGGAGAGAGAGCGAGAGAGAGAGAAAATAGGAGAAAGCGAGAAAAAACGTCAGGGTCGATTTTAATATTCATGAATTTTCTACCAGCTCAGTTCAGCAGTTTCGATTAAGCATTAATTAGGAGCCAGAGGGGAAACCAAACAAAAATAAGGAGCTGAATGACTAATGAAGGTGGTTGAGATGTGGGTAGACTGCCATGCCACTAATGGTTTGGTGTTATTGGTGCTACATGGGCAGGAGTGCCAGTGGTGTGGGCGGCTAGACGCACCTCTGCCCACACCAGAGATCACACTCTGAGCGAAAAACACACTCTGGCCATGGAAGAATAACATACTCGCCTCCAAACAGTGAGCAACCGCTGCTTTCTCTTTTGCTGTAGTCAGTTGAAAAACCTCCCAACTCCAATTTTTTGGGGTGGGGGTGGTGTGCGTTTGAAGGCTTACATGCTCCTCTGGGTGATGGGAAATTCCTACAACCCCTGGATTCATAAAACATTTTGCAAACCAGCTGGATAAACTTAAAAACACGCATGCAGGGGTCAAGCTGAAAACTGCCCCCCCTATTTGGAGATATGAGGTTTCCACACCACAACAGCGACACATGCAGTAATGTGTGAGCTGTTGTGAATAACTGTATGCATATTAGGCAGTTGCTTCACACAGAGAGTTGAGACTGTGTTTCCTCGCCGGAACAGTGAGGGTCACATCGATTGGGATCTCAGTTTCTGTTATTTTAATTCTTTTTTTTTTTATTTAAAGTGGGCATAAGGTCTGCAGTGAGGTTATGCTTAGGTTTATGCTGAACATTTAAAGAAGTAATTATTTTTTCTGTCCTTGCAGTTTAGACAAAAAAACTTTATCACACATCCAGAATAATTTACAGTGTTCTATTTCTGTAAGAAGAGTAGTCATATTCAAAAGCTTATATCCAACGACGCAATGACACAAGTATTCACCTTGAAAAGCTAAAAATGTCACATTTTTTATTTTAATCTTTGATTAAACACCCCCCCCCCCCCCCCCCCCCCCCCCCCCCCCCCCCCACACACACACACACACACACACACACACATTATGAGCTTACCTTATACAGTGTAAACTCATTCAGGGTTCAATGAGAGGAAAGTCCATTTAATGAATTTAAAAAAACTACTTATATCTACCATATATTCTAATCCTATAATGCGTTTTGAAATATGTATCCACTTCATATATATCACTAAATATCACTGATATCATCAACTTAATATTGCCATTATGATTTCTATCATGAAGATCTGTACTATGGCATTACTTTTACTGTATGCAAGTATGCCAAGTAAAACATTATAATTATATATTGGCATTATAATTAAATAGCCAAATGTGCTGCATTGTAGAATACTATTGTTTTTCATGCTTATTTTTCTATTTATTTATTTATTAAAACTTTGGTACTTCAAGTGATACATTAAATCTGTTGAATTATACTATTTATTGGATTGGTGTTTATGCATTTGTTACTGGATAAGCCATGGTGAAGTCCAAAACATTTGATTTGTACTGAAACACCAAAAAAATATCAATATAAGTGTTACATTTACAATTAACGCTGTCAAAAAACATTGTAACTCTCTCAAACAGAACAAATAATAGAATAATTTCACATAGAGTAAAGAAGATCCATCCAAATAAATTCTATATTATTATTTTTTAGTATTTATTGTATTAATTGTAAGGAAAGATCCACCACAGCGTGTAAAATAAAATAAAATAAATATTTACAATTTGCATTTTTGCATAAATGTGTAGTAATACAGACAAAAACTATTTCAGTTCAATAAAATATGTTTTCCCATCGGGTTGTGTTGTGTTTAATTCTATGTTATCAGATTATATAAAATGATAATAAGAATGTAAAATGAAATTGCAGCTGTATTTATTATTATTTTTACATAAAGTAAAACTGCCCTCAGGTTTGTTTAATATGTCACAACTAATATGAAGCTTAATTATTACTGTACTTCATGCATTTACAAGAACACAATGTATATGTATGACTGTGCTGCAGTTGAATATATTCGTCAAATATGAATAAACAGCATAAATATGAATTTGGCATAACATTTTCATTCATTATTGTCATGGCTGCAAAATGTCAGGGCACAATTTCCATCCTATAAATATTTTCACCTCAATTATTTGCCTACTTATTTCCCTATAATACTGAGTTAAAGTACAGCAGTCTAGTTAAAATATTATTTTCTTATCGGTTTTATTTTTATTGGCACTTTATGAAAAACACATCAGATCGAGGGGGGGTCAGGGGAATGAATAAATAATCCTCTCAGGAACAGAGGAAGAGGACAGAAAAAGAAAAAAAGGTAATCTTTTCTTTTATCTGTTTGAGAAAGGGCTTTGCAGTCTCCTCTCCCAGTAAAACAAGGATAAAGGGAACAGGGGAAAAAATAAATGATATTGTTACAGAGGTATTATCCTTAAGCCTGCCCATGATATTTGAATTGTACTGGTGAATTGTAATCAGGTATTTTAGCTTAGCCGCGCTGGTCTCCGTGTTGAACGCCTACCATCTGGTATTGGACGACAGTGTGACAGACAGAGGGCTGCAGTAGAAGGGGGGGTCTGAAAGAGAGAGGAAGCCGTTATCCAACTGAAAAGCCTGGCGACTTTAGTTTCCCAATCTCTAAATCTACACATTGTAATGTAAGTCCACATACAGGAAGCCCAGAGCAAACAGTGTTTGTATGACCAGATATAGGCTGGAGATCCCTTCCAATCATGAGAAGAAAGTTGGTGACGGTGCGACTTTGGGTAGGTGAGGAAAAACAAAGCAATAGTGTTTAAATTATTGGGATTTTTAGCATTCTTAAAGTCCCCTATATAAATCAGTTTTCCTTATTTTGTTTTCAGATATTATATATTTTAGGATAACATTCTTGAATATGGTTTGCAAATAAATGCAGTTTAGGTAAAGGGATATTTTTTAATGAAAATGAATGACGAACAGCAGCTGCAAATGAAGGTGAGGTTGGAAAGGTTTAACCTTCCGGGAGACCCAGATTAAAAAACTGCTGTTGTTTGATAACAGTCCACCTTAGTTGATAATGCTCTTTAGTGGTGCAAATTTCCTAATCGCTTTGCCATTAATGAAATGACCAAAACCTATTTTGGGTCCAATGGCAGTTGTCGGTTTTTCTCACTTGGTAATCCAGTTTTTAAGCTCTATAATTTAACCTTCCCAAAAGGCTGGTGAGTCAGTGAGAAAACACTAGAATATGAATCCCCTGGACTTTCTTAGTTGAGCTTAAGCAGAAAAGCCATCAAAACAAACATTTGTTTCAAATAAATGTGTTCAGTTAGCCTGTTTTGCTTCAATACGCTTCTGTGCTGGTGTATCATTTTCTTTTTTTGCTTTTACAAAAATAAAAAAAATGTATGTATGCACCACACATATTTAATGTATTTGTACAACCAACATAATCATATATGCAAGTAGAAGAACTCTATGAGATAGTCCCTTTAATTTATTCAAATCTACGTACAGACATGTTTGAGTTGCAGATGTTAAAACAGGGCCTTAAAAATGACTGTAGGTGCATTCATTCTCCCTTGGAAATACATAGCTCTTCCATGTTGTACCGCCGGAGAAAGAGAGTTATCTGTACCGGGGCCAGCTGGTTTGACCCCGTTGACCCTGGCCTGTCTGATGAGAAGTCTTGTTTCCGTCGACGACAGAGAGTCCTGTTGCAGAGGTCCCTGCCGGCTGAATTGTCGCCTCGTCCTCAGCTGCAGCCGGGGCTTCGAGTGCCCTTCAACGACTTCAAGTGACCGAGTGCTGTCAAAAGAGAGATCCGGGGCCCAGAGTGCCCTCAGATGAAAAAGCCACACATCATTGTTGGCTGTTTGGTTTTTGTTGCGTGCAGGTTGCCACCAATCCGCAGAAAAAGCATTTTTTGCAGGGGTTATGGAGCAAATTCCAGGCACCAAAGGGTATCAAGCATCTGTCATTCCCAAATGTATCACTAGATTTACTCTAATTCATGCTAATGTTGCATTAACACCCCCCTTTTCAGACAAATTGGCTCATCTAATGCCTTACATTTGTTCTTATGTAACTAAACCTCAATTGAACATCATATGAACATCTTATCTGTTCGGCGAGGGTCAAACACGGAGAATAACACTGATTATCAGCAACAGCTCTGGGTGAGAGTGAGTGCCCTAACAATTAACAAAGGGAGATGTGTGTGTGTGTGTGTTGGCGGAGGGAGGTTGAAGTTTTTCTTTTCTTTCTCTCTGCCTCGCCACCTATCACAATTCATTACTACAAATTAGGGTTCAATAAAATTGCTATTCAGAGATAATTACGAGTTGGGTTTGTTGGGGGGGGGTCGGGGAGGAAAGGGTGCTGGAGGGTTGGGTAGGGGGTAGCTGCTTTCCACATTTTCCACATGTCATCATGACCCAAACCAACAAACCAAGGGTCTGCAGCTGGGGCAAGTGAAGTGAGACCCTGATCTGCCACGCACCCCCCCTCCCCACCCCCCACCCCGATATGATGAGAAGACCCTCTCACAAAAAGAAAAACACACACACTCTTTCTCCCCCTTCCTCTCACCTGCTGAGTTGGGAGCTGCTCCAAATTAAACAAATTATTTCAGGCCTCTCTCTTTCATTCTCTGTACCCGCCCCCCCCCCCCCCCCCCCCCCCCCCCAAAAAAAGTGGAGCAACGGCTCACCAAACGGTGGTCCCACATAAGGACGGCGGCTAATAAGGTTGCATCCGTGTGTGTGTGTGAGAGAGAGAGTGTATAAGTGGCTACCTAAGTGCAAGGCGAGAGCTGGGGTTATGCCTGCATATGTGCACCACGCTGAAGAACGTTTGTCTTTCAGTAATTAACACTTTCCTGATAGCACAAGCTGCCCGTGTTTGCATTCGAGAAGGAGTGAAATAATTGTCAAGGTGCCAAAATATGCCTGTGACACAGAGCTTGGATTTCTTTTGTATCACCATTATTCTCAATTTGTTTAATTATTCAAATATTACAAAAAAATACTAAAACGATACTTTTTAATTTGTTTTTCATTGTAAAACTGACGACAACAACAATGACAAAAAGTGAACACTGGAGTTTTCTATAAATTATTAATAGACCCCCTGATTGAAAATATTTAAGAGCACCATTGAATCAGTGCAAAGCGCTACTTTAGCATGCCACTTTCTCAAGATTATCCTCTTCAGTCAACAACTCTTTATTCAACAGTAAAGCAGAAGAACTAACAATACCAGTATGATATTTTCAAGATTCAGGTGAATTACTTGTCCTATTGAATGTTTTTTTTTCTCTGAAGTGGACAAATAAGAAGCATACAGGTTGAGTTTAAAGTTTGAAATTTTAGCTTAATTTCAGGAGCAGATAAGCTACAATGTAAATTATATTTAAATTATTATCAGGAATTTTCATTTTTCTAACCCTACTGTTGACTTATTTATTAAAACAGTGACTCGACCTGTTTCAAGTTCATGATAGCTTTCACATTCAAGTGAAAAAGTCAAAAGTTTGACATATTTGCTTGAAAGCAGATCAGCTAAAAGGTGCAATGTAGGGAAACTAATAGGTCTCAGTTGAATCACTTGCATTAAAAAAAGTATCCTTCTCTTGGATATTTATTTTTCAAGAGTTGACAAGGAAAGAGTTGAATATTTGACATTTTAGCTTCATGTCAACAACTGATAAGTCACATGTTTAGCTCCATTATACCTATCTAGCTACAAATGTCCTTGTTAACTTGATGTCAAGAATAGATTAGCTACATGTTTAGCTTTAAAACTGACATTTTTTCAACAGTAAAGCAGAGAAAAAAAAATTAGCTTGAAAAAAAAATACAAGAGAATCACAAGAATGTTTTTATTGTTTTTAAAAAGGTCTTAGATATTTTTTCCGGAATGAAAACAAGGACTTTTTACATTGGCTAGGTTTTTAGCTTTAAAAAATAAGCTAATGTTAGTTTTAAAAACTTAAATCATAATTGTACATACATGTGAAACTACATTTAATGAAAGCATTTACAAATTTGTTGTCATTTTCGTTTTAGAATAAAGAGTGTCCGGGTATTTAGCAAAATTATAGGTACAGATACTTAAAATTTCTCAAGAAAAGATACCAAGGAAAGACACTGATCACTCGGAAATGTGGTGAAAACATAACACCAAAGATAGCACCAAAAATAAAAACACATGAGGGTCACAGATTGCCACTTTAACAAGTTTTGTCTGTTCACTTTCAAGCACTGCTTTGGCTGCTGTTGCTGACATTCAGCTGCTCTGTTGAACCTGTCAACTTTAACTCTACTTGTTCTCTCTTATGGCTGTTTATGCCCTGCATCCTCCTCCTCCTCCTCTCCCGTCTCCTCCAGCTGTCTGCGTGCAACTCTGGCTGCGGCCCCAGCGCCACTGGAGGGGCCGTGTGAACCTCCCAGTCCGGTCACCTCGCATCAGTGTCGGGCTGGAATGCGCCGTGGCCCTGGCCCTGGCCCTGGCCGAGGACACCACTCTGGGGGTTGGAGGGAGGGAGTTGTGGTGGTTGGCGGCTGAGCAGGTGCTCGGTTAGGGAATGGGAGGAAATAATGTTGATGTCACGTCCCCGCCATCCATTGTGGTTGGGAGGGACATGGACACCAAGGGACACAGAGAGCCTGTGGGTGTGCCTCTCTAGAGGTCACCATGCTAGATCAGAATCACACTGAGCCTTTACTTATTAAGTGGCTTTCTGTGCACCCGATGGTTAGCCAGCGCTACACGACAACCAAGCCTGCTCTCTCACACAAAAAGACCAAGGTAAAGAGATACCAACCCACTATTGAGACAGCCACTCTGCTGTTGTGTTTGTCCCTGCGACTACTAACCACTGTGAACAAATATGGCACATGATACCAGAGGTGTAGCATTCCTTCCCCCTTCCCTTCTCTATTCCTTGTTGAAAGAAGTCCTTTACACACCAAACAGAGCATCACAGACTCTCTGATCAGCAATTATGCACTTTAGAGGTATTAAATACTGCTGAGGGGAGGACAGGGGGCCTCCAGGGACCACCAGCAGTCCGTAAATACACTTCTCTCTGGAAAATGAAAGGAAGAGACCTGCCATTTGTAGACATTATTCATGCATTAAATGTAATGCCTGGGTAAAACAATTATGCCGCATATATTTCAGCTTTATTTACTTGCTGTGTCTTTTCTCGTCTTCGGAGCGGCGTGTGTGCACAGAGGATGACAACAGTCGTAAGTTATTAGCATGTGTGTGCATGCACTTAATTGTGTTTATTAGCTGCCTTTGCTGCTCTGTATCTATATTTATCACCAGCACAGGTCAGAGAGCACCCATTTCTAAGTGGTTAACTGGCACAAAAGATTATCATCAATTAATATGCCATAATAACTGGGTTCACTTTCATATTCGCTATATGCATTTGTCTTTTAAAGTGATCTGGTTTGGCAATCTAGGCGACTTTCCTGTAATATATGCTAATGTGAGTAAAAACACTTTGGATTGTCTCTGAGGAATAAGAATCCATATCGGGATTCATACCAGCAGCGTTTCCCATTTTTGGCGTCACAGAAAAGTTCTTCAGCAGCCAGGGTGTCTCACCAACTTCATATGTACTCTTTTCATATTGTTTCCCCAAAGTTGTCTCTGTGAGCGGAGCCTGGTGAGTAGCCAAGCAGCCCATTATTCAAACTGGGGTCCTGACACCAGTTTATGGCTGAATTACATAAACTTGCATGTAACTCGACTTCGGCTGTGAGAAGGAGTTGTTAATATTCACCCCAGACTCAGCAGGGCTTTTGCAAGTGTTGGCTACTCACAGTGTCCTTTGATATGTTTTTCCATGTAACTTAATTCATTCACTCAGCTGCACTGGATGCACAATAAGATATCAGCTGTTAGGAAAAGAAAATAGATGAAACAGATGAAAAAAAAAAACCACTGCATATTAAAGTTAGGTCTTCTTTTGAAATCTAAAATATGTCAGTCTGCTGTTGTTGGTCTTCAAAGTGTCACTTTTTTTGCATCAGCATATATTTCTAAGGTTTTGGCACACCAAGCCAACAGATGGGCCACCATTGGTGCATTGTTGAACATCTGTGGCCGACCATTGCATTATAGATGTACTTTTACTGACATCCCATTTGGTGAATTGATTGTGTTGAATCTGCAGCATAGGCAATTGGTGAGAGAAGGTTCTCTAACTGACTGTTGGCACTGGCAAATCAGTGATCTCACGAAGGTATTGCAGCTTCCCAGAGCAAAAGATCATGGGAAAGCAAAGAAAAAGTTTGTCACACAAATCTCAGTTTACATATAATGAGACAATTTAAACAGGTTCCTAGTGTGAAAATACTAGTCTAGTTTGATTTATTGTTCTTTGTGTATGGATTACAAACACAGACTACTGTACTTGTTACTTCCTTTCATGCACAGCAGCAAAGTAGTATTTGTTCTTGACAGAAACAAAGTTTCAACAGATTCCAAGCTCTGGTTTCTCCCCACCACTAGTCAATATCAACTTGACAAAAACAACTACTCTGACGTGTAAAACAAACCCCTGTACTAGATCAAGAAACTGTAGCTGTTGAGAGGGAGACCTTTCCGAAGTGCACTCGGCAGTTAGTGCACTCCAGCTGCATGGTAGCTGAAGCACCCTGGGCGAGAGGGCTTAAAGGACGGAGTGAGTGACGCAGCGCCTCAGCAAGAGGGGCGATGAGGAGAGGGGAAGTGACAGGAGACAGTTGCTACACACTGTGTCAGGCTGGCAGTGTCACACCTGGCAGCTGTCAATCACCACGCTCCCAAACACCTCGCTCCCTGATATCGCCGGAGCCGCTGCCAAACATGCCTTGAGTGGTGTCATCCATCCACACATGAGCACTGGCTCACTCTGACTGCACTCATCCTGTCACTGCAAGTCAGAGACAGGGAGAGAAAGGGGGAGAAAAGAGGGGAGAGGGAGGGAAGCATCCATCTATTTACATATGGAAAGGTCACAAATAGCCTGCAGGCACTGTGCTAATTAGAGAATGTGGCAAAAAAACTCAAAAGATAAATTGAAAGACAAAACTGGAGAGTTATCTAAGTGTGCTGGTGTAATGAAAGTGGGGATAAGGTGAATGAAAGGAGAAAGGAATTAGGTGAACCTTGCAAAAGAAAGTCTTTACTGAAAGTAGAAATCAGAAGCAGGAAGGAGCAGTTGGAATTTGGAACTGGTGCATAATTTTGGAAATTGTCTGCACACTCTTAGTTGAGAACCATCAATACAAGTGGGAAAAGTGTCTGACCTCCAGTGGTCCTACCGATGTAGCTATAGCTTGGTGGTTAGAACAGGTCTCCACCAGCAGACATTGACCATATGATGGTGTTCAGATGACCGGGCGTATGTGATCTCCCTTAGCCAGATAAGCGAATCAACCTTTATAATTCATTGTGACAAGCTGACAGGGAAAATGAGTGTAAAATTTTATACTTACATGAATTTTTGTGTCAGATTGCCGTCTGTGCACTTGTTTTTCTGCCTGGCCATAGCCGAGGGCTCCATTCTCCGCGGGCTTTCACGGACTTTGTTTCCAGGCCTTCAGACACATCGCCCTTCGCCCTAGTGAATTTGCTGATTAATTTTGGATGCTCCCCTTAATTAACACCCCAAAGGAAAGTGTAGATTTCCTAGCTCGCCTTTGCTGCAGAACAAACAAAATGAGAGAGTCTGAAGAAGGATGACCTCAGGGAGACAGACGTGCTGATGTCCAAAATGACATTACAGGAGCAATGTGAAGGCCCTGTGATGGCGGGCCTAGACCTGGACATGGGCGATGCCTCAGGAGCTCCCAGGCCTTTTAATCAGTGGCTGGAAACGAGCTCCCTATTAGTCTCATTTCATTTGCTTTAGCGTCGGTAGAGAAGCAGGCCTTGCATGATGCCACCCGACGCTTGAAACATGCTGTTCTTGTGCCAGTGCTGGTGCCGCCTCCGGCCCATGGTCATTAATTGGTGCCACTCTCTTACTTCCAGTGAAATTGGCAGATGACGGACAGGGGGCGAAATAAAAATTTGATTTCTTTCTCTTTTTTCCCCCCCTCTTCCCAACATCAGAGTGGATTTCACTAATTGGGTTGAATGGCGCCCATCTCGTCTTGTGACAGCCACACAGGATGCCTGAGCTGCGGGCAGCTTGGAGAGCTCTCACCCTGCCATGCCAGCTCAGAAGACATGCCGGCAGGGAGGGGGGGGGGAGCGAAGTTGCAAAAGACACGCTGAGACAAAAGAGCACAGCTAGAGATCACACGCTCACTTTTCGGAGACCTTGAACAAACAAACTTGCACTTTGTCTCGCTGAGGGCGAGAGGATACGCACATCGTCACTCAACCAGCGAGGATATGCACATCATCGCTCAACCACTGGGGGGAAAGTCCTCAGAGACTTCCTCTGCCTCCTTGGCCTGTGCATAGTTAATACATCACTTAGGGTAATGAAAAGGTTGAACTGAACACAAACAGCAATGTAGATGAATGGGAATGTGGAAAGAATACCAATGATCCCACAAATCCACCATCACATTGTATTCTTGGTGTGCAAATACTCCTATTTTAACATAAAGATCATTGATTATTCCTTACTATTTTAGACCTTTGGAGCTTTATTTTTCATTATGACTTCTGAACTCCCTGATGTCTTGTGGCTTTTTACAGGAAAAGCGCAAATTTGTATACAAATTGAATGAAAAGAAATGAAAAGAACATACAGCATTTGGGACCACACAAAAGGCAGTCGGAATTTTGTCTCAAAATCTATGAAATGTAAATTAAATACATAATACTTACATAACTGCAGACTAATACAGTGTCCAATTAGGGCTATTAAAAGCACATCGGATCCGCATGCCTCCAGTAAAACAGACATGGATGTTTGAGCAGGTCGTCTCAGCTCCATGCAGAACAATTGTCCACTTTGTGTTTGCAGAGATTCAGGGAGGGGAGGAGAGAAAAAAACACAGAATTCCAATTACAAAAGGACAAGAAGTGCAGGTGTAATTGGGATATTTGGGGGTGTCTAGTTTCAGGGCCCATCGGAGCTGTGGTGAAATGAAGCCTGTAAGACTAGAGCGTCGGCCTGGCAGGAGAGGCTGCCCTCTCCCTCGCCTCTGCTCCTTTCTGTGTCTCACTTTTACTGTACTCTCCTTTCTTATGTATCACCCTCCCCACCTCTTTTCTTACTTATTTTTTCCCTTTTTCCTTTCTTTACATTCTATCCATTCTCCTGCTTCAATTGTCTATCATTTCTGTATCCTAAAGGACATGACACCAGAAGCCCATGCGAGACTCAGCAGCCCCCCCCCCCCCCCCCCCCCCCCCCCCCCCCCCCCCCACCCGGCAATAATAGCAGCTTGATCGGGTAGGTATAGGTAACAAATGAGATCAATTAACGTGTCCAAGAGGGGCACCTACCCGAGAGTCCGGTTGCACTAAACAATCTCCTCATCTTTTGTTTCCCTCTGCGGGATTCCATTTGCAGCCTCATCACTTTCCCGGCCCGAACAACAGAGACGATTGTTCAAGCCACCCCTTAATGGCGCAGGCCAAGAAAGCCTGGCCTCTTACCCTGGCTGCGTATGTATCTTTACTATCAGGACTCCAACTCAGGACAGGGGGCGACCTCGCCGAAATGAATCCTTGCTCCCCTAACCTCCCAACTGCCTTGCCCTCCCCACCTTTCCCTCTCCACCCCTCTCTACTTCATAGGACTTCAACGAGCTCGATTTGTAGCAAATTTGTTTCTCCAGCTCCCTTTAATTGAATGACTTTGGCACTAACAAGGAGCTGATAGAGCTCAATAATGGCACTGTTGAAGGCAGAAATGCCAAAGTGGAGGCTGGGGCTGATTCTCCCCTTAAAAACACACACACACTCTCTCTGTATTACGACCTCAGATTACATGCATCTTAGTGGAAAGTGGCAAGACAGATTTGAAGAGAAGATGTGTACGAAAGAAATGTTGTCTCAGATATTGCAGGTATATCATATGCATCTGTGACTGCTAGAAAAATAAATTTTGGAGAGACATCTCAAATCAATCAATCTTCCAATGGATGTCATACTTTACCAGCCTTCCTTTGCTTAGTGTGCCCATCAATTATTGCCTGTTTACACCGTTCTGTCTCATCAGGTTTTACCATCACTTTTAGAAGGAGCTTTTTCCAATATTCAACATCCTTTTTTGAAACCCAGCAGCTGACAAATTGACGGCCACTTTTGCAAATTTCATCTCTCCTAATAGTACAACCAGCTTGATGGAGAGATGGGATAACTAAGTGAAGGTCTGCAGAGAAAAATCACCAGAGGAGACATAGAAATAGGGGCAATTATCATGACTTAGAGAGACGGGGGAGCCGGTGATGGCAAACCATCGAACCTCTGAGCGTTCGTTTAAATCTGCTTGATGAATGTGATGTGTGCTCATCTGCCCCCCCCCCCCTTCAGTCTGTCCACGGCAGTCAGACGGGATTGTTTACTATAACCTTGTAATCAACCTGGCTTGGGTGACAGCTCACCATTACCCCTGATAACACGTCTACTGCAATTTGGCCCCCCAAAAGAAAATATATACATTAAAAAGAAACAGACAAACACACACACAGAGACTGCTCAGGGCCCTTTCTGATGCCTTATTGATAGAGTGCTTGCCCTGTTATCTTTGAGCGTAATTTGTTTTCAAGAACTGTGATTTACATTTCAGTGGGATTACACCTTTTAATGCTACACACGGGGCGAGAAGTGGGCAGCCGTTGAATACTCCACATCTCCACCACATGAGCAGGAGGTGGGGGTAGACGGAGGGATGGAGCAAGGTGGTGTGCATATGTGTGGAAAGGGGGGGTTCAAACGATGCAGCATTTCCAAGTCCTCAAGTGGAGAGGATTACAATTACAATTAAAAATCAAAAGGCCTGCGTGTCCATCAAACGACTGCCCATAACCCTTTGTGTACCTACTGCCAAATAATTGTGGCTAGTGGAGGGTTGGCAGATGCAAAACGCTTTCCAGCTTAATTGTGGTGTATTACCAGAGCTTGTTCATCGGGTATTATGCAATAAGTGTTATTTCAGGCAAGAATGCAGGTTCTAAATGGCATGCTAATGTGAGTCCCTTGGCAGCATGTTAAAGAAAATCCATGCATCACCACTAAAACAACAGCGGGGCCAATGGCAAAGTTCAATCATCTTGTTTTGGATATCGCCTTGATGTAGTACAACAAGTTCAGCCCGACTCCAGCTGCCACAGAGGACTTACACAGGTAGTGAACACTTTCATAAAAAGCCTGCTGATGCAGCAATCCATAGATAACAACATTTGTTTGGGTAACATTACCTATCCAAAACCTCTTGTACAACCTCAGACAAGTTTTACACCTTTAAAATATGGCTTCAAAATATTGTGTGCAAGTGAATTTGTCCAGAGATAATCTAGCGAACACTTTTCACTCCCAAAAGATAAAGTAAAATAAAAATTTCGAATGAAACATTTTGTGATCTGGTTCATATTTTTATGTATGCAGAAAAATATTTTAGAGATCATTGAATTGACTAAACCCAACACATTTTACTCAGGTGGCTTTATTTACACTACCAAGCCTGCTCACTTTCTACAGTTGACATAAATCTTTTATCATCCAAATTCATAGTTTACAGTGTAAGAAATAGTAGTTGACTGGTTGATGTTAATTGAAAACAGTAATGAAATATGGGTCTTCGTCTCTATAAATGAGTTTTCACTGCCATAGTAGTTGTTGAATCTGTCCTGCTTTTTACTTCCACCAGCAGTCTGCACACTGCCAGTGCCAGCAAACCACCCCCTTCCACGCGTCTTAATCATGTACATTATTTCAGTAATTCAGATCACAACATTTTACATAATTCTTTGTTTATTCATTTTTTCAGACAGTCAGTGAAATTATGTAAAACAAGCTCTCAATGGCACTCGGTGTGTGTAATAGAATGCAGATTTTCTAGTTATTCTAACACATTTGCTTACTTGGAGGCAAAGTGTCCCATTTAAATGAGAATTACACTTAAATGTCACATGGGTTTATCTAAATTTATAAACAGTGCATTTATTATATTAAATTTCGTGAATCCTAAACGTGGATTTCAGGAACTAGAATAAGAGCCATGCTCTGAGGGTTATGACTTACTAATGCCTATTTAAATTGTAAACGCTTCCTTCCTCTCTGTTTTATTTACCCTCCATTCTCTCTCCAAGATGACATGGCACCTGAAGAAATGCCCTTTGAATTTTCCTAGCGAGGCTGCCATTGAGACAGAGAGAAACATCATTTGCTTTTGTTGAATTAATTCACTCATTAGCTGGCAGTTCGAAACCTGCAGCTCCTTGAACAGGTTGAGATAATACCATTTCTGCCATTCATAGTAGCCCAGTGTCTCCTGATAGCCGGGAATCTATTGCCTAATAATTTGGGGGCCAAATTGTAATACAGGAATCCTCATTCAGCGAGGTAAAAGTGTGAATGCAACAGTGGAGAGCGAAAGAACCCCTCAAATGTCTGTATTCAGAATGGCAGCAAAACAAGGAGATTATAGGGGAGAGGGAAACTCGTTTACCTCATCAGTGGCCTTTGTATGCCTTGAGTCAGCTTTCTGAGGGGAAGATGTTTGAATTCAATCATCACTTGCTGTCTGTGCAGAGAAACAAAATAGTCCCTCCTCCTTCAATACTAGTGAGAACATTATTAAAATATACAGATACTAAAATAATTTAAAACATCATAGAGATAACACAAATTCCAAATGTTTGTCATTTATTTTAATAAAATAACATAAACTGTTTTTAAAAAAATACATTTTCCCCTTTTTTATGAATGAGCTATAAAGATAAATGTAGAAATATTGCAATCAGCCACAACTCTTTGGAATGCATACACATGCGTATAACATGTCCCTGTCCCGTGCATCTGCATTTGCGCACACTGTGCCTGCCTTCTATTTCAAACACACACTAGGGATTGTTTCCATATGGGACAGCAATATAATAGCAATAGGGTACATTAGATCCCATCCATACAGATGTTCACCTCAATTTCTGCAGCAGTTTGGTCCATCTGTGTTAACAGTGAGCTGCTTAGCACACGCCTGTGTGAAGGGAGGCATATCAAGCATATGGACATTTTACAAAAGGTTACCCTGCATAAATTAGATTGAATGGCAATCTGTTGAGGAGAGGTGGCTTACTGTGAGCACTAGGTGGCTGGGAGTGAAAATGGATAATAAAGGCATCTGGTTTTAAAGCCATTTGTTGGAGTGGCCAACACAAAATGACAATGTTTTTTATTTTGAAAAATTTGATATCCACCATTTAGAAACAGACTTTTTTTTTTATATTGACCAACAGCTAAACTAAACTTCAAATTGTACATCTACAACAGTTTTTTTATTTCGCTTCAGTTTTTTTTAGATGTTGAATGTTAAATAATGATAAGGAACCTTTACAGAATTTTGACCATTACAGTATATTAGTTCTTCAGATATTTTGAAAAGTAGTTAATTAAGATTTTCGATCTTAAAAAGTGATGTCATTCAAAATCTCAAGTGTTAAAAAACAGCAGCATTTAAGTAAAACCAAGATTAAAAATAAATATGTGCATGCATTATTTGTGTACTTTCGTGTAATTTCCACTATCAAGCATTTTTTAGATCAGCAGTATAAAATGTATTCAATTAAAACCATTAAATCGTAATACTGAATAAGTTTTCATTATTATTTTGCACCCACAACTTGCTGATATTTCATCAGAGAATCAATGTACTACTCAGGCAACACTTGCACAGCAGGCCAGGTTTCAGATTTTTATCATATCTTAGAGTGACATCTGGTGGCTGTTTATCTCATAACACCACAACCTCACAGTTCTGTTTTTGTGTATTTTTAATGTGTGTATCTTTTCTGCTTAATAATGTGGGTTTCTCTAGGAAAAACATACAAAATGACAAGTTCCCTGATAAATTCCTTCTTCTATGGGGTCCAAGACTATAAACCAAAGCATAAATGTGAGAAATGAGTGTGGTCCACTTCACCATAATCTCTTCACATAGTTGCAACTATGTCTTATTATCGCTATATGCTTTACAACAATTATTGGTAACATTTTGTATTTTGCAGTGGGTGTTTATGGTGCAGTGGATAAGACACATTCCTTCGGTGTTAAAGACCTGGGTTCAATTCCCCACTGAAACATGTGTCCCTGAGCAAGACACTTAACTCCTAGTTGCTCCAGAGGCGTGCAACTTTAAGTTGCTTTGGATAAAAGCGTCAGCTAAAAGAATAAATGTAAAGTACTCTTTTCCTATAGTTTTTTTCCTGGTGTATATGCCAAGCGCATTTTCTCCTTCAAACAGCTGCAGAGTTTCCTAGTGGCATAGCACACTGTGCAGCAAAGCACAACTTCAAGATTTTGAACCTGACACATGTGCCACCCATCTGTTTCTTAACCATAGCTCTTGCCTCCCCTGAACACTATCTAACTCATCAAAAATACCCTTTAAATTTCTGAAAACAACCCACAACTGCTACACCTAAGCATCACGCTAACCGTCCTTTCATACATCCACAAACGCCTTTAACATGAAGTGTAATCTGCCTATGTTTGCTCTCATCTGTGAGTTACCTTCATCATCGTGTGGGTGGTTAAGATTGATTAACAATAACAGCAGCTGATAGACAGGAATAAATTCCCCCAAAACAATGCGTCTGTGAATCAAGAAGGCCTGTGATGAGAGAGACGGAAGGAGGGGGACATAGCCGCTTTCTATTTTGCCGATTGTTCTGATGTTGGCTAATTGAAGCTTTGTAACGCAGATCAGGGCGGGCAGGGGGTTCAAAGGCGAACGGCCATCAGGAAACAACACACAGTTCCATTTTGTGAGGCCTCGGCAACGTTTGATGTGGGCTACTTCTTCTGCACATGTGGCTTTGATACAAGAGGTCACTGTGGCTGGTCAAGAGGGCTTACCAGACACAACAGGCGTCTGGGAAAAGGAGCAGTCAGGTCACAACAGGAAGAAGAGCAAGAACCGGACTCTTGAGAGCTGAAGTGGCAGAGATTCATATTCATGCAAAGATCACACAACATGACACATGTAGAGTAGCTGTAGAGACAACACAGTTGCTTTCAGGTGAATTAACCATGTTTTCTGACTGTCATGTTGAAAGTTTCCAGCCAATACACAATTCTCCAAGACAGGACACACCGAGCTGGGGATTACCTCAGTGATGCTACAAGAGATGGGCAAGCACTGACCATTTCTTTCCTAATTCAACTGAGAAGTTTCTGGTCAGTTTTGTACACAAGTGACAAATAATTTGCACACAAGCTTACAAATTAGTAATGTCAAAGCTGTAGGCTACACGTTAGCTTCAACATAAGTTGTGTTCCTAAATTAACGTTTAACGTTAAGTTTTCCTGAACCTTACTTTTGGCTGTTAACTGCAGCAGACAATTTTAGAATGGTCTTAAGACAAGATCCAAGCAACTCCTACTTGGAACCAACTTTCTTATGACATTTTGACCCTCCTACACTCCTCTTTCAGTGTTTTATTTGTAGTCTCTGCCATGCATTATTTGAACAATTCTTTATTTAAATATAAATATTTTAATAAATACAAGCTATTTCAACAAATAGAGATCACATGAAAGTATATAAAAATATGTTTTGGAATGGGGAGGTGGAGAGACAGATCTGGGGACTGAACAGTTCGAGGAATACAAGTAGAAAGATTATCGGCCAGATCTGGTGACGCTAGAATTGTGAATGTAGGGGCGTTTGACAGCATAGTGAAAATAGTGAAAGAAATAGCAGAATTTGCAAATAAAAGAACAAAGGCAGAAAGTCAAAGCTAAATGGCATGTTCATACCCATAGTACTAGCACTCTGCAAAATTTTGAGTGCTACCATCCTGTGCAAGGAACAGATGGTGGTGAAAATTTACATCTGCATGAAAACTTGGCAAACTTAATCTCTACTCTTAAAAGCTCTTAAAACCTCTTTGGAGAGATTGTTTTCTCAACTACTATTTCCAAGCTCAAGAATAAATGTTGAACCTCAGATGAATATTGATTTTCCATGTATTTCTCCTTTTTAAAGGCTCTATAGTTCCAATTCCCATGGATTGAATGTTTGCCTACCTTTGGAGTACCTTTTCCATCCAAATACAAGGCACTGTATGTAATGTATGCATGAAGCATTCACAGGTGATCTGTATTGACCCAAGTTGAGTGATTCCAGAGCAACCTATTGAAGGTAAGAGATAAAGACTCAGGAAGATGGATGTTCTTGGTGTTACGATTCCTTCTTTACAGCCTCATAAATAGGTCTTTAGCAGAACTTTGTGCTTATAACCAGTGACACCCAGTCGAACTCTCCCTTTAGATTTGTAGCAGGATGGTAACAACCTTTAACTCACCCTTCCAACATCTTTTCATGGCCAGTCCTTTTGTTCTTCAACATAAAAGGAGAAGGCTCTACATGGAGAGGCAATGAGACACTTTGAATAACATGCTGATCAATAAAGACCATCTAGCAAGGAGATAATGTTGGGAAATTTAGAGTGTGGGTCGTTGAAGTATCATCGATAGTGCTCACAGTGAGAAAGGGTTCATGCTGTAGGTCATTCTCTCCTACAACTGATTTGACCATATACAGTAAGAGTGAAGGTGTAGTTATGTCAGGCCTCCAATAAAAATGTTCTCTTGGGGTTCAAAGCTTGGTAGGAACTTCGAGATTACCAAATTGACTTGTAAGTGGAAGGTTGATGGTTCAAATCATGACACAGTGGTAGGAATTTGGAGGGAAATGTGAGTACTACAGTCTCGAGGAAGGTGGTTAACCTCCAGTTGCTCCTCTGAAGTTGCTCAAAAGCAGATCATTGGTGGTACCAGGCAACCGACTTTCTTTTGGTAAGTTAAAATATTAGTTGGTCTAGATGATGTTGGGATAATGGAAGTTGCCTTTGTAGCTTTGTTTTTTACAAACATTTATCATTTCTCCTAACACAGAATATTGGTGATGTGTTTTCAGATTTGTAATTCCTTGATTATGCAAAAGCTGAGCTGGGAACGTAAAATGTATCTATGACATTTATCATTCATAACTGTCAAGTACTGAATGCTGGCATTGAAAGTCTGGTCAGATTGGTACTGTAAAAAAAAAAGATTGTATTCTTAGACAATACCAGATTGAATCAACACTTTAAACTTTCAATTAGGCAAATTGGGCTTCTAGGATTTACTTTTGTTCAATCCAAAAAAAGGGTCTGTAAAGAACAATTTTTATATTTCTCAATGTGTGTTGAAGTATTGACAGTATTGTTCTATACCTTTAGATTTACACATACATACAGTACATACACAGACTGTATATACAGTATATACTGACAAGTCCCTTTGAAAAGGATACTTGACAGTTACAAAATAAATACATTCAGTCCATGTTATATTTATCTACTGTACCATTAAAATACACAGCTGGCGTTAGCTTGTTATTCTTAAAATGCAGTTTGTATTATCCAGGTACTTCAGAGTATTCTTCGTCTCACTTACGGGACAAGATCCTGCAAATTGTCTATCATGTAAAGGTATCCTGTCATAATTCCAGTCAGATGACAGTTGGACCACTGCTTTTAAAATTTACAACAAAACAAAAAAAACAGTTATAATCTGGAAAAGTGTTATTTGTTTTCTTACATTTCAATTGAAATAGCCAAAAACAGTTTGCTGTTCTAGACACACGGTGTCTCGTGGAAATAAATCAAATATTCTGTACAGGAAGTGATGCATTTTACATTTACAGCAGCAACAACAGTGGTTTGTTTTGAGGAAGAGTATCAAGCATGAGCAGCAACAGCCAGCTAACTTTTTAATGCCAAGTGGCCTCTAAGAAGAACAGGGCAGTGACCAGAGCAAAAAAGTAAATCTCCTAACTAAAAGGCTTGTTAGTTTGATTTTAAATCTAAAAGTCAGATCTCTGTCTTCAGACCTCATAGAGTGTCTTCTGAGGGCAAGGTCTGCTGAGTGAGGAGGATATCAGTGTTATCGCCTGCTCCCTTTCACTCTCATGATGAGCTGTGCTGCCGAGTGTGTTGTTGCCTAATTCCCTCTAACTACAGCCCTGTGTAATCACATACCCCAATTAACCACCTCGGCTCCCCGTTTCCTGCATCGTGCACGCCGCCCCGTCTTCTCGCCACACCGCGTAATTAGCTTTCATCTGAAAATGAAAAGAAAGGAGCACCTCAGCAATTGTGCAGCCACTCTCTCTTTCTCTCCGTCTGTACCCATCTCTGTAGCACTCCACTCCTCATATCATAATGGCCTGCAATTTCAATCAGATGGATTTTTATCGCTGACACTAAGAAGAATTGGCCCTCATCCTAGTCCCTCCTTCCACCACCCCCAAACAAGCAACCCGCCTCATTTGATAGCTTATGCTTGTAAGACAGCTATCAAGGAGAACCCTTGCAGTGACTGGGAGGTCTTAGTTTGGTATTTACAAAGGACTGAATTCCCTTTTGTGGATGTGTGTGGCATAATGCAAGGATCAGGTTCGACGTGTTAAAAAAAAGGTGTAGTACTAATTAATTTACATCAACCTAAAGGGGAAAAGGACAAAACAATTCCTTTCGAGATATTTCATTTTAATAATTTTTTTGGCTGTATTTAGTCGTGATATGTGAACTCTGCTTTAAAGACAGTGCTGTTCATTTTTAAGTTTCAAATACAATTATGCCCATACGCTGTGGTCGTACTGTAGTTCTAGACATCAGGATTAATTTTCCTAGGAGTCAACTGGTACCATTCATTTCTAGCATAAAAACATCTTTGATACCCTTGTCAAGTTCCCCAATAACATAATCCGATAGTATGAGGAGTTTCGTGAAAAATATTGATTACATGCCAGTGACATGGAGGTACTTAACAGAAAACACTCCCTCTTTACTTACCAATAGAAACCTACTATCACATTGTATTTTTATTTTACATATGCACCACTTCATTGTATACAGTATGTACTTTAAAATGACAATACACAAGGAAAGTTTAGATCCTTTAAATGCATATAGAAATTATACTAGGTCATAACAATTTAGTTTCCTTAAAGAGATAACTAATTATGTAAAATGGCAAAAGGTAATCTAATTATTTGACAATTTAACATTGTTAAGATGGAAAAGAGGTTTTTCATACACATTCAGCAATACACAGGCTATTATTTTAGCTTTACAGCTCACCTAA
This sequence comes from Micropterus dolomieu, assembly GCF_021292245.1. Classification (NCBI taxonomy): domain Eukaryota; kingdom Metazoa; phylum Chordata; class Actinopteri; order Centrarchiformes; family Centrarchidae; genus Micropterus; species Micropterus dolomieu. The sequence goes on along the minus strand of NC_060150.1, from coordinate 15,961,705 downwards.
AAACATTTGCACCTCTAGCCTTGTCTATATTTCATAGGGCAACATTCTCCTTCAATCTTCATCTGCCCCTTAAGCTTTGGTTTTTAGCCTGGTGGCATGAGATTGTACAAAACAAAATGCATCACTGTTTCTGATGCACAAAGACATGTCAGTGATGAATAGTTTGACCTAGGAATGTGCTGGAAAAGGAGTCACTACAAGAACGCTATTCAGTCACACGGGCTTCAACCAAAATGAAGAAGAGAAGAAGATATTTGCACATGTTGGTACTGGCGTGACAGTCCATTAAGGGCTGTGTAAGTAGGTAATTGCTATTTACATGCTGTATCTCATTTTATGTTGGTGTTTTTTGAATTCATAACAGTACAGTTCCACCGCCAAGTCCAAAGTCCTAAAGTCAACATGCCTTTGTTGTGGTTTTAACATCATCTAAATCAGGTGACAAAGTGCTTGCAGTTGAAATAAAATGTTTGACACTCAGTAAGAGACTCTTTCAGCGGTTAGCAGGATCCTTCCCTGCAGATGAAAAGACAGATGATATCATTAGGAACTTATCAGCAGCTTCAATGCGCCTCACAGGTACAGTGGTAATGTGACACAAAGACCACACTTCAGTGTCACCATGAACAGTTCCAGCCGGGTGAATCATTGTTCAGTCATACGAGTGAGCAGCCTGTTAATGATACAGCCTTGACATTTAACATATAATAAGGTGTTTCATGCAGATCTCCTTCGGAGGAGATTTGCAGGTGGAACGAACCGGAGACCTTTTAGTTCTAACACGTGGCGAAGGCGAAGACTGTCTGAATTCCTGGTTGTCGCTGCTCTTCTTGTTGCCTTATTCACTCTGTTTCTGTAGCACAACCATCCCCCTCCTTTGCCTCACACCCTGTTTGTTCTCTTATCTCTCCTTGTCCTGAACGAATCGATGAGGCGCTCGTTAGCTCAGGGATGTTCATCGGCGAGTGCTTGCTCGGAGAAGAGATTGGCCTAGAACCGGGGAAAACATGTGTGGATGGGGCAAACGGAGGCGTACTGTGCGCCTAAACAAACAACTGAATGCATTCAGCTGGCTTTGCATGGACAAATATCTCCAGAAGTGGTGGATCTATACCTCATACAGGTCCACATAGTGTCAAATTAGGTTGGATCTTTTCCCCTATTAGCATGATGTAGATCAAAACCCTAAAATGTTTGCTGTTGTTAGTTACGAGTGTATAGCATTGCTTTGAGCTAAATGCTAATGTTTGATTGCTAACATGCTCACAATAAAAATGCTGTAGTTACTATGTTCACCATCAATTTAGTTTGTTAGCATGCTAATTAACACTAAACACAAAGTACTCACTCACTCACTCACCCACTCACTGTCAAAGGTCTGGGGGGGCAATTATTCCTGAGGGTAACGTGAATATCTGAACCACTGATTCATTCTCTCTCAGATCACAAATCTCTGTAGATTTCAAGGATATCCATACTATAATTCTTATGTTATAAATATAAGATAAATAAAATATTTGGACCAGCCATGCTGCTAGCTAAAAAGTACAGATAATCTCTGCATATCTTTCAAATAACCAGACGCCCCATATTAATATCAAACCACATACGAGTCTTAACTTTCTGCTAAAAAATAAAACAAGATGTTTGCACTTTGTGATTAAGCAGTTTTGTCACATTTCATTAAAGGCAATGTTTTTTTCACTCACTCGCCATTTCACATGAGTGGAGCTAGCTCGTGGGGCTTTTCAAACAAACTAAATATCGCTTCATCAACAGGGGGGCAAAGACACGAGAGGCCATCAGAGCATGAATATGTGTCTAAAGTTGAGGGGAAGAAAGTGTTTGTGTAATCATTTGTTATTTCAACACAATTTCCACTGAATAATGTTTCCATTTGGGTAGATAACAACATTCACAAACTTTCAGAACCGATCTTTGTGGCAGTAGTGATCAAGAGCAGACATGGGCAGATAGACACGAGTATGCTAACACATTCGGAGACACTTGAGACTACATTGCTTCTGATGCCATTACTTTCTTAACAGAATAAAAAACAATGCTGGTAAACATATTTATGCAATTGATACGCTTTCAGTTTCAATAAATTGTGTTTGCCAAGCAATGCATTCATTTTTCATTAGTGCTCCTCTCTTGTCATATAATTTGTACAGTGGTTTGCCATCATGTGTACTGTAAAAAAAACACTTTTGGAGATGAAAATATTTATTAGGTGTGTATAGGAGGGTTGATCTTGTGTCATTAGCCTTTTGATATCATTCAATCAACACTGAGTAAGTGGGATGCACATGTAAAGGAGTGTCCAAATCTGACATTTTTGGGCATTTAGAGAGGTACAGAGCAGCTGGTCGCCTTGCTCATATTACTGATGATTATCTCATTGTGTATGAAACCTTTGAAGACGAGTCACTCTCAGTAACTCTTATTCATGCACTGCTCTGTATGGCGACTCACTTTGTATGTCACTATGTATGTGTATGGAAGAGGGAGTGATTTAAGATTAGACCTCCTACCCTATTAGTATATAATTATATACTAATTATATACTAATATACATATATATATATATATAATGAGTGAGGCTGAATCTTTATTTATAAGACTAAAGGAGTAGTACATGGAAACATACATCACAGATCCAAATTGCTATGAAAAGTAATTGCTATGAAAGGTCCTGTAGGCAAAACGTGTAGACCCATTACATGGCCAAAATCACCCAAACATTGAATCCATTTCGTTTGAAAAATATATGCATTAATATTCTGCTTTAACAGCAGCTTTCCACAACATTTTGGAACCAGGCTGAAGGTGTTTGCTCCCATTCACCCAGGGAGTCAGGTCCGACACTGTTGGGTGATAAGGTTTGGCTGGCAGTCAGCCTTCCCGTTCACACCAAAGATCTCAGATAGGGGTTAGATCAGGGCTCTATGCAGGCCAAGTTCTTCCAGACCAAACTCAGAAAAGCATTTCTTTATGGGCCTGTGTTTTGGTTTGGGCACTAATCTTTCCTTTAACAGCTTTAAAATTCAGACCAAACCTTTAGTATATGGTCTTTAAAGTATCAGTAAATAACAATGGAAATTGTCAAGAGAAACTATTTCATGGTTTTTGTTCTGGTCTGTCCTGTAAACTGACTTTCCACAAAGTTTCATTTTGTTGGGGAGTGGGATAACTCCACCTGAAGCCACACTCAGCTATAGTGAATGCCTTGTCTGGGCCTGCAGCCAGCATCATGGCAAGTAGCAGACCCTCAAATCAATACTGTGTTGGCATCAGAGTGACAGCGACCCCTCTTGCCTTACATACAGAGGAAGGGCTTATCCTCTAAATAAATAAACCTGGAACCTAAAATCACAGGAACACAGGAGGGATCATTGCTGCGCTGCTCTACACTCCCCTCCTCTTCTTTCCGTCAGAGAGGGATTATCCCTTCCACTTAGTGCGCACGCCACTAATTTCTCCTGCCAGGTTCATCTCCCAGAATGCACCAGGGAGATTGGCTGTCTCTGCTTCTTTTCTTTCTTTCTCCTCTCTCCTTGTTGCCAGTCTCTCTCATGCACCTTCACTCTCTCCTCCCCTCCATACCTGGCTCCCCGACTTGTTTTTATCTCTCTGCTGCTGGAAACACAAACCCCAGTGTTTCTTTCCCCTCATCCTCTTCTTTGATGATGTTTTACGAATTCACTTGGCAGGCTACACAGCCGTATTCCTAGGACTCAAGGCTGCATGCACGTGCCTAAAAAACAACAGATTAAGGCGCATACCTCTCATAAAACAGGTGTTGTCAGCGCCTAACAGGTTGAATTTTCTTTTTTCTTACCTGATGCAATCCTCATTTTATACCCCACAAGACAGTGGACTGGTAGTTAGCACCAATTAGATTAAGCAGGGGGGGTTGTTCACAGAAACATGTATTACATTTACTTCTCTCACGATAAGTCATCCAGGATAAGGTAAGCAAAATGCTGAGTATTATTTTCAACGATGCATCAGCTGCCAGTCTGACTTTCTGCAACTTTTGCTGCTATTTAATTCCAAATGGAATATTTTATTAAATACTTAGTTGACAAACACCACCGTTTATGGGGTTTTAACATTAAAATGGAATTAAAATAATCTGCAGCACCATTGCAAAACAAATGTTTTCCTTGCACATAAAAAAGTCCATTTCTTTCCTCTTGACACACTATTTTGTGGTACATTTACTCGAGTACTGTACTTAAGTACAATTTTGAGATATTTGTGTCCACTTTAAAGGTACTTTATAGATCAACACCAGTACATTTCATATTGGGATTATAATTCCACTAGATATATTAGTGAGGTAGGCCCATATAGTTACTAGTTAAACTATAATAAAATATAATGCATTTTAGATGTAGATTAAATCACCTACAGTATAAAGTAGTTTATAAAGATCCATCTCAATTAAGCTACAAAAGCAAAATGTTACAAGCGCATTGATGCATCAGTATTAACAATCTATTAATGTAATATCTATTAATACAGCACTTACACAGGCACTTTCCTGCAGAACAAGTACTTTGGTACTCTAATGCAAATGGGATTATGCACTTTCTAGCCGAGAGGTAGACAAGAAGATCAATAAAACTCTCACCTCTTTCCATTAGGTATGAAGCTACCATCAGCCAGTAGTAGCTTAGCTTAGCATAAAGACTGGAAATGGGGAAAGAGCCAGCCTGGCTCTATTTGTAACAAAATCCTCCTACCAGCACCTCGAAAGCTTAGTAATTAACACATCTGTAAAAAGTGTAAAAATGACAAGTTGTAATTTTACTGATATTTTGTGTGTTTTCCTAATTTTTTTTTGCTCAGCTAACATTACTAGCTGCTAGAGTGGGATCAATCTTCTTTCTCTCAGCAAGAAAGTGAAAGTAAACAACTGTATTTCCAAAAACTCAAACTACTGCTTGAAATTAATGTTGCTCATAATACTGCTGTACTTTCTGAATGAAGGGCTTTTACTTTATTTTGACATTGCTATGTTGATCTATTGACTCACTCACTCACTCTCTTATGGAGAAAGTAGAAGGACACTGATCGTCTGACAAAACTAAATATTCCACTGCATGTCCCATCAACCCCAAGGCACTCTGGGAAATTACATTACTGTTCAGGAAGCCAGGAAGGCACCATCCATCTAACCTCAGCCATATGTAGACCTCTCAATTGGTGTGTGTCATGGGAGTCAGACTGCTGATTTGGTTTCCCACTCTATAAGCTATGACATACATGTAATAATAACAGAACAATGTCAGATGTTCACACCACTAGGTTTATATGTTTTCTTCACCTCTCAGATGTATGTATTTGCATCCTCTGTGTGTTTACTCAGCTCTGTCTCTCACCTCCAGCTAATTCTCACACCCTGCTGATGAATTCCATAGTTCAGCACATCAGGCTATAAATCGTATAAGCCAGAGAACACACAGTATGTATCATGGTTTTTATGCTCGCTCAGCAAGTTTTGTTTGAAAGAAAATTAAAGGGTGAGTGCAGACAGCAAAAAAACAGACATTTGACAATCCACACAATTGCTATAGGAATCTTTTTCTCAACCTTTTGTAATTACTTTACATTTAATCCGGACAATAGCTACCATGGAGGACACTGGAAACTTTGGGGGTTTTAGCAACCTTCAGTGTTTGCATTTCACAACTAGCTACCACATGGTAGATTTAATGTATTTAAAGCAGCTTTAATCAATTCTTTAATCTATTTTTTATCGCAGACTCTGTTAGCCCTAGCACAACAAAGTTAGCAATTAGCTTGCGGACATACTGGAGCAAATAGGTGCTAAAGAGACAGATAGAGCTAAAAGGAGAGTGAATATTGGACTTACATTTATCAAATGGCTGGAAACACGAGTCCAAATGAATGCTAATGTTGCTCTGTATCTGCTGAAATTTGACCAAAATAAAATGAATAATTTTATTTATTTTTTTATCCGTGGCAGTGTGGGGATGCCTTTTTAAACAGCATTTAAATTTTAATTTTGAGACAAAAAATTAGAAACTATATGAAAACTTTTATTTTTTTGTGTCTGTAGTAAGTATTTTATTGAGAGGGGATTTAGACTCATGACCTCACTATTTCTAAAATCCTGGGTACAGCCCTGTCTGTTATAGACAGAAATCTAGATATCTAGATTTGCTGTGTTTTTGCAAAGTAGCAATAAAGTGGATGTCTAAAATGACAGGAGTGAATGAAATGAAAGTAAATGAAATTACGCAGTTTCTGGCCACTTCCTCTCAGTGTCACCCACGGCTAACCTGGCTTATTTCCCCCCACCTCTTCAAGAAGCCACCCCACCCACCCCCCTTCTCTTTGAAGAGCTTGGTACGTGAACGCAGCGGGCATCACAAGTGTTGCTGCCACCGCCGCCACCACCACTGTTATCCCGTCTCCCTGGCTCACCGCAGCAGCTCATGCTGCTGCTGAGCTGTTTGTTTAGGAATCTGGGCCCGAAAATTGTATTCCATCGACCATGCTCGCTATCAACACACAATTATCTGGGTTAATCATGTGGAACTGTGGCAAATTCACCTGGGGCTCAGGAACTAATGACATTCGCGTCTGGCCCTGCTTTAGTGAAATGGCCCCAGCACCTGCAGCAGGAACACGGAGATTGCCAAAGAAAATTTGGTCTCATTTCGTCCTCCTTGACGCCTCCCCCCCCTTGCGACCCCTCCCCCTCCCCCACTTCCTCCCTTTCTTACCGCCGCCACCCTTCCCCCTTTCCAATCTATCTGTCTCTCTTCCCATTTCCATCCCACTTCACCTTTAAATTTTTAAATCTTTCAGGTTTCCTCTTCTGCTCCTCCTTTTTTTTTTTTTTGTTTCTCTCGCACCTTCTTCGCCTGGCAAAAGAGGGACACCCACAGCCGCAGAGTCGCTCACACCCAATCACAACGGCAGGGTGAACGCCAATTTTCACGCCTCTTGTATAATCACTATATTTCCAGCTCCGCTACTTGTGTAACACCTGAATAGTAGACTGTGGAAAGTCGGGAGGTGATATAGAAGTCGAAGATGATATCTCGCAATGAATTTGTGACTTTGGTTACGGACAGACAGCGACTTGTGTTCTCACTGTATAATTAAGAAAGTGATTGAGTGCAGTCAGCAGGGTGTTGATGCTCTTTCTCCATCACACTATCTCCCTTGCTCTCTTTGTCTTTTGTATCACTCACACTCAATCATACACACCACAGAGTCATTTCCACCAACTTAGAGGAAGTAGAGGAACTCAGTGCTCATAATTATACATCAATACAAACATATGTTTCCCAATCACAGATGCCATCGATGTGTGAAATGGGTGTCACACCGTTGGAGGTCTCATTATTTGTGAAGTGTGCACGCGCGTGTCTCAAAACTTTGGCTACCACCCACACCGGTCACAGTGACTGTAATATACCTCCTCTGCTGATAATCTCAGGCATGCTGAGCGTTGGATTCTATGTCCTATGTCTATGTAAACAAATCCTCCCTTCCTTGAGGAATGCGTCGATCAATGTGGATGGATTTATCATCGCACTGGACAGCAGTAGATGCTGTCCATTGGGTTTGTTTCTTTTTCACACCTTGCATGCTCTTTAGTTGTCTTTTTGTGAGAAATAGATGACAATTGTTATGGTGTTATCACACAGACAGAGCTTGCCTCACTCCCCACTACAGTTACATGTTGACTACTTAAAGAGCAGTCAGCCTGTCTCAAAGGACTCCCATTGGGGACTACTGCATATATGTTCTTCCTTCCGGAATTAGTCATTGCCATTTTCAAGGTCAGCAATGGGTCAACAGTGGGCTTGCTGAAGGCTTAAACCACCTTTCACTTAAAACCGCAGAGTCAAAGATTCTCCTCTGAAAATGTAGTCTCTTCTTTTACTCAGATCTAAATGGCCTAAATCTTCTATCACGTAATTTTATATCACACATTGATATTCATCAGAATACAGTGATTGTTCCACAAATTCCAGTTAATGCAATAAAGAAATTGTTTAAGATAACCGCACTTCATCACTTTGATTATTTTTTTCATTAATTTGGAACTTCAATACAAGTCCTGTTGCTCTGTATTTATAATTTCTCTCTCCTCCTCCATGTTTTCTTGTCACTCTCTTCTTCTGCAGCGGTTGGCAAACCAGCTTAGAGGTGCATTATCACCATCAACTGGTAAGCAGTCCTGCTGACCAAATCACGTCCCCTTAGCAAGCTGGATTTGCAAGATCAGGAGAAAATCATGAGTGAATCACAAGACTATTGTGATATCATGCGAGAATCCAGGCCTGATTTACTACATAGCCTGCTCCGAATATATAGCAGAAATGGAATGCTCCCGTGGTGGAAAAGGTATTGACAAATCTCTACGGATAGACACATTTCTGCCGTTGCGAGATATATACCATCCTGTAGCCCAACCCTAACGAGTAGTCCTGCATTACTGAGTTTGAGAGGCAGGACAGTTGCATAGAAAGTTAATCGAAAGACACAAGTGGTATTGAGGGGAAGATGTGAACTCACAAGAAAATGTTCAACTTGTGCAAAGAATTTGAACTTATCCAGGAGCTATATGAATATGCTTCATGTAACCTACAAAGACCAGACGAAAATAACACAAAGACCTGAAGTTTCCGATGAGTTCTGAGGTCATTTAGCGGCTAAAATGCCAGACAAACGCACACACAAGCAACTGACACACTCACGGTCTCGCGAGTTTACAGCCACGTCAGTACATTGGTACAATGGATGTTTGGGATCAATAAACACAGCCTGCTCAAATTTGCACTGCTAGTATTGTAGACTATATATATCCTTTGCTTGGCTCATTGTTCATTGTTTTTAACATGTCCTGGCAAAGATCAGTGATGTAAACCTACACTTCACTGTGCCTCTATGGTTTGCACCCCACCTTTGCTGTGACAATAGCTCATAACTCCAACTATATCGAGGGCCTTCGATTATAAGATGACTTCATATTGAATTTATTTATCGCCTTTTAGATCGCCAGCATTTTCAGCTTTAAATATCACGTCTGCCCCTGTGCTTTAAATGTATATATTCAATTTAGCTGACCCTTTTTTTTTTTTTTATCCAAAGCGACGTACAGTTGCTATGCATGTCAGAGGTCGCACGCCTCTGCGAGGGATTAAGTGCCTTGTTCAGGGACACAATGGTGGAGGGGTCACAGTGGGGGATTGAACCCAGGACGTTCACACCAAAGGCATGAGTCACATCCATTGCGCCATCACCACTCCATACATAGATATGCTTGCACACCGACATATTTCTGTGCGCAGAAACATTGTAGGGCTAATTGAAAAATGTTCGCCAAAATAATCAAATTTAAAGCTTAAGGATGCATTCGAGCCCACATAAGATGCAGGGTCGCACACACAGACACACAAACGCAGGGAGCTTGTCTTGTTGCTCTGGAGTCCGTGACATGGTTTAACAGTCTCACAGGATCCATAAAACACCCCTGAAGGCTTCATATAATCTCTCCATTTTTCCTGCTTAATAGGAGATAATACAAGTGCGCACCCTGATGAATCAATATGCAACAGCAGCTTTAGTTTGATAATTAATACCAGTGTCGGAAATAGATTTGCGATTTGGCAGGGCAGGTCTGATATGACTCTGGTCTCTCCTCTCTCTTCCTCTCTCTCTCTCGACAGCCAGAGTCCCCGTTCCACTCTGTATCCACATCCCATTGAACTAATCTCATTCATTTTTTTTTCAATAGCGCTAATTCTTTAACTAAAGCCTGTTATCTCATTAAAGGCCCCGCGATGGGATTTGATGGCATCCTGACATCTGTATTCATTCCCCTCGAAATTAGTCCTGACACAAATTTAATGAAAAAACACTCAGAACAGTGGAGATTAGACGTCATGCCAAGTGTCACAGAAGGGAGGGGGGGAAATCATCTGTTTAGTTTTGGTTACATTTTTGGAAGGGTGGATTAGCACTGTTCCTTTAGCGCCAGTAGCCTAAGTCACTGTTTTCTGACTGCAGAGGTCTATGTCTTACTCACTTGTTTTGACTCTTTTACACTCAATCCATAAGTCGGATTGAGATATTGAGGAGTGCGCCGACTTTCCAAATGGTATTTTAAGAGTGACTGCAACACTTGAGCAATAGCCTAATTCGATATCAAATGCTCTTAAGGTGAGAAATGGTGAGGCGAGACAAAGAGGAGCACCCCTGGCCCTCAGTAGATAAACCCTGAAACCCTACAAACTGAGGATGCACGGGAAGTGGATTCCCTCTCCGATCGGCAACCACCTAACTTCCCGCCCCACCCTCCATCTCCTCGCCTCCTCTTCATCTCCCGCTCCTCCTTTACTCCAGCACCAACCTCACCCACCCCCGACCCCCACCGCAACCCTCCTGCGCCACCGCCCTCGTCAAAAGCCTGTGTCGGTTGCAGCGCTGATAATTCCCTCTGTTTGAAAAAAAGAGATGAAAGCGTTCATGGATGAAAGAAACTTGGATTTAATCTTTCTTGCCGTCTTTCGCTCCCTGTTCCAGTACACAGTGTTGATCGTTTTCTCCGGGAAAAGGGCGAGGGATGGGGAAGAGGCAAAGAAAAAAAGACAGGAAATGGATGGGAGAAAATAGAAACAGGGGTAAGCCCATTTGGAGCTATGAGGCCCAGGTGAGGCAAGGCTGTGGACTAGGTCAATAGAATCAGTTTACCCTTCTGAATGTACACACAGTGACCTGATGGAATAGTGGCCTGGGGAAGAGAGGGGCCAAAGATAAAGAAAAGCCATCGTTTCCGCCTATGCCTCATTTGGTCCTCGCCACGATAAGGCCTTCAGCTCCCAGGTATCTGTAGTCACAAGGTAAGAGACATGTTAGAAAGGAAAGATATAGAGACTACAGAATGGACTGCAAGAAGCTAAGAGTAGACAGGCACTGAGGAGAAAGAGAAGGAGTGAATGCAGTGCAGACAGGCTGTAAGAGGGATATTCACTCATCATATGAAATAAGATAATGGATTAAGCTCTCAAATTGAATCCACTTGACGTAACCCATTTGCCAGACATGGTGGGTCTGAGATCCACTCAGAACCAGACACATATAGCCGCTTAACTGGGGCTGCTATAAAGACATTTGCGCAGCCTTACTGGAGGTATAGTGATTATGAACAGCTGCTGGAATAATGATCTGATGACCATAGAAATTGCTAAGTAAACATAGTTAGCAGACTTGACTACAGGCTTTTTCGGAGCAGCCAAAGACTGGGTGTTAACTGTGTACTGGTTTATTACTGTCCTTCTGTTAACACTCCCCACAGTGAACTGATAAAAACTGTGTTGTTTAACGTAGATATGGGTATTAGAATAACACATCTTATTTGCAGCAACATCTAAGATAGCAGCAGCTAGCGTTTGGTCTTCTGTTGTTTCAAGTCAACAGTGAACATATTTCCATGAATTTTCCTGTGCATTTTTAAGTCAAGTAAGAAATTCAGGAAATCCAAATACTGACATCTTTTTACTTGGCTAAAGTAGGAAAGTTAGGTTATTGAGAAAGATAATGGTGATGGGAAAAGATTTTAAAGAGGTCATATTATGCTCATTTTCAGGTTTATAATTAAATCATTTTCGACACCATATTGTTTTGTCATACTGACATTGCTGCAGCACTTCTTTTCACCCTGTGTGTTGAATGCTCCGTTTTAGTAACGGAGTGAAGCATCTCACTTCTATTTGATCTTAGTTGCACATGCGCAGTACTTAGTTAAAGACTACTAGCCAATCAGAAGCAGAGTAAGGGGTAACCAGGGTTTTGGTTCAGCTATACATGTTCCCGAACCACCTTAGCAACCTAGAGTGCAAATTTGTAATAAATGTATCCTTCATACGTAATGTTTTAACTGTGCACTGTCTCTACATCACAGTAACAACTTTATGTCCATTGACTGGAGGGTATCTAATATTCAGTAGGGAGGGTAGAGGTGAGGGGAGGCAGTGCGCGCATGTTGTGTCACTGTGTGTGCTGCAGCTCAGTGTGTTTCTCCACCAGGGTTTTTGAGGGCGTGCCACACTAGCTGCTGGGCTAGCATTATGACATGTGTTACATAGTGATGCCGATAGTCTACAGAAGTAAAGGCTGGACTACAATCGAGCTGTTTTCAGGCAGTTCAGAGCAGTGTTTTCTGTGGGAGATGGGAACTCCCTTTGGGGTGGACTTTGGGCTTTTTCACTTTGCAAACCTATTACATCCACAAAAAAAGATATATAACTCAATAAAGTAGAGGGAAAAAGCCACAAAAGCATAATACCACCTCTTTAAGATATTATTTTGCACAAACTGCCTGTGCTTCTTTTAAAATTTCGGGTGGTCTAGCCCAGTGTTAGTGTATTACTAACATTACAACATTGTGTGAATGGAGACATTTTCTGCACCAATTTATGGTGGATATGTCTTTATTTATATAAAGGAAGGCACAAAATTCAGGTGGGAGGTGACAATTCAGAATATAATAATATAATGGAATATGATGCAGAAATCAGTAAATTCTTTTTTTAGCTTAAGTTACATTTTTTGGACGATGCAGATCTGTTCCTTCTATATTTACATTGCATTGCATGTTTTCTTATTGTGCTTATAGCACTTTCATTTGTCAGTTAACATTTCTTGGAGGAAGCCATTTTCCAGAACATTTTTAACAAATGCTTTCAAAAAGTCCCCAGCGTCCCCAGTGTAAATGACACCTATGGTGAAGGACACAAACTCTGGTCTCCTGCATGAAAGCCAGATGTGCTATACACCATCCATCGCCTGAACCTCCCTTATTAGCCCCCTTGCTATATAAAGGACTTGTTACTTCCAGCAGTGGCACTGGATGGTAATCATGAGGTGCAGATTCATCTAATAATATATAATAATAATAATATGGTATTAACTACTAGGGACTCTGGGCTGGTGAATGCCAACTGACTTCATGGTATACCTCTAGACACCAAAGTGTCAGGAGCTAAACAATACGTTGCTGAACAGTTCAATTTACTTAAACACTGTTGTACTTTCCCCCTATAACAGCAGCCACGGCTGCAGGAAGATTTTGTAGTGCAATCGCAAATGCTTGGCAATTATCAAACCTTACTGTACTCTGAGAGTCAGGGAGCACAGTGCCAGGCCACATATCTCATTATCCACCTCTGACTGGCTTGAATAGATGAAATGGAAGGTGGGAAAAGACAGACAGGAGGAGGAGAGGGGAAAGAAAAGGCAAGAGAGGAGGACCTGTCAGCACAGACGTGGTAAATGGAATCACCTGTGACTCAAAATTATTTTAATGGAGAAAAGAATAGGACAAATTACAGAGAATACTGAGTGAAGAATAAAAGGAGGGAGAGAAGCTCTTATTCTTTGCCCTTATACCCTGAGAACGTGACATCGACATCATGAAAGCACTGATTTTATAACTTTCCATTGCTCGTTTAGTTACTGACCTGCAGTATTATGAAAACTTTGAAATATAGACAATATACACAACTTCTAGTCTTGTTCCTAAATTAAACTTTTCATATTGCTTTTGTAAGAACAGCTTTTAAGACCACAAAGAATGACACATCTCAGCCCGGCTGCTCGCCCTCTTGGGCTTTTCGTTGGGCGTTGAATTGTTGTAAAAGCGCATCGTTGGCCCGAGGATACCATCATCCTTCCAGGAGTGGTGCACGGCGGTAGTGGAGGTGTGGGGGTGTTTTTTATATATTTTATAGCCTGCAGCTCCCCAGCTCCACTTTGCCAGCCGGGACAAGGAGAGCCCATATGGCAGCCAAGCGTGGCTCTGGCCAGCTCAGGCTCATATGTATGGAAAACAAGGTCTGGAGAGGGAAGTCACAGGGGGTCATTCCAGTCAGAGAGGCAGCCCGGGGTCCTGGTGCAGGTTAGAAGGTCTTGGTTCAGGAGAAGAGGCTAATTTCTTCTACTTGGCTGAGCAAAGGCCTGAATAATTGCACCCCCTGGGTTGGCCTCTGGGTAATGTGGAGGTAGAGCAGAGTGTACCAACATGGAGAGTGAACAGGGGAAGGTTCAGGGCAGGTGGTGGGATCACAGTAAAGGCTGTGTCCAGCTTTTAGTGGCTGCTCGTTGTGTTTGTTTTTAGATTATGAAAGTAGAAACGTTCTTATACACCATAATTTATGGTTTACACTACATTGTGTGCTTGTTTCAGAGACATTACATGTGACATGTGAACACCTGAGCCTGCCTTTATGCTCTTTATGGTTACATGCAAACAACATCAATAGCATTACAGCAGTAGTATTGCTTAGAGCATTGAAGCTGCAACCTAGGCATGTTTAGAAATCATTCTCCAAATGCTAACAATCTTTAATTAGAAGAAGAAATGATATTTATTCTCCTGTCAACTCTGTTTTGCTCTCCACCAACTACTAGAGGTGTGTAGAGACAGCATTGCCTATCTCTGTATCTGTACTCGGATAGAAGATCGGAAGTGGAAGTGGTTTATACAGGAAGTACATCTGTACTTCACCAGCTAGGCACTAACTTTGTCTGTCTGTTATTCGGTGATATCTGTGGGTTCGTCACTACGATCAACCTTTTTAACATATTCGTTTAAGCCATTGTTAAAGATGCAGTGCGACACTTCAAAGACATGTAAAAGAACGTTTGTTACATTCAAGCCCTTCCCGAATGAGTTCATACAGATTAAGCCTATCACCGGCAGTTAAATCTCTCTGTATTTTGCATATCTAATTCAATGTACTTTCTGACTGGGTTTGGCAACAAGGAATATTAGATAGTGAAGTTGTTATAGTGTAGTTACAATATAATTTGTTTGCATACCTTTCCCAGTATTTGCTAGTATTATTGCTAAAAGGTAGTTTTTCCTTGCCACTGTTGCCAAGTGCTTGCCCATGGTGGGAATTGTAGGGTCTCTGTAAATAATATTACAGAGAGTACAGTCTCTGTAATATTAAAGTAAAAGTGCAGTGAGATAACATCTATGATTTGGCACTATATACATAAAAATCAATCTTATTAATTAGTTTCACTGTCAGAAAGGGAAGAGTTCGGCACTGCAGAAAAATCCAGATGATAGGACCTTTAACATTTTTTTAATGAAATGGCTCAAAACCCTAAAAAGATCAGGCTAATGTTAAAATAGCATGCAGGCAGAGTTCAATGATAACAGTGGCAGGTTATTGAAATTCTTAATCATTTCAAATATTGGGTTCTTCTTCTTCTTGATTTCAGAGACAAAAGCAGAAACAACAATTGTTGCAAGCAGATTTTACCAGCTGTAGCTGCAGGGGTGCTAAATATGTACATAATGGCAACATCATGCTAAAAGATGGAGGCTACATGTCCCAGGCGAAAATAGGCATAACCAGTTGATAATCCATCTAAATGATATTATTCTTGTATTGCACTGTAGAGGTAGTTAGTCCTGATATTTTAAGCATATATATTTATTTTTTTTTAAATGTAACCCATAACCCGACAAACTAGTTAGTTAATGACATGCTAACTCTCTGTCTTCTTGGCAGTTGTTACTACTGCAGCAGTAAGCTAGCTCTATATGCTAATTGCAGCATAGAGCAAATAAACACACTGCTAAATCCTTACACTTTTGCTCTTGTGTTTTTGGCTTTGGAATAGCTATGGAAAAACACTGTAAACTCTTTAAATGCTGAGTATCACTCTTACTTCAGCCCCATGCATGAGTAGAAACTCAAAGCTTGGCAGACCTGAACAAAATGAGGTTTTATAAAAATCTGTCTCTTCATAAATTGGAAAAAAAAAAAACTACAAACAAAACTCACAAGTAAGAATTTCAATTAAACTTTACAGCAAAATGTCTCTTAAAGCATAAAAGAGATGAGTTGGGATGTCTCTGTTGCCCCTATAGTAATTGCTGTGGACATTTCTATTTACTGAGGACAAAGACCCAGTGTGATGATGTGATGTAAAGAACAAGTGGTGGTGGAGTGGGTATATATGTAAGTGTGTGTGAGTCCAAGGTTGACAGCTACAACAGCACCGCATCCACTCCTGGACCCAAGTAATGAATCTGCCACACTCCTGCTTTCAAAGATTGAAACCAAGTGATATGACTGGATCTCCTCGCATTAATTAGAAAATTAAAGATCAACCTTTAAACCCATGACTGCGTTGGCTGTTGGCTGTTGGCTGTTGGCTGTTGGCTGTTAGCTGTTGGCGGCGGTGTGACAAGGGAGAGAGGGTGACAGATGTTTGAACACGGTGAGGGCCGGGGAAGTGAATGTGACATGCTCAGGTGTAATTATACTCACCTAGTTCACAGCGGAGATTAAGAAGAGAAGGGATGGAGAGGCACAGGAGCGTCAGACATGAAAGAATATTGAAAGACTTGCTGATGAGCAGTGTCAACTCTCTCTTTCTCCCAGTCCTCCCCCACTTTCCCCTCCCTTTCGTTCCCTTTTGTCACTCTCATTGCAAGGTCTCACTTCTGTTTGCCTTTTCCAATTATCAAGGTGTGACTGTGGGCTTCCATGATCCCCTCCTCCCTCCAATATAATGTTAACTATACTGAACTTGAAGGGAAAAAATAATTTTCTTGTGTTTGTCAGGAAAATTACAGGAGTTGAATTAATTATCACTTACAAATTTCTCTCCTGGTTCTATCTCTGTAGGCCTAATCTGATGCGAACACTGCAACTTCTGTTGTTGGACATCATTGTAAGGACTTTGGGTAAAGTGATTTAATGAGGGTAGAAAACGCCTCCAAACATTATCCTAGGACAACACTGTCCTCTAGTGGCTGTTGTGTGTGTTACACACAATGCAAGATGTCCCTCATGTCAGAAAATGGATTACGACAGTCTAATTTATTATCATCTTCATCCCTCTGACCCAATATTTCAGAGCTTTAACCTGATGTCCTACTGACAGGCAGGCCCGCTCACACTCAATCTACTCAATCCTTCAACATATACACCAGCAGCCAGGCAGGCCTCTTCTCTCCACTTTTGTCAAAATTGATTTATCAGTTATGATAAAAGCAGAGCGGGAGTATTGGAGTATTAATCACAATGGGATCTGTTAAATCGATTAGGAAAAATCATTTATAATGACCATCTTCAAATTAAGGATTCCAATTATCCTCCCGGATGGAAGTAATTGGAAAGATCCACATCTGTGATTTTGAGAGGTTTGAGTGACCACCTGTCAATCATCTTTATGATCAGTTGTGTGGGTGGACATTTTCTGTGCATTCCTACCCAGATCTTTGTCTATTTACTTGTAAATATATATATATTTATAAGTGTTCTTATTTTCAGTACATTTTTCCTATAAAAGAGGTTCCTGACAAGGTTTCTGTAGAAAAATCTTCCTTAAAACTGGTATGTCAGCACAAGAGTAACAACATTGACATTTATATGCATGAGGTGCAGAGTACTACTCTATGCCAGGGCTGAAAGTATCCAAGTAGAAGTAACTCAACAGTGTAAAAATACTCCTTAACAAGCAAGGTCATATATTCTATATCATGAAGTAAAAGTGTTAAAGTGCAAAATAATTCAAGTATGGCTCCTGCCAAGAGTGTTTATTATTTTATTGGATAATTTTTACTAATGCATTACTGTTAAAGCCAAATTTAAAGGTTGAGGTAGGCTCCTGTCTTACCAACTTTTGATTGATTGATTATAACAATGTATCATTTAAACTGTTAAATGTGATGAAGTAAAAAGTACAGTGTTTCCCACTGAAATGTAGTGATTTAGATGATTATAAAGTTGCATAAAAAGTACCTCCCCACAAACAAGGTATACCCACACAGGTGTTTTCACCTATGTTGCCTGCTTAAACCTCGGGTTAGGACAACGTGCACCTTTTAGACTGTTTATTGGTACATTTAGTTTGATGTAATTCCCATCACGGCACTCCCCAGTCACAACTCAACTAGAGTTCTGTAATTAGGCAGAATAATTGAAATCACCTGTGTGGAAGTGCAGGGCCTTTAGGTATTTGAGTATATGTACAAAAAAAGTTATTTACTTTCCACCCCCACCTGCACGTGCACACAAGAAATTCTTCAGCTGAATATTTCTTTGTCGGAAATAATCAGCTCCTGAGCTGCTGGAGTATGACTTCATTGCAATTTTCAATACAAGATGCTCATCCTTGGTGAAGCGGTACATTTCAATAAACTATATGTAAGAGGGAATGACATCTAAACATCAGATTCTGGAAGAATCAGGAATCTTGTTTCTTTTATGCAGCCGTATCCCCTGAATACTCCGACCAACCAGGATGAAGAGGAGGCCAGCCAGCAAGCAGAAGAAGACAGCGACGGGAGCCAGGAGGAACGAAGGACCGTGCTGGATGCTGAGGTGGAAAGAGGGGCAACTGGAGATTCTCTGATGCCGGGCAAACTGCTCCAAAGTGTCCAGGACCTCGACCCACATCAGATACATCACCACCACTGCCAGCAGGCACAGACCTGAGAAAGGCAGTTTCCGTTATTGCAAATTGTTACATCATTCCAATGCAAAATGTTTGCAAAACTTGGCTCAGAGTCACATGTATGTGGAAATGTTACAATTTATGCAATAAATTTGTATGTGTGTGTGTCCCATGTGAAAACAGAACATTTTTCTTCTTTTACTAGCCACAGAATACACTTTATAAATATTTATACTATATGTTGAAGTGTTAGCAGATATACAGTGTTCATTTGTGAGATATTGCTTACCAATCACCCCAAAATGGATGTAGTCCCTTAAAATAGTTAAAGGGACTATATGTAAGTATTTCAATGAAATTAATCAAATTTTCATTGCCTTATTGTCAATGGGCTCAAAACTCACTTAGAAATGAAGCACACGCCTGTTTTCTCCGTTGCTTACATCAGCCACTATTCTGCTTTTAATGTGAGGTCTCCGGGTCGGATTCAGCGCTGTGCGCACTCTCGAGCCTCTCTCAGACTACAGCGACAACATGGCAGCTAACGACATGCAGTCCACCAACACCCTAAAACAACTGGCTCCCAGCAAAACACAGGCTCCACGTAAGGATACAAAACAACAATAAAGGTTTATGTGCTGAAGCCCAAACAGGTTCAGATGATGTCGAGTAAGAACAAAGTGAGCATTAGTAAAGCTGGAGAAACACAGAGAAAGTCACGTTAGCTCGCAGGCTAACGCCGAGCAGTTGCTAATGTTATCCGGTGCAAAGTTATATAACGTTAGCTTTCTATGTTACTTCACCAACTAACGCGACTTATGTTACTATCCTGTGTAAATCAACAGTGGATTTAGCCTGCAAGAAAGGATGTAACGGTAAAAAGCAAATGTGGATCGATTTGTTTACTAATGTTAGCCTACAGTGATGCAGCCAGGAGCAGCCAGCTAACGCTACAGTAGCTCAGACCTGCCGCTGTTTGCTTCATAACGTTAAGTTTAGGTTAATTGTGGTTTTTATATACAGTCTATGGGTTTTACCAATAACGTTACTCAGGTACACAGCTTCTCCACCTCAGTCGCTGTAACTAACGTGACCCACATAACATAAAACACTGCAACAAAACGGCCACAACAACCCAGAGGAAGAGCCATCCACTATCACTAGTTACAGTAAAGTTACTTACTGCGGTCTAACGTTAACTGTCATAAAGAGTGACACCATCTCGTTTTAATATCCAGTCCATCTCCGTCCAACCGTTTCACTATCATCCAATACATGTAGCTGTGCTGACATTGCTGAAAGATACACAGATAGTTACTGAAAGCAGCAGGTGAGCTAACGATGTAGCACGTCGGCTAAATGCAGGAAATGTAACGTGATCATGTAACGAGCACGGATTAGTTCAACCTACAGCAGATAAAACTATTACTGTAGCGTTGCAGTGGGAGTTTACCTGAGTTTCCAGCTCTGTCTGTTCTCCCTGCCTGCCTATAGCCGCTGTCACTCTTTTCACTTTTTTCGGGAGTATTGTGCCGATATGCGGCTGGCTGTGCTGAATGAAGTAACGTTACGGAGCTGGTGTTGATCTGCCTCTGAGACGGGACGGGAAAGTAACAGAGCCTGAACATGTCTGAGTGAAAAGCCACAGCCTGCGTGCTGGTGTTCTTGCGTTTATTGTGGTATTTCTGTATGAAAGCAGTTGTGTTTCGGATTCTGCTCGCTCATAAGTTCAAGCGAGCACGTGTACGAGCCCACACCTGGTTTCAATCTTAAAACCGCACCACTAGTGGCCGCTGAAAACTACATAATGCCCCTTTAAAGGAGACCTATTATGCATTTCCACATTTTATGACTTATCTACAATGTTATAATATTGGATGTTCATGTTAAACATGGCCAAAGTTTAAAAAATTAGGTTAAATCATTTATAAGAAATCACTATGAGCAAAAACCTCAGGTGTCCTCCTGTTCTGAATGCTCTGTTTTCAACTGCTTTTTCGGTTCCATTCTACGTAATACCAGCCAGACGGAGTGATTTGTTCATGTTCACGCATGTATGAAGGATGTTGGACTCTTACGTTCACTCGTCACACGGCAGCTGCATGGGCTCTGTCAGCACAGGAAGCAGAATTGATTAGTTCACGACTCAACTGTGGGTCTCTAGGTCTGAGTCGTTCATTTGTCACGTGACAGCTACTGTGGAGCAGGAATGAACGACTCGTTCACCGCTCACATGGGTCCTCCTCAGTCGTTTGTTCACTGGGCAGGCTGAGTGACTGCCAGCGCCAGAGAATGAGAGGCAGGTCGGTTGTCAGGTAACAGTCACTGGACTGACATTATATCTAATATCTATTTTGTGACATTTAATAAAGCATAATGTTATTACAGCGCAGTTAGTTAGTTTTAGTTTTAACACAGCCGCAGTAACTTCAGTCCTGCTAGTGTTTAACATTACAGCTAACAGCTGATGAGAGTTGTTGTGGGTCTGCTCCACTTCAGAGCCCTGACAGGGTTCTACCTGGAGCCGAATTAACTCAGAGGTCGTCTCCTCTCCAAAACAAACAGACCCGGTCATTAAAACATTAAAACACAGCCACGTAGCAACGTTAGCGTTAGCCCTGTAAACAGCTAACAGCTGATCCAGGTCCGCCAGAGACCGCAACATAACTTTTCCTTTTTATTTACCAACAGAGCCGTGCTGTTGTTTCACAGCTCGTGACTGGTGAACAACCTGCAGTGTTTGAGAGCGATATGCTCATGTGTGTTTCTCTGTTTGCAGAATCCGAACCTGATGTGGCCCATTCTGTGTCCAGAACTGCCAAACTGCTGCGTTTATATGTGTTTATTTCTCTGTTCCTCTCTCTGTGCTGGAGTTCTTTAAGAACTTGGTGGCTTGATCCAGATTATTATTAAATTGGTTGAATTTTAATAAGAATGTGTTTATTCATATAGTGTATTATGTAGTTGTATTTTGTTTGTCTTACTTTATCACTGTCATTTTATTGCTCCTTTGTCCTTACTCTGCAGGACAGCACAAAATCTGCAGAGCTGGAGACAGTTACACATCAGGTAATGTTTTCTTTGCTCAGAGCCTTTCATTCATTCCCAGAGTACAAAACTTCTCATTTGTTTTATAGTGGCTGTGCGTCAGTCTTCACATACGCTACAAGTTTTTTATTATCTGTGCATCAGATGTAAATGAAAGATTGTACCTTAAAAAAACTTTTTAATTATGTGAAATTGATGTCACAATTTTGCCCGAGCAGCCTTGAAAACTTACACGTGGACCTTGAACTAATCTTTCTGGGCTTATTTTGCAACCTCCCTCACAAAGACAATAATTGGAGGCAAATGTTGGCTCACACACAATGTGCTCTTTGTGTGGATGTTAAGCAAGACATTTGATTTATGGTCAGAGACAGCAATCGCTTTGGTTTGGCAGGCATGACGCAGCAGATGCGCCTGGATCTGTTGTGACTGAAGATATTGATAATGGGTGATGGGTTAGCAATGTTTCGAGGTCAGATTCAAGATTACTGTCAACTTTGTTGTAACTTGTTGAAAATTATCTCTACAATATGGAAAATGAATTCTGGGAAATCTTCCCACCTTCCCCAAGCACCAAATTACTGGTGAAAGGAAACCTCGGGGGGGGGGGAAGGTTCAGCCAAGAGCTTCAACAAGGGCACTAGAAGAAACCCCCTCCCTGTCTCAAACTTTACTGAAGACAATTACATTTTTTAACCTAAAATTTAAAAAAAAATAGGACACGCACAACCACCAAACATGTGGCGGTACTGATTCTACAGGCCTCAGGGGAAAGGTGCCTGAAACACAGTTCCCAACCACATAATAAAATAAAAAATATCCCCTTTGGAGAATAAATCTCACAAGTTCTTTAATGAAACAATGCCTCTTCAAAAACAAACAATGCTTCTTCGATGGCCAACAAAAAGGTAAAAAAAAAAAAAAAAGATATGGGATAGAAGGGTTTTTTTAGGCACTAAGTGGTTCTATATTCACTCTGTGCTAAGATCCAGGAAACTCAATCACTTTCATAGTAGACAAGAGAAACAGCAAAGAGGTCTAAGAAGGTCTCAAAGGACAGAGCTTCAAGCTGACTATGTCTGGGAAAGTGTGTGTGTGTGTCTGCACCACAAAAAGGAAGGTTCAGAATGCATCAGACTGCCTGGGGGTGCAAGTTCGCATCTCTTCTTATGCCGCATTCGAGATCGGTCAGAACTGGGATATTTCCCAGTTGAAACTTCTGACTTCCGATATCAAAGCGTTCCAGGTGCATGATGGTGCATGACACCGAAAGTGAACGAAAACCATGGCTGACTGTGACAAAGTGTACACACAGTTGCACCCTCAGCAGTGTTTTAGGTGTTAATTAAAAGGATGGCAGTTTAACTGCAACAACTGACATAAATAGCCTATATGTTACTAGCTACATCAGTTGGTAACCCTCAAGTCAGTATTACACTTCCTAATGTTTTTAACAATAACTTTTATGCAGAGAAGATGACTTTATGAGATTCTTTACTGTAGCCAGCTACCTAATATGCCTAACATATTTCTACTGTGTATGCAGAACAGGTTTTACTATATGATCGTATGTATTATTTTAATTTAAATACATGCAAATATACTTTTTGTTGCCTTTTAGTTTATGGTTTACCATTTACAGTGTGTGCTTCCATGGGCACTGACATTGTTTTGTGACGTAATTCAGCTGCTACTCCTGAAGTCGGGGTAGATATTTTTTCTCCAAGTTCACAAGTAGGAAGTCTGACTTCAGGTGGCGTTCCAGGATAGTTTTTCCAGTGGGAGGTCAGAAATTTCCCAGTTCCGAGTTGCCTAGAACGCAGCATTATGCCTTCATTGGAGACAACCGGAGTTGTCACACATTGATTGGCCAGGAGGCAATCCCCATGCTGTTCTCTATCACTGCTGAGGAGTCAGAGCATCTGAAATGACCAGCCGGCGACAAGACCCTCCCAGCACGTGCCCCTGGGACAGTAACCAAGTTTCCTTCCAAACTGATAGGGAACAAAGACACTTGCGCGTAACCCAAATCAGACGGAGAGGATTTCCCCTCGGGGAAAAACCCTTGTTCCTTAGCCACCACTGCAGGGGTCTCATGTGCAGCAGTCCAGATGGTATTACGCTGGACGCAGCCGCCAGGAGACCCAACACTCATTGAAAGTGTTTTATAGTGATGGCGTGGCCTAACTTCACCCCTTTCATGGCAGCCAATATGGTGTCGACACGTGCCGGAGACAATTGTGCCCACATCGTTGTCGAATCCCATACTACCCCTAGGAACGTAGTCCGTTGGGTGGGCGCCAGCACACTCTTCTTTGCGTTGAGCCTCAGCCCTAAACGCCGCAGATGAGCCAGAACGACATCTTGATGCCGAACCGCCAACTCTCGAGACTGGGCTAGGATGAGCCAG
>NC_060150.1:15836309-15937670 GCF_021292245.1 Micropterus dolomieu | reverse complement strand
CAGATCTCGCTGTGAACCCCATGAGTGAAGCCGCCGGGCCGCCTCAGCGGCCGTAGGGCCCGCGCCACGGGGAAAACACATCCGGCCTCCTCGGAAAAGAGAGCCATGCTGTACCTCAGTACCCGGACGGAAAGGGCTTCGCAACGGGTGCAGGCAGCCCCCTCGAGAGCTGCCCGGGCGTGCTCCATCCCCAAACATGAGACACACATCTCATGAGAATCTCCATCCGTGATGTACCGAGGGCAAGAAAAAAAACACACCTTCTGTACATCTGATTGCCGGACATGCTGGTAGACTTCTTCTTCAGGTAAGACACACTGCTTGTAGGACTGGAGCTTTCTTCAAACAACATACAGAGCGCCTGCTGAATAGAAAAAAGCTAATGATGAGTGTATACAGGTGTGCTTTATACTCCTCCGGTTATTCCGTCACACCTTACCGTTCTAGCAACAAGCCAATAGGATTGGAGTGATTTCATTCACGTTCAGACCTGCTTCGCCTAGAGGCGTTCCCATAGTGTCGTAACCGACGCAGTTCGAGTTCCCTCGAAAGGGAACTGGAAGTTAAGGGGTTAAAGAAGCCACTTTGGACGATCTAAAGATTACAATGTCCAAAATGTGGTTTTATGAATTTGAATAAACAAATATTTTGGGGTTCAGAAAGTATGATGGTAATCTGAAGCCCTTTAAACTCTGCTGCAGAGACCCATCAGGCATGTGTTTCATAGCTGGACACCTCATTTCTATTATTACTACATGGCATGCATTATTGTGTTATTATTATGTTTTTCAGCAGCAGCATGTGTAGTCACAAATGCAGGCAACACTTCATTTCATCTTCTAACCCTACTGATTTTTTTAAACCAAGACATATCAATAACAAGGAGGTGTAGTCAACTGACCCCCAGCTGCATCCAGACTGGAAGAGACTCTCCACTTTTGCATTACTGCACTAAAGTTTTATTTGTGTACAGATGAAATTTTCCATGAATCAAGTCACTTCTGATCTCACACTCAGATAAAACATTTTCTGAACTGGCTGACTTCTATGTAAAGGTGATTCTCTGTGTCCAAATAAATTTAATCAGCAAGGACGGTGGCCTTTGTAGACCTTTATGACAAATTCATGGATACAGCACTTCAACGTACGTTTATTAATTTGTCATTCTAAAACACGGGGCTGCACAATGAAATTCAAGTTGAACTTGAACTAAAAGGGTTTTCAGTCCATCCATTGTGGGTCTCTGCCTGCTCATAGATCCTGAGACTTCATCAATAACGGTCTCATAAATTTACCTCAAGAGCAAATGGGGCTTTGGTTCAGGGTAGTTTCAGGTCCAATTCGTGATTCTTATACAAGTACAAAAGTAAAAAATGGCACATGTAATTTGTAAACACAATGAAAAATTCTAATATACGGTATAATGTTTTTCTGTACACAAAGAGGATTCTACTCAACAGCAAACCAAAGTTCTGTCAAATGAACTTCAAGCTGAGCCTTATTCAATATAAATCTTTTGCATGTAAGTGTGTAATTATGTTTTATTATAGCATGAAATATTGTATCTTGTTTTGAAAGGTAGAAAGGGACATGCTCAAACATATAGCCTAACTTTGAGTGTTTCTATAATATGCTATGGTGTGTTAGAGTTTGATGTGTGCAAAGAAAAACATATAATAATTAAATATAGGGTGAAGTCAGCTAAAATGACTCACTTTTTGGTAAATGACTAAAAAGACCATCTAATTAGCAATGCATGAGATGAGATCTAATGATGTTTTAATAAATTGGCATGGGTCTCTTAAACATTTATTTGTTAAAAAATATATATATATTTAAGAAAAAGTATAATTGTTTTGTAATTATAAGAATTTGAGTATCAGCATGTTGCCTCTGGCCTATTTTACATGATCTCAGGTAAAATGGGCCAGCTGTTTAGGTTAAATGTAAAGAGAGAACAACACAGTCATTTTAGCTGAAATCATTAAAATTTGTGCAGGAAACTTACATTATTGTCTTAGGTGTGACAAAGTAACAACGTCTTAAAAACATTTCATGCAATAAAATGTTGTGTGTGCGTTTTTGCATAGTGGTGTCTTTGTGCTGGTTTTGTGTGTAAAGTAACTTAAATTTTTTTTTTAGGTTTTACATGGATAGATACGTATTCACCTATGAACTTGTTTTGTACGCTCAATTTCTTTATAAATTTTCAGTAAGTGTGTGTGTGCACGTGGCCCATTTTAGCTCGCTGGTTTAGCAAGCTAAGAAAGTATCTAAAATTACTATTTTCACATAAATCTAAGTTTCTTTACAAATTTGAACTATTTGTATTTGAAAGAGCATGCAACACATCTTTCATAAACATTTTGCTTTGTTGGTAAGGTTACTTATAATTGCTTTAGTGATGAGTGAAATTTACTATGTCAAGCTCATTTTCCAAAGGATTTCTCTGATGTACTTCATGTAGGGTGTGCCCTGCCCACAATAGAAATCTCAGACCAATCAAAACTATTTTTACATGTAAACTAGTGTTGTAGCAACAATTCAAGATCAGTATTTCTGATTGTGAGTGCACTCACTCAATCTTGAATTGAAGCTATAAAGCTCCAACCTTATTTGGCCCATTTTACCTGAAGGCCCATTTTAGCTGACTTCACCCAAGATGTGTTCCTGGTGAAGCCAGGAAATGACTTAAAACTTTTTCTTTGCTGATCTGTCCTCACCTCCACAAAGCTGAAGGGCCCCACCCACTTTATAGAGTTTTTGATTGGCCAGCGGGCCGGCACAGATAACAACAAATCCACCAATGACGGCGCCCGTCAAGCCTGAGAAGAGGAAGATGCTCCAGAAGGTTCTAAAAACTGAGAGATGGGGAAAATGAGGCCTCATAAAAGATCATAATGTGAAAATAAGTTATTTATAGGAAGGAATAATACCAACCAATGGCAGAGTGGTGTTCATACGGTTCTGTGGGTAAACCGTGTGGCTCCACCCATGATCCAATTGGCTCATTAACAGGAAACGGGAAGAGGAAAGCGGCCTGGCAGACCTTTGATGGTGGCTGGTTTGCTGAAAGGAAGGAAGCCACTATGATACTGTCGTTTTGCAAAAACACACAGAAGTCTGACACAACTGTAATGGGGAGGTTCTTACAGATCCACAGGTCCCATATAGAGTATTCATTTGAAAGAGTCAGGAAAGAGCACCGCCAAAACAGACCCTCATGGAAGATCCTCACACCATGTATAGCCTGATAAATCACAAAACCAACTGTGATACATTTGAAAAATATGTCACTGTAGTCACTAAATGGTCTGTATTTGGTTTCGAAAATGTGTGTCTGTAAATAGGCAGTGTTTGGTTGATGATTGTGAAAACAGTGAACCGCAGCCAGCAGAAAATTAAATATTGTGTGCATCAATAAAATAAGAGTCAATAGGGGACAACTACAGAGTACACAGGTATTAAGGAGTGCTCAAATAACTGCACAACTAAAGAAGGGCTGACGGAGTTTATCGCTGATCTTAATCCAAGATTTTGAAGAATAAAGTAAAAAAAAATTTCCATGAAAAGATTTTACTTGGTTGCAGTGAACAGGCGAGAGTCTGTCAGTGATGTGGATGAGCATACGTTTCAAAAGTGAATGTCTTTCAAAAAATACGCTAACTCTATGCTACATGGAACAATTATCAAAACATGCACATATAATGAACAAGACATATGCAGTGGTGGAAGAAGTACTCAGATCTTTTACTTAATTGAGTGAAAAGACAAAAAAATCTAAATCAATTCTAGATTTGGTGTGACCACCCATATCCTTCTAAACAGCATATATTCTTCTATGTACACTTCACGGATTTTGTAAGCATGTTGTCAGGTGTATGATTACAGTATACTAAACAGGTGCTGATCATCAAGTGAAACACAATCATGAACTGAAACAGTTGTGTAGGATGATTACAAGTGTGTGAGGAATAGTACTATATTTTATTAGATTCTAATAAGTGATGCATTTGTGTGTTCATCACTTTAATGTTGCAGCTGGTGAAGGTGGAGCCGATTTAAATTAGTTTTTATAAAACTGGGTAGCTTGTGTTATTAAATAAATATAGTGCAGTAAACAGTACAATATTATATATTTGAGTATAGAGTAGCAGAAAATGGAATGGAAAAATACTTATTTCTGGATTTTTTAAATAAATATAACCACAAAAAATACCTTACCCTTGAAGCATTACTTTTTCTCATATCACTTAATTCCTGAAATCTATTTTTGCTTTACTGTGACCATAACACTCTATTCTTAGTTTAATGTATTTTTATTTCCTTTTACGGTTATTGATTTTATTTTCCTAATTATTCTGATGCATTTCATTGAATATCCTCTTTAAATTATCTTTACAAATGAACTTGTCAGAAGTGCTCAGTTTGAATACCTTGGTGCTGCCCTTCCTTTCGCTCAGGCTACTTCCTCCATAGCTGTCCCCTGGCTGGCTGCAGGACTCAGCAGCCAGCAGCCAGTACTCCGTCCCACAGGAGAGCAGTGTGAACAGAAACCCCGTTGCTCCGAAAAACAAAGCTAAGAAGAGTAGCACCTTCAGCCTCTCAGCAGCAGACATGTCTCAGTCCGTTTGTCTTTCTATCCAGACTGTTTGCTGTAGCTGCAAATCTGCACTTCCCCTTTTCTTCAGCCATTTTGCTCTCTTTGCTCTCTACAGCATTTCATGTTAAATGATTAGAATTATTATTTACTATTTGGTTGAACTGTACATCCATGTGTCCATTACTCTTCTGCTGCAAGAAATAAGTGACCACCATGACAAACACAAGCCTCTGGACTGCACTTCACTTGCCTTACTGACCAATGAGGTGCATGAAGTGCTTCAATGAAAATAAACTCTTGCATCATGTGTTGGTGAGTTTCAGGGGATACAGTTACAGGGTTTTTTTCACTCACACAAAAATAGCTGTGTTACGTTGAGAATAGAAGCCAGAGAGATAAGATAATCATGTTATTCTTGAGAGCACAACTTGAGAAACAGAAATCACAACTGTAGAAATATCTCCTTGGCATTTATTGGAATGCCAGCATTGAAATCCAGATTTGGTACAGTACAAGGCTATCCAGTATAACTGAGATCTAGGCAACAGTGATGGTCCAACAACAGTCATTCAAACTGCATGTTCATATATTAATATGACTTTTTTTAAAGACAAGTTGAAGACAAGAGATGATTAATACACATAAAAGGTGAAAAGAAAGCAGTGACGATTAGTCACAAAGCTGCAGGACAAAAGAAGACAGGACTTCGTGAACCCTGGGAAAAATGATTATAACAGATTTTTTGTAAATGCCTGACTTTTAATTTTAACAATCTAAATTCAAATGTATATTGCTTCCAGGTACTGAGGGACATTTCAAAAAAAGAGACGCAAACGAGAAAAGTAAATCAGGAATGGTCAGTACGCCTGGTGATTGTTTTTTTTCTTCTAACAATGTCCATGCCTGCACCTGTTTGATGACTTAAAGGACCAGTGTGTAGGATTTGGTGGCATTTAGTGGCATCTAGTGGCAAAGTTGCAAATTTGCACCCAACTGATAACCTTTGGTTCTTCCCTTTTCCAGCATTTGGCAGCTTAACTCAAAACGACACTCTCTAGAGCCAGTGTTTCTTTTGTCCATTCTGGGCCACTGTAGAAACACGGTAGTACAACATGGCAGACTACGTGGAAGAGGACCAGCTCCCTCTTCAGATATAAAGGGCCCATTGTAATGTAACGAAAACTATTCTTATTTTAAGGCAATTATACACTAATGAAAACATATTTATCGATGTTATATTTCTGCCAGTATCCTCCTAAATCTTACAAACTGGTCCTTTAATGACCATAAAGGTGTTTTATTCAATGAGGCTTGTGGAAAATGACGTCTTGCTTCTTGAAACAACCATTATTTTATATACCATCGCAAGAACCCAACCCATATACACAGACAAGTGCATTTATACAGGACTCATGTTGATTAATTACATATTACGACCCTGTGAGGATATAAGTACATAATATACGAGGCACGCAGAAATGAAAGATTTATCACCTATTATTAATCTACTTGCAGTAAACATTTTATTTGAGGATCCTTTGGGCTGAGTCACCTCTTTCCTCTAATTTGTGAGGATATTGCCACTCTTTCGGCAGTTTGTTTGGTCCACTGTCGCTTTCCATCCGAATGAACAGGTTTGTCGGAGCATCCGCGCAAAGGCTCAAGGGACTTTTACAGCATGTGAGGTCTTGTGGCGCTTCCTCCTCTTTCCTCAGCCTCCACTCCCTCCACACCCCACCCTACGCCTAAGACATGACTCCGAATACGGGGTTGTGGCGGCAGATGCTCGGCCCAATCTCCTCGTAGTCTTTCTTGGTGTGGCACACCTGGTAAAACTCAGGCTGCCAAAACACAAATAGTCCTGGTTAAAAGTCATTCACCCCCCTTACATGTCATAGTGTGTTTAGTGAAGTGAAAACTCTCAATAAAAGAACATTCAGAATTTTCAATTATTTGCTGGTGTCAAAAATGTTTGTAAAAAGCTGCAGAGAGATGATTGTGTGTTGTTAGAGATGCTGAGAGCTCCGTCGTTAATACTCACAGTAGATGCCAGCATTGATCCTCCAAACCACACAGCGTACCTCTGCATGTGGTGAGTGATGACTTGCACGTCGATGGGCTTGGGCTACAACAAAAGAAGTTAATTTCATCAGTAGTAAACGAAACCACTTCCTGTCTTGTACAGGCTGCAACATGCAGGGTTCGTGAACATTTTCAATTCACAAACTTTCCAAGAAGGTCGACTTCAAAAGTACAGTTGGTGGATTCATCATCGTCCTCCCTCCATTTCCTCACCTTCAGTTTGCCGCCACTCAGCTCTTCGCTCATCTTCAGTCGTGCGTCCACAGTCCGCTTGAGGTCCCTCTGCATGCGTCTGCCAAAGTCCCTGAACATAGTGGAGCCTCCGGAGAGCACGATGTTCTGCGACAGGAGGAGGTTAGACGTTGACATAAACAGCCACAGACACTAACAGTGACAGTAATTGGAGCAGCTGCGGAGGCATGCGTTTCCGCACCTTGTACAGTGGGCGTCTGACGTCAATGGGACAGTTCTGGATAACTTCGTCCACCACCTCCGAGATCGGCTGGGTGAAGTCTGGGTTGGCAAACTGGACAAGATCAAATAGAAAAAGAATTCTCAAAAATCCGCATGATACGAGTACAATACACTACCTACTACTACTTTCCCCGTTTATACACTGCAACAGAAATACATTTTCCATTTCACCAAACATTTTTAGCAAAACAAAAAAGTGATAATTTCACTTTAAAATTGCACAATTCAAGACACAATAGACAACTGATTTTAAAAGGTAAGGAATTTTTCACTCGATATGACAATTTTCTTAATAACTCTGCAGGCTGTTGCTGCACAACTGCCATTTAAATCCAGACAAACTGAGGCTAGTGGTGGTGTCCAAAGCTACACTGTTCCTCATTTACTGAAGCAGGGAGCTGAAACGTTACACTGCATCATCTAGCAGCAGCAGCAGCAGCAGCAGCAGCATGAACAGAACATATCTCAGGGAGGGTTCACACCTAAAGGACCGGTTCCTAATTCGAACAAATGCTAGGATAATAAATTGTTTAACATGTCCAAATGGTCCGGTTTGCAAAAACTCAAAAAGTCCAGAAATTGTACAAAAAAGCCACGAGGTGGAAATGTCATTTGATTATTGGTCATACAGTCAGCAGGTAAGAAAACAATAAATCTGTCCAAATTTCTACTTGGATAGGCTATTTTACATCATGGAGCACATACAGGTTCATGTTGGTGTTGGTCTGAGTGCATATCAGCAGACTTTAGAGGGTCACACATACGAATGTCTCGTAAGACTAGCATAAATAATTTAATAATGCAGGCATTTAGAGGAAGAAGCTCTGCATCAGACTGTCTTATCACAGATCACTTCATGACTTGTTCTGTCATACGAAGTGTACCAGTGAAGTACGTAGGCCACAATTGCAAACACACAAAAAAACGTTGGCCCCATGCAAAAGACTAGTAAAGGTCTATCATAAAAGCAGCTTGTGTTTACAGAAACCATATGGATCTCCTTGAATTAATTAATGCATATAGATTCCTACATACTACACACATAAAAAAGTTCAATATATCAAAAGGTGCCGACCTTTTATCAAGAAATATTAGCTTACACATATTATAATAATATACACAGTAATTTTTCTGTTCTATATATTCATACTGAAGATCAGGTGAGCGTTAGCCCTTCTGCTCAACAGGAGGTTTCCGTCCTCCCTGAACAAGGTCGGTGTGAACCCCCCTTAAAAACGATGTATTATACCTCAGGGTGGAAGAAGATCTCAGGCCCCAGGAAGCGCTCGTAGCCGACGTCGATGGTGAACTCCTTCTTTGAGATGGCGTTGATGCCCGTGTACTGTTTGATCCACTTGGAGCCATCTGTGTCGTACTTGTTAAACTCCTTCACAAGGTCGGGGCAGACGTAGCTAAACCGTTCCTAAAAAAACAAAACAATAAAAGTACAACTTTAAGAGGATACAATAAAAAATGTTGTGTATCGTGGAAACTGTATATTTCCCGGTGCAGAACAAATTAATAAGTTACAACAAACTGTTGTCTTTTGGTATTTATTAAAGGAAGAAAGAAACAGAGGAGTACACACACACACACACACACAAAAAAAACGTCTACCACCTGGGGCAGTATCATAACAATTTCACAGATGTTCATACACACACATAAATCCTGGCATGGCCTTGTGGACCGTATAATACTAGAGAATGTGACTATAAGTAGATATATGTATATAGATGAAGTTTCTGTTACCACATTGTGGAAATGCAATAAGACGTAGCACTAGTATTTATGAAGCACTGTTGACAACAATGTGAATGGAGACCAAAACCAAATGTAATATAAAACTTTTGGTTAAATATGTTCTGACCCTTTAAAGGCAGAATGTTCGCTGGAGGTGAACATGTTTTTGTTTAAAACTTGAAGTGAGTGCTATGCTTCTGTAGCTGCACTGACCTCTTGTGGCCAGGCTGAGCAATGCATGACAGGCATAGCTAACATAACCAGTACCATCTGTTGAAGGTGTCGCTTCCTTTTATGGGACCTTCTGTGTGCAGGTTACAATACAGAATCAGAGCATGACTGAAAATGTGAGAACATAATATCCTTAAACTGACACAACCTCTTTTTGATATTTGATCCTGTGTTGAGGATATCTCAACAGTATCACATACAAAGCTGCACCAGGTTAACTTCTTTGTACAGGAGCAAGATATTGGGTGGAGTATCAATTGAAGAGTTTGCAAAATATGATGTTCTTTAAGTCTTGTCACTTTGCTATAAACTATCAAATATTGGCGGGGTTGGTAAATATTAACATTTTATATTAGCATTAGCTTGTAATGTTTCTAAAAGATTTCAAGAACACTGACCTTGACAGCTTTAGCCGTCTCCAGGGACTGTTCAGGAGGTATCCCCACCTCTCGTTCCCTCAGCAGCTGTTGGGTGAAGTATGTGATGTCTCGACCGGCGATGGGGATGTGCTTAATGCAGCTACCGATGACGTAGCCTTCAGCCTAGAATACAAACTTGCATGAGTTCGGGGGTCGAGAACGAGGAATAGAGAAAAAACATAATGCTGAAAGAGAGACACTTACCACTGGGATGACGTGTGTGACTCCATCGCCACTGTCGATCACAGTCCCTGTCAGGGTCCGTTCTCCCACCTGTCTGGATGTCCAGGAGGCAGCCAGCGCCAGGACAGCCTGATGCAGGAAGTCATAGTTTTAATTTAAAAATAATGCTATCGTAAAGAGCAAGGTGAGATCATCATGGCCAAGCAACTGCGGCTGAAACTTAAAAAAGGAGAAGTGAAAATGTGCATTTCCTCATAAAACCTTTTAAACACATTACATTCTGAGAGAAAGAGCGAAATCTAATTTTATCTACAGCCTACACGTCTGGCTTCAAATGTTTTAACTAGTTGAGAGTGCTGTGAAATTGTAGTTTAAGGCCAGCTATAGTAGTTTGTTTATTCACAATTTTAGCCACTTCGTTTTGCATTTGCACAGTGTTAATTTCAGGTGCTGGGATGTTTTGGAAACTTACCTGAACAGCGATATAGAGACCTGGGACATTGAATGACTCAAACATGATCTCTGCTGTATACTCTCTGTTTTCCGGTGTGTTGAGAGGAGGTTCTGTCTGGGGGTGAGAACAACTGTAAACCACTTTTCAACTTTAATTTCTAGTAAAGGTCAACACATGCTACAGGATACACTCATTATTGACCTGCTTTCCTATTTTGAAATCTCTTGAAAGTAGATAATTCTTGGCGGTACAAGGTGTGGTCTTGGCTTACATTCTTTTTCCCCCTCAAGCCACAATTTCAGTTTTTGTGTGTAAATTTAGTAAAAAAAAGACAAGACAAAGAAATAAGAATCACTGCCTGATCCTCGCCTGAGGCTTTTAACTCTATTCTTACCAAAAGAAAGTAATGGTCTTCAGGTTCTGCCCGCAGATACTTGAAGATGATCTGCTCCATAAATCTCTCCATCAGGTCCCAGTCTTCCACTATCCCGTGACGGATGGGCCACTGGAAACAAAAGAGGGAAAACAGTGCAAAGGTCAGTCTCTTGTTGAAGCCTAAAAAGAGCCTCCCACCTGACTCCCTTCCACTTTCCTGCCTACCTTTGTTGCATATGAGGGTTTTTCGATGGCTTCATCCCCGATGAAGAAGTCCAGGTCATCAACACCCCTCATCATCCTGCGCTGGGCCTGGTCTCCGACCTTGGCCGATTCTTTGATTGCAATACCTAGACGTGATCAGAAAATGTGATGATGTTTAATTCAGTCCGAGACTCCTTCAGCTGCGCAGTGATAAGAGACGCTACAGGAAGTCATTCCCACTGCCCACTGCAATTAAAATGTATGACTCCCCTCTGGGCATGGACAGAGGCTTTTTTCATCTGAATGACAATGCACACTCTTCACTCATTTGCACAGACTTTTACTCTATTTATGTATACCAGCATAGTAGTTGAATGAATATATACAGCACATTTGTTAATCATATTTAATTTTTTATTTGTTAATCTACCTAATGCTTGTTTTACACACATCTCACGTGTTTTGTGTAAGTTGTGCGTGTTTTGTTACTGTAACTGTTTGTGTATTTTATTTTTGTAAACCGATGCAAATTGTAACACTGCAATTTCTCTTTGGGGATAAATTCAGTACCTACCTACCTATCCATCTATCAGATGCTCACTGGATGTAGACTCAGAAAGGTTAAAGAAAGATGAGTTTTTATTTTGGGCTAGACAATTTTTATTTATCAACAAAAAGACCTACCACTGACAGAATATAAACTTAAAGAAACTACGAAATATTTAGAAGATGTCGCAAATGTATGGGTTATTTTTTTATGCTCGGTAATTTCCTAAATCCTGTAGTTTATAGCAATTCTTTGTCCAACAGGAATAAATAGTGGGGGCTTTTTTCAGCTCTGGATTAATTAACAGTATATGGTGTCCAATTGAGTATTTACAGTCAGCCCCACAATACACATCAACGTGTTTAATAATCATCCAACCAGCGGAACTTCAGAAATGAAGGACATCTTACCAAAAAGTGCAGTAAATTATATAATGTGCATAACAAAACAAAGTTTTTCTCTTCAGGGAAACTTTTAAACTTGCCTTTATCTATAGCTAATGGTAGTATAACTGAACGCAACTGTGCACATAGAGACCTTTGACTTTTGGTTAAGTTTTGCTTCACATCCAGCTGTTTTTCATGAGACAACATGTCCCTAAGAATGTACAATCTCGTGGTAAGTTGTCTAGCTGCTGACTGTGTCCCTGGACTGTGTGGTAAAAGGAAGTTGATCTGAAACTGTCATCTTGTGGCAAATTGTTAAAATTAGATTCCTCATTTAATAGTTACTTAATTACAAACCCTTAGAAACTATAATAGGTTTGACAATGCAAAATGGTACTGTATGGTAACCGTTGAACAATTGCATTATATATTTATAAATGTTATTTGTATAACACAGTTATATACTTAAACTGAAATGAAAAATTCTACTTAAAATGAGCATAATGTGATTAAACCTAATTTGTTTTGAGACGTGTTTATTTACTTACATGATGGTATGATGAACTGTGGTTCTGTATTTCCTGCATAACCAAGCTTTGTATACCTAAAAGAGGAACAAAATTAAAAGGTTTAGTTACAGTTGCTCCATTTTGGTAAAGTGTTTTGCTGGAAACTACAAACCGGTAAAAAGGTACGTTAACGGAGAAACAGCCAAAATAATCTGGATGATATGCTTACTGCTATGAGGAATGTCCAGGAAGTAACGTTAGCATCAGTAGCTAGCAGCGGCTAATTCCAATGATAAAGTATTATTCACAATAAAAGCATACACAGTAAAATAGTCTGGCACTTTGGTGTGCTAATTTCTAGAACTTACTCTGCTTATACACTCAACATAAGAATAAACAAGTAAACAAATGCGGCTAAGTAACGCTAGCACCATTCAGCCTAGACGGGGCGTTAGCTGGAAGTTTGACAGCCTCTTATGTGGGCAATGGTAACCAGGCTAACGCTAACTAGCATTCTGTTTTTGTTACTTACCCCGTACCACAGTCAACAACACAAGCCGGTAGCCGACCAGCCATGCTTGCTCTCCTTTTATCTATCTACAAGCAAATATATCAGGCGCCCGATGTGAACGGATATCTTAACAGCAACTGATTTAAATCGTAGCAGCCTGAATGAATAGCAATCACGACCGATTCAGGAGCTTCCGGGTTTGGTTAAAATTTCTTCTAGTGCAGAGTCAGCAGCTACAAAGACACAATACTGCCCCCTAGTGCATGGCGACTATTATTGCATCGAGTATGCTGTTTAGCCTATTCTTTATTTGAATGTTGAAAATAAGTGTAACATGTCCTTAATTTCAGTTAGGTATAGTAAGATTTAAATACTTAGAAATTGTATTTGTCACATTCAAACAGCATGTGCAGGGTTATGGTTAGTACTCTTAAGTTAGTACTCTTTTTTTTTAAGTGGCACAAATATTTCCCCAGTGCAACAGTATTTTTAGTGTCTTAAGTTCATGTGTGTTCAGCACTTTTATGTGTATGACACAGAAAATAACATAACTAACAATATCATTAAAATATCATTATCATAAATTTGAATTTATATAATTTATACTCTATGTATTGTATACACATAAAATTCAATTAAAATATATATTTTTTAGTTTACAATGTTAAATACAATGTTGCAGGAATTTTCCCTTTTTACATTGGTTTTACACTTAACAAAAATTTGAACCAACCTCATATCACCATGCTGACTCCAGCAGATGATATTAGTGATTTAGGTGCCATCAAAGGCCAGACAAAATGGTCCTTACCCTCCACAACTGCATGGAGGGCCACTGATAAAGACAATACATGAGCAGGAAAGAGCTTTAGGGCTTGATTCTGGCTTCAGAGCGCCTTAGCACATTAGAGCCAATCCCAGAGCCTGAGAACATTGGCCCTTTGTCCCCAGGCAGACTCATCACTCACACAAAAGACTCTTCACCACACCGACTCTCCTAGAAAAGCCCTTGGCTCTGCTGCTCCTGATAGAAACAGTTCCTATTCTCTTTGCTGTTGAGCCACTTGATAGAAACTCTCTATCAAGAACTGCGGGTGAAACAATTTGTTTCAACATTGTCAGTGCTGGAGCAAAGATTTGCCAGGAGCCCACTATGAAAGAAGGACTTTCCTTTTACATCACTAAGATGAATGGTACAAAACACAAGGCTTTTGTCCTATCTTTTTAGTAGAACTGAGCAACAACATCATCTCATAATGACTGTAAAACACTAGAATTGGTCTTATGAGGTAATTATTCAGACCAACTGGCAAGTCACAATGAACACAAACCATCCATCCATCGTCAACCGCTTATCCTGCGTACAGGGTCGCGGGGGGCTGGAGCCAATCCCAGCTGACATTGGGCGAAAGGTGTGGTAGACCCAGGACAGGTCGCCAGTCCATCGCAGGGCCACAAATAGACAAACAATCACTCACGCTCACACTCACACCTAAGGATAATTTAGGGTCACCAATTAACCTAGTCCGCATGTCTTTGGACAGTGGGAGGAAGCCGGAGCACCTGGAGAGAACCCACGCAGACACGGGGAGAACATGCAAACTCCACATAGAAAGGCCAGGCAACCAGGGTTTGAACCCGCGACCTTCTTTGAACACAAACCTTTATTTTTAAAGATCTTACCCTTGTGGGTTAACAAAGTGCCTCAGGAATAAAAACAAGTTAACTATTAAATTGAGATAAAGAAATATAAATCTTGAGGGGAAAAGGGAATTGAAATTAAATTGATTAAAGATAGATTTGGAGTAGTAGATGTTCAAGAACAGTAATTTAACAGATAGACTATTATAAAATTGCATTTCATCTTATCTAATCCTGGTGAACAGATTTTGTTAAACACTTTAAATAGCTCTAGTCTTTGTGACTGTGTGTCTTTTGCCAGATAAACTATATTGTTCTCTTTCTCTGCTATGGGCTCACTTGGTCCCGTAAGTAGCTTAAGGTGGCTAATGCTAGCTGGGTCAGTGTGCTGACTTTTCTTTTTGTGCTACTGTTCCACTACATTTTACCATTATCCTGTAATTGTCACTTGTGGCTACAGTGCCTGTAATTCAGCAAAAAGTTACAAGAAAACAAAACAACAACAATAATGGTGACCAACAGCTGTACAAGTTGTTGTAAGTTAGTTTACAGAAATAACTTGCAGGCCTATGTAATATAGCCTAGATAGAGCAAGTGATTTAGCACTTCTAGATATTAAAGTGAGACTAGACTATTGAAAAAAGAAAGAACCCAATCTCAGTCTTAGAAATCAAGAGTTGATTTCATAGTCAATAAACCCAATTGTTCACCTAAGGGGATTTGCTGCAACATGCTTTTGGTGGCTAGTGTTAGCTATTGTTAGCTGACTTTTGGCTCAGTAAAACAGATATTATTGAGTCAATTTGCTAACTTTATGACTGTTTTCTACTTGTGTGATTGCTAGCCGCTTGTGGCCACAGTGGCTGCTGTTCTGAAAAAGTTATGCTAACTTTGACTGTTCCGAGCAAACACACTGGTGATTACATCAGCTAGACTTATACATCCCTCGCCACTGATTGGTTAGGGAGAAAGAAAACCAATTAACCTCTCCTTCCAAACAGTCTTTGGCTAAGGAACACAATGTTATGCTGAATGAATGAAGTGAAACAAAATGGCTGCTCCAACCTCAGGGACCCACCACAGGTAGGTCACCACAAACTGCTTTTATGCAAACATGTGCTGTCCAAATCCAGACGGTGACTTTATTTTCTACATGCGCTCACAAGTGTAATAAATTCTCAGTTTGATATCAGTTTTGGATTGTGTGAAAACATGTTTTTTTAACTATGAAGGTGTTTTAAAGGTATTCAAGGCAAACCTGAAATCTGATCCTGATATTCAGGTTTTGTATTCTAATTTCACCTCCTCACCTTTCTCTGTCATTATAAAATCAACTGACAGCAGTTTCTGAAAGTGCTTTACATGCACATTTACTGTGTGCCACTGTTTTGAATACTAGAGGGCACCAGTGCTCTCATTTTTGAGAAACAACGGAGACCACTGATCCTGAACCAGTCACTTACTTCACTACAAACTGATTTATCTCAAGCACCGGCTCAGTCGCTTTTACTCCTCCTCCACCACTAAATCTATTAAAACATCCTTCCTGAAATGGATTAATCAGAGTAACAAGGATTTTTACAGCCATTCTTCAAGCCAGTTCTCTTTTATTTCACTGGTTCTTGCAGAAGTGCAATGTTTTAACACTAGTCGCAGATTAATTTCCCCTTTGCACCACTGTAACTTTGTGGGGGGGGGGGGTTAATTGTGTTTACCTTTGTTTATGGGCCCTACTTACTGGAATGAAGATTTGTGTTAGGGCACCAAAGTGGATTGGAGTGAAAATAAAGTCTGGTGGAGTAGCTTGATCAGGTTGACTGCTAAGTCATCAGATTTAGGATGATTACATAAGCTATACAAACTTTCCTCTGGCTTGGTCTTATTCATATCCAGTGTAATATGTTTAATGGTATTTTTAATTCAATAGAATTTCATTTTAATTTAGCAATTTAATCAATAGCAGAAATAGCCCTATTGATGTTTGGGTAATACATTTGATTCATGAATAATCTCTAATGGATTTAAGTGGACTATCTCAGATCCATTATAACTATAGGCTATACAATGTACACTATCTATATAGATGAACTAAGGGTAATTGACTCTCTAGAGGTTTTTGATCTTGCTGTCCCCCTGCTAGTTCTCCTGAAATAATGCCCGCCCACACCAGAATAAATAATTCTCCCCTCATTTTCAATACTCTTAGCCTACACAGTAAACAACGTGGACGAGTTGAGGTCCCCCGTCAGCTGAAGTATTTCCACTACCAGAGCCCTAATATGAGTGTGTTTGCGCACACGTCATTAGAGAAAGGCAGAGGTGGGCCTTATTATTTTTAATAATCTCCTGTTTTTGCTGCTCCTTAGTCCCGGGAGATCTGCAGTCGGCACTTCCCACCTCTGATCGCCAGTCCTGACTCCTTCCAACTCCACCTCCTCTACGTCCAGGCCTTAATGATGCTGCGTCATACTGCCGCACCCTCCCACTGAGGCTTTTGCTTTTGATCCCAATCAACACAAGTGTGCTTTAACACCATCATTTATTGACACCAAAGTCATCTGATCACTGTGATGAGTTGTCTTACATGCTAAAGCAGATTTCTCATCTTCATGCAAAATGATTGTAAATTTGACCGTGGACTGCAGGAGAGGCGGCTGCTCCATTGTGTCCAATGCATCACTGCATTGTTAGGCACATCATTGATAATGGTTACTTGCAAACACTATTATGGCACTATTATGATCAATCATCATAGCCCCAACTGGACTATCAAGTTCTGTCTTGAGCTTTAGAATAATTCCAGTTTCAATACTAACTTAGCAGAGAAGGAGCTGACAGAGTATTTTACATGCTGTGTGTTTTTGCTGGGATGTTAAATAGTAACAATACATGGCTGAGGCATCTGCACATTTCATTTAAATTACCTGACTTTTACTGGAATCTGTTTTTTTATACAAGACAGAAGCAGCCCTTGTTAAAACCGGTGTAATACAGAGTGGATTATGTCTAATCTGTATTCTCTGCTCATTCTGACGAAACCTTAATCTTCTGTCTCATTTTAGGCTTTTATCTGTTTCAGTGCAGGCTGGTGATGACAGTGTTTTAGCAATTGAAAATGCACAAAGGTATGCTCAACCTTGCACAGTAAGAAAATTTGGATTTATACT
Organism: Micropterus dolomieu; assembly: GCF_021292245.1. Classification (NCBI taxonomy): domain Eukaryota; kingdom Metazoa; phylum Chordata; class Actinopteri; order Centrarchiformes; family Centrarchidae; genus Micropterus; species Micropterus dolomieu. Next base: position 15,920,141 of record NC_060150.1, on the reverse strand, counting down.
ACTAAAAGCGTTCTACTCAATAATGAATGAATCATAGCACAAGAAAGCAAAATGTCTGAAAAAAACACTGTTAAAATGTACAGTATGTGCATACTCCTGGGAAGGAGTTGCACAATGGCCAAAATCAATAGATGAGTAATTGAGTGATGGTAGCATACAGAAATGTAACAAATTTAATACAAAATCTGGTTCCACGTCCTTAGCCCGGCTGTGTGAAGGTTAGAGACAGATAGCCAGTGTTCAGTGAGATAATTCCAATGAACTAATTCCAATTAATTGCTAGCATAACATCGAAAATGTTATGGTCAACGTACAGCAAGTGAGCGAAACATGTTGCAAAAATGTGATGTTTGTCTACAGAAAAAAATACAAATGTAAATGATAGACTTGGAACAACTTTTATATGAGATGGTGCCATACAAATAAAATATGAATTGAATTGGATATGGGGAATTAAATAATTTATGAATATTTAGGCCTACTTCCTTTTAAATGGGGCAGTTTCCCTGGAAACCAACAATAAGTAGTGAATTAACTTTTTTAGGCAATTATTACAGTATTATGGACTTGTAAAATAATGTGCTAACTCCAGACTGAGGTGTTTAACTTCAATGGTTGGAGCCTAAAAAACATGAGCTATTTAACTGTGGTGAAACAGATGACAAAAGAGCTCTTGGTATTGACTGAAAACTGAAAACATGCCAGCCAGCCACTCGACAGGTCAGGTTTTCTGCAACATTTATTTACACCACAGAATACATACTCTTATAGTATACTCTTCACAGAAGACCAGTCAAAAAACTCCCATGAACATTTATCGGACGGTCCATCTTGTTTTTATGTGTCCGGGACAGTCACATGATGCTCTGAAATAAGTCTTATATTATTAATCAACATACAAGTTTCTGTTTAATATGAAAACAATCGCGTCATGATGTGAAACCAATGTCTAACTGATGTGGCACCTCAGTGCACTTTCCTGGATTTTGCTCTGCCCTCGATCATTAATACCTTCATGTGTGGCATTACAATACAGTTAGAGAGTGTCTGCATCGCTGTTGTCTACAGCACGTTCACCACATTTAAATAGAATACTGCACAGATTGGAAAAAGCAATAAAATTATAGCAGTTAAATAGAACATAATGAAACAAATCAATATGCAAATAAATCATTTCAAGGTAAGTATAAACTTGCGATGTTCCCAAAATGCCCATCTGGTCATGGAAATAAGATCCATACAAGTCAAATTATTTTCATCGGTGTAGATTATAAAATGCAGTATCTGGCCTACAGCATTGGCTACATGCACTACTAGCTATGATTGCCGCATATTTTTAATTTGTGTACGAAATATCACCGAAATCACCCTGAAGCATTTCTCTAGTGAGAATATATTTGTGCTTATAGCTTGTTCTTATACTGCACTATGTCTATGTCATTAAATTTTATAATCAATTGTACTGGGTGTTTCCAAGTTTAGCTCTAACACAGCTCAATATCTCATATTACAAAGGAATATATATAATATTAAAGTCTAATTAATATATCTAATAAGCTTCTTATATGCCAGAATCCACTTTTATATATTTTGATCAACGATGAATAAGCAATAAAACAAACAGGCTTTCCAAAATGTAAATTAATACTGTGCAGCAGTGGAAAATATGCATATATATCATAGATAATAAGCTCCAAGAACCCTTCCAATTCAGTTCTTATTTGCCTGAATGACAGTACCTTCTTCATCATATTTGAAGAAGAAAGGTATATTTTGGGTTCATAATGTCAGTTCAGTCATTATCAATTCAAAATATGAAAATCTGTGTATTCTAAACAACAATAGCAACAGCGTTAACAAGAGAGAAAACTACCATTGCTGGTTCAAACCATCAATCAAACAAAGCCCACAAAAAAAGCTCAAAAATATAATTTTATACTATAACTTCTACCAACACTTTTTACAGCGTGTAATAACCAGAAAATAACTTCAGAGCAGGTTCCTCACACAACGCTCCACTTCACAAAAATGCAAAGAAATTGAGAGACGCCTCGGCTGCTGGTCCTTCTCTAGCAGCATGAGCAATAAATGAGAGAGCATGGTATGCTTCCACTTCTCTAGCTTTCCAGTGTCATTCTCAGTGGTTACGGTGTTATATCGATCATATTGACCGTTTTTCGTGACGCTGAGAAGATACAAAGCCAGTGTGGTGTCCAAATCTGCTCCTTCAGTATATCGTATAACCCGGCTCCAAGGTGCACCTGTGATGAAGAAAAAGTAGAGAAACTGTGTTTGTCATTCACCTTTTAAACTAATGTGTGTGTGAGTGTGCATCACCTAAATGTTTATGATGCATTCACATTAAGCTTCTTTTATTTAATGCCTTTGGTGGGACAGAAGGGGAGAACAGTGTTACTTGTTGCAGCACTAGATGCCTTAAAATGCAGGTTTCTGGCAATTAAAAAAATCATGGGCATTGATAAACTGCTTTAACAGTCTTCTGGGAAACCTTCCACCATATTTTTAAACTTTGCAGGATGGATTTGGTCCAGCCATCATCCCAACGGTGTTGGATGGGGTTGAGGTTAAGGGCTCAGTGCAGGCCAGTCAAGTTCTTCCACACCAAACAGAGAAAAAAATTTCTTTATCGACCTGACCCTGTGCATTGTCATGTTGAAACAGGAAAGGGTCAAAGTTGGAAGCGCACTATTGTCTAAAGTATCATTGTATGCTGTAGATTTCCCTTGAAGAAATAGATGAAAATTAATTTTGAGAAATGCCTATTGTCTTCCCATACCTGTCTTTGTATACAAGTCTAAAGCAAGAAGCCAGTTAGCTTAGCTTATATGCAATAAGATGGAAAAGGCTAGCCTGAGCACACTCTTGTGCACCAGGCATTTTATATTGGTTTTTATGTCCAAAAAGCTACATGGATGGAATGACAGTAAGGTTTTTGAATCTTGAACCTTGAATCCTAAATATAATCCACCTCCCAGATCACTAAAAATAACGCATTAGATCCCACTTGTATAATCCACGCACTCCCAGCTAAAAACACCCTGGCACTCGACAGTCCTTAAGTCCTTAGTTGTTTTTCCACTTTGTTTTTTTTGTGTGTGGATTAAACAAAAATGTAACTTTAAGTAGTGATCTTTTGAGGTGCTTGTAGACCAGGAGCCAGGGTAGCTGTAAAGTCTGTTTTCACTCATGCTACGCTAAGCTGACTGTAGCCTCATATTTAACAGACAGACATAATAGTGGCATTGTTCTTCTCATCAAACTCTCTACCTTAAAGCGATGAAGTGAACCTGCCAAAATGTCAAACTTTTCGTTTAATCAGAACTAAGAGGCCTAGCTCCTATAACTCCTCGGGGGGAAAAAGCCCCAGAACAAAAGAATGTGGTCAAGGTTGTCTCTTGATACCATCAGGGTTGCAGAAATCCCCTCTTCTCTGAACACACTCATTACTGTTACTGTTCAATATCCAGCAGTAACCCATGCATAAAAATCTCTGTTAACAGAGGGCTAACTGTGGTCTGGACTTATATCCATCTACTTCTTTGTGTATAGGTCACCTCATAAGGCAAATGACAACACAAAGCGTGAACACCTTTATCCTGTTTAAGTGAAGTTGAAAGGACAACCTGATTTGATTGGACTCCCTCTGCCAAAATACTTCCTTTTGAATTCAGTTAACAAGCCCTAATTTAGTTCTAACTGGGCAATGTGAACCTAAATTACCAAAAACAAGAGCAACAAAGTGAGGTTTCTTTCATTTTTATGGTTTGGACTGAAGAAAACAAACTGTACAGTGTGCGATGTGATGGGATCTCCAGTTTACGTCACAGGGGAGAGTGCCAGCAGTAGCAGGAAGAAGGTCAGGAAGAGGAGAAGTGGCCGGTTCATCTGCGGGCTGAACATCGCTGCCGAAGGGATGGGACGCTTCCTCCTGGGCCCGTTGCAGAGCGGGGTGTTGCAGCAGGAGATGCAGACTGAGTTTAGCCTGCCGGTGCAGAACTGCTGGTAGCCAGAGGAGGCGATGAGGCAAGCCCCAGAGGAGGCGCAGGACTTTCGGTAATGTATTCCTGCAAAACAAAAACAGCAAGAATTGTATTTTCCTAATATTTAAGTGCATCCAAACAGAGAAAGTACAGTCATTGGCCAGTCATCCAGGTTTGAGATGTTGGACATATGGACTGAAAAGAATAGTAATTAATTTCCCCTGCTGTAATTAGATTGTTTAGATTGAAGATGTAACGTATACGAGTCTTGTGTTTTGCAACGCTGCAGAATTTTATTGCACTATAGGGCTGTGGAGCTATTGACTTCCTGTCTGCTCTTATTAACTGATGTTTGTCAGTGTGGTATATGTTACTACAGTTTGTATGCTTGTATGAAAAAACAAAACTCATATTCTGTAGTAGCTGTAACTTTTTATTGCACTGACTTTAGCCACTGACTCCCTTATCATCTTTCTCCATCTGGTATATTGGTGTGATTTGTAATGTGTTTCTATGGTATGTTGTGGCAGATATTTTATCATTTATGTGGTGTTCTTATTTTGTTATTTGTGTTGTGTTTTCTTTCAAATGAAACTTCCCCTTACTGGTGCGGAAAACATTTTGATTAAATCAAATTCAGATAAATTCGATCTCTGTTGGCGGAACAGAACATTCCATTATCTGGGAATGCTTTTTATTGATGAAGGAGGAGAAATATGTACAACAGAGCATTTTGTTCTCTATGATAGTCTTTCTGTTTGTCGCATACAAGAGTGTAGTCTAGAGAAACACATGCAGTCTGCTGTGTCTGACTAGGCAAAGCATAAAATTAACATCTGTAGCGTTGCAGCTGTCTTACTCTAGGACATCCCAAAGAGCTACTGTTGCAGGCATTGAACCTGTAAACTTCCAATTACAAAATAGTATGTCTAACCTTCAAGCCACCTGTCTGATATCCTTTGTAACAAGTAGTTACCTTGCCAAACAGAACACTTACCTCAAGTTGTTTCTTTTTTGTTTCAGAATTTGAAGTAAGAATATGAATATAAAATGTACATTTACCTTGGCGTTTGTGAAAGATTTGGATGCATCTAATTGGTGGCCAGCATAATAATATGCATTTACAATTAAACAATGTGTCCTTGATTTAAGACTGGGTTAAAGAAAAGCTGGCTTCTCATTTTAACTGAAAATCGTTAATTTTGCTGTCTGAATTGACAACTTTCCCTGGCAGGTGTTATCAGCTGTAACATGAGTTGGTCAAAAACTCTGTATCCAGCTGACTCGTTTAAAACAAAAATCTATAAGCACCTTATGGCTATACACGATATTGTGCTACATATTAATATCTTAAAGGTCCAGTGTGTAATATTTCTGAGGATCTAGTGACAGAAATGCAATATAAGATCCATAACTATGTTTTCAGTGCTGTATAAAGACCTTACATAATGAACCGTTATGTTTTTATTACCTTAGAATGAGCCATTTCTATCTACATAACCTTACATGGACGTTGCCATGTTGCGCCGTCATGTTTCTACAGTAGCCCAAAATGGACAAACTGCTCTACAGAGCACGTTTCGTCACTGTGTTCTTTTTCTGCTTCTTGTAGAATTCTGGCAGTGTAGATGCTCATCATTAAGTTGAATACGTGTGTTCGAAGAAAAAGAAGAAGAAGAAGTAATAATATAATAATAATAATAATATATACAGCAGGGGTCGGTAAATAAGTTTTGCATTGGAGCAATTTTTTTATACATTAGACGGTGGGTGAATATAAGGCATAATATTTGAACTAAATGTCATGGTGTTTGGTTAACTCAGTTGGTAAAGCACAGGACTCTCACCTAGAAGACTGCGTTTTTGATCCCACGTCAGGAGAATCTATATAAATGGCCAGATCACATTTTTGTATGGGAAGACAGACTTAAGCTACATGTCCCAGGCAAAAATCACCAGTTGATGATCCCTTTAGACAGCATGTGTTGCATTTCAGTGCATAATAATCAGTCCTACTGTAGTATTGTAAATATGAAAAAAAAATAAAAAATAACGCCAGACCAGACTGTGCAGAACGGACAGAGTCCAAAACAAATATCCCTTCTGGGACAATAAAGTATATCTTATCTTATCATTCTAGCATATTCTTGTTCAGCTGCTTCGCTTACATTAAACATTTTAATTAAACCTGCCTGTCTTCACCAGAAAAACATCCGTACAGGTTAATTATACAGCAATTTTGTGACTAATATGCGTATATAATATATGTTTTTGTTAGGCCGCTACCATTAGTGACAGAGGAAGTCAGGTAACATAACGTATAAAGAGTGTCAAAGTCCATGTAAGGTGGTGGATGGCTAAGTTAATTCAGGACGTTCACTCCAGAGACAGAGGTTTGAATCGGGTGTGAAAGAAAGTTTTACGTTAAATAATGTTTTGCTGGTGTCTTTCATAAAGTACTTATTCTAACCCAAAACACAATATTTTCCTAAACCTAACCAAGTGATTCTGTAGCCTAAATCTAACCAAACTATGACCGTTTCACAATGTTTACCACGTGTTTAATGTCATGTGACCTAGGTCAAGTGACTTACATAACATACTTAAGGTCTGGTACGACTGTCGCTGGACTCATACTTGTACGCACGTACATGTCGTTTTGGGAAACGGTCATATATGTTGTTTTTGTCATTTAGGTTTGAGGATGTGTTGTTTTAAAGAGTATATTCAATTTAACACTTTTCTTTTCAGATGTAAGGACTAACCTCTGCTTTTGGCAATACTATCTTTGGTAAAGCTGTCAGAACTTCCCCAAATCCAAGACAGAGCCGCTAATGTTAGCCTTGACAATGAAGCTGACTTTGACTTTGACTAGTTGTGAAGCCCATAAATTACTGTAATCTGGTTAGTATGTTCCATGGACTTGGAAGTAACACTCAGTTACTGTAGGTACTTTTTAGCCAAACATGCTAATGACTGTAGCACGTTACAGCAGATAAGCACACTGTTTAATCCATTCCTTTTAATTTTGACACCACCCTTCAACCTCCTTAGTGAAATAGTATTTGCTCAAGCGACAAAAACAACAACGCAACACCGAGCTGCCTCATATAAAAATGAACATGAACATAAAAACAATGGCGGGTCTTACATTTGTGTGTGTAGGTTTGAAACTGCATGAAAAAAGTGATGTGTTGCCCCGTCTGATGCTAGCTGTGTGCAAGACTGTTCTCTTTCTGTAACAGCGAGTCTATCCACACATCTGTCAAGGCTTCTCTGTCTTTGAAGCTGAACAAAGGCACAAAATAACAGATAACAATGTCCATTACACTAAAAATCAGAGGAGAATGTCTTGACCCACTCCGCCTCTTTTGCTGGGTCAGTAAGTCACAAATATGAAGATTAAAAGATGTTTTTGGAGGAAGGAAAAAGGGATAGTTGCGTTTTGTGTCATTTTAACGTCAAGAAACAAAATGCCAACTGGTGTTAACTACACAGCTGATTTAAATGTTGTTTAGGTAGGCTGCGCTTTCATGACTTGAAATAATCACATAGGCCTGTAGCAAAAAATAATTTTTAAAGTGATATTTTTTTGACCCGCTGTTTTCCAGACAGTCTTGTTTATGGCAGCATGTCGGCTCATCCCAGTTGTGACATCAGTATTTATGTTAATTGTCTGCCCTGTTGTACATCAAGAAAATTGCATGTGCTTAGTGACCTAATAATGTTGCCTAGCCTCATCTGAATGGTGAATAAATAAAACTTAATGCTCGGAGGTTGCGTAACTTCTGTGTGCCGTGTCCTGCTCCGTCTTCAGTTTCCAGACAGTCACCTTTCTTCTACAGATAAATATGAACTCTTGGATATTTCTGGCTGACCCAGCCTGTGCATTTGCATCCTCAACAATCAATCTTCACTGACTAGAGCTAGACCTAGAGAGTTTATGCCTCCACCAATTATTCATAATCCTCCAAATATGCATTTTAATAATAGAAAATACCTAAATATAGATCCATATCAGCACAAAAATACCTTTGACATTATTGACAGTCATGCTGTATGTGTGTCAGATATTCAAGTGTATGAACAGTAGTTCATAAGCTATCGCAAAGATCACAACATCCTATTAAATCCATTGATGGCTTTATCCTTCTTCTTGACAATGTTTGGTTATTCATATTATGTAAAGCCTAAGTATAACTATATACCCTACAAAATTTTATACTTTATTTTATTTTTTTAAGTGAGGACAGCCCACCCCCTCATTTTTTTTATCTCGTCCTATAAAGTGTATAATGGTTCTTTTTCGCTTACATTTAGGCTACTTTATTTATTATGGCCTTAGTCTTCATTTGTAATGTGAAAATTATAGGAAAGCTTGTTCTGTAAAGTACTTTTAACTGCACTACATGAAATGCTTTTTAGAACAAAACAACTTGTTCCCTGGCCCATGGCTTAACCTTCCACCAAATTTTATTGAAATCTGTCAAGCTTAGTAGCTGGAATAGTGCTGCTTGGAATAACGTGGGTAGCTAGCATGAGCAGTGAGAGCTAATTCATCCGTACAGATTTACAGTAAACTGTTGCTTACCATCGGGTTTCACCAGCACCTCTTTCTGGCACATGTCCTGTACATTGACAGTGCAGTTGACAATGTACTCCGGCGTGGAGCAGTCATTTTGCTTCATCTCCTCACACTGGTAGCACTGGATCTGAAGGGCATCTCCTGTACGCAGCAGGATATAGAAGTGCAAAATATCTGTCATTAGCAGTATCGCAGACATAATTGAGCCCTGAAAAGTGTTTTTTCCTATGGAGCTTTCTAGATGAATACTTTAGATAAATAACCAGTCCTTCATTCACAATGTAAGAAAATAACTTGGTTTAACCACATCTGAGAATTTCACCAAATTTTGGGAAATGGCTATAAAATTTGAAGCACAAATGTTTGTGCAAAGCTTAGAGGTGGCAGGTTTATGCTTGTAAATCTTAGTAATGTAACATTTTGAGAAATTTGCCTTCTTGCAGAGATTTAGACGAGAACATCAACACCACTCTTATGTCTGTGCGGTAAATATGATGCTGCAGCCTCAGCCAGCGGTCTGTTAGCTTAGCTTAGCACAAAGACAGTGGGGAACCACAGAGGGCAACAGCTAGCCTGGCTCTGTACGAAAGAAACACTCAATATAAGTACAAGCACTTCTAAAGCTCACTAATTAACACGTTATGACTTGTCTCTTCATACAAGCACCGAAAAGTAAAAAAGCTATCTTAGTTAAGATAACCTGCTGCTGGCTTACCGGACACATGTGAGAGTGGTATCGACCTCCTCAGCTAACTCTCAGTAAGAAGCATATTTCCCAAAATGTTAAACTAATCTTTTGAGATTATTGGGAAGTCTTGGTTGTTACATTAAAAAGCATTATGCTTAATGCTTGCTTTCTTTTCTTGTGACATTTGCTCACAATATTCTCATTCCATACATTTTGTGAGTCCACTGTGTACCCTTAATTATTTTTCTTATTTTTCTTCACCTGGAATGAAGCAGCAGAGGCTGTATTATAGATTTTGCTTTGTGCAAGTGCCTTTGATGGTGTTACAGCTACAAACAAGACTAATGGCATTCCTTGAGAGTGCAGTGTCATCTTCTCTATCTTCTGCACAGTGTTTTGACATTACGCCCGCCAGCAGAAGGGCAGTGCCGAGGTTTTGTGACTTTACAAAGCACATTAGCAAGTCCTTCACCAAATCTAATCTGATGTGTTTTTCAGTTGTTTTTATTGGCTGTCCCATGAGTATCAACAGACAGTTTATAGATTCACACAGTGAGGTGAGAATAAGCTATAAAGAAACAAAACAACACAGCACAGCACACAGACCCTTTAAATTTTGGATTTTTATAGGTGATAAAGCTCCATTTATAGTACAAACAGGCAGTAAGAGAGACTTGATGCAGTGATGGCCTGCACGCATTTCCCATCCCCTGAGATAACAAAAATGTGTCTGACTTCTGCTACGTCTTACACAGCACTTCTCGCAGCTTTTGCACATTTCATCGGACGCTGTTAAAGCAGGAGTGTTTTTATTAAAATTAATATGCGTGTCTCTTTTACTGCATGTTGGCCCTAAAGAAAGGGCAAAATCTGCAGAAATCAAGTCATCAGACCTAAATGGAGAAGGTAGAGTCAATATTATGACATCTTAGAGTTATTTAAATGACTTGAATGATTGAAATTATCTATAGCCTCAGGATTTGCAGGAAACATGCATGCTGTGCAACATATTTTTTACTGGCAACTTTTGCTTCAAAGGTAATAGTGTCTATCTATCTAGTGAACCTCTGACTGTTTTTCATAGAGAGGTGAGGAGAAAAATTGCTCCAAAGATGTTCTTTATTGCCATAATTACACAAGACAGTGTTAGAATCCCACCAGGTTCAGTTAGTATGTTTAAAAGATATCATCATCATGGCAGCAGAGCTTGCGCAGTTCTTTCCTAAATATCCCACACATGCAATCCGTCCCCACTGACATTAGTGGTATAATTATTAAAATGGCACCAAACATGTATCAAATGCAACTGATAAAGTTCCACATATAACATCACAAACCCACCCTAATTACTTTAAACCAAGCAAATGGCTGAAACCTCCATCCATCACCTGGAAGGAGATTGTGATAACAAATAACTTTCTTATTTTGAGGGGCTATCTGTCATACTGGAGGGCAAAATCCAGCGCCAGAGCACAGTTAATCAGTTTTATAAAATTGTTCTAAATCTATTTGTTGTTGTTTTTTTCGACAACAGCAAACAGAGGATGATAAGAAAACTATACTTTACAGGTTCTTCATTCTGGTGTAGAACAATCCAAAACATTATCTTATAATCACAATCCCATTTAAAGCTGTATACACTACAAAACAACAACATAATACTATATAAATCAGACACCAGTGTATAAACAGCAAAATGGCACAAAAAGCAGCATCTTCACCTTCTTTGTCAACACTTGTACTTGTTACACTGGTAAGAAGAAAACGCTTCATTCAAAACAAAGGCAGACGTTAGAGAAATAGAAAAAAACAGCGTGTTATAGGCTTGAATCAGTCACTATCATTTCCCCCTGTGCCAAAACAGCGCCGAGTCCAGCACAGCACTGCGCCCTCAGCGCGCAAAACCAGCACCAAAAACGCAACATGATTATTAATCACTGCCCATTATTAGTTTTTCCATCTTAATGGAAACACCTTAAGTGTTTTCTATAAGTAGGCTAGGCTATACAAAGTCTGTCAGTAAATGGTTGCACTATACTGGAAGTCCGGTCTTACATATTTCACATACGCAGAGAAAATGAGCTACCAAAAGGCAAAAAGTTCTGTTTTCTAAATGTAATGGCAAAGTCGTCAACATTTTGCAACAGTATATCGCCAGATTTAATTGTTTAAAATAGCCTATATGTACCGTGGATGCAATACGTGTAAATATCAAATATTTAGCTACTATTGTCATTTCCCCTCTGTTGCGCACGGATGTAGATAGAAAGGAAGTACATTTTTCATACTTATCACAATATAAGCACAAGCTCGGTACATGCGCTCCAAAATATGCCCTCACACGCTGACTGAAACGGGGCCGCAGTCTCTCCAATGTGCACATACCTGCGTCGAGAAGAAGGACTCCAAATAAAGTCAAAAGAACGAGAAGACGCATTCTCTCCCAAATGACGCTCGGAGGGAAAACATCCGACCAAATGAACTTGTTCAGACGGAGGCATGGAGGACGAACCGCAGCGGAGGAAGCCCAGACACGGTTCCGTTCATCCGCTCGGCTGGCTGAGGTGAGTGCGAAAGCTCCGCAAAGTGAGAGTCCTCCTCCAGCGCAACTGGAGACAAATCCAGAGCGCAGAAATCAGACAGCGCACCACGTGATGCTCACAGTTGGCATTTTCACATCTCATGCGTTGATGACACAGGAATCCCGATTACAGGTGTCCGACATGTAGTGCGTGGACAGATATTTGGCTATTATTTTTTAGGTTTATGATTTTCTACATTGAGCGATATTTTTGTAGTCACTGAACGAGAGGTACGAAAAGTTCATTGAAGTCATATTAACATGAGGCCACCTCTCATTTCAATGTCCTTGTATTAGAATTTTTCTTATAAAATGTATTTGGATGTACGTAACAGAGTGACCTTTACAATTATTCCTATAATTCTACAGAGACTTTGGTTTCATGGTACGTTTTCACTTACAAATGATTCACTGTTATTCGTTAAATAATCCTGTTATCTGTTGCCTTTTTATTACAATTTATCAACAGTTTTCATGTATTCTTTAAGAATATTTAGTAGCCTATTTTGGGATTTACAGCATATAATGAGTCTGGCTGTAGGATTGTTTTATGGTATTTCTAACTATTTATAATAACAGTAACAATTTTGGTGCTGTGATAATGTATTTATCTGGGCTTTCCATCTCCACATATATATATGTAATATTGCAATGGCTGTTTTTAATGGTCTTTTATGATATTGTGTTAGCTCTTCTCTAGGCTGCTTCTTTCCATAATAGATTAGTGCGTGTAAACTGTTCTATAGCCTTATTATTGCAGACTATATAGACAATTTCATTTTCCCCTGAAGCCATCCTCTAACATCAAAGACACATATAAAACCATAAACACAATAAAAACCTCAACCTTTGACAATCAGTTTCAATGATCAATACAATAGATTGAGCTTATTACTGCGTTTACGCACTTAATATACGCACATAATTACCCATCAAGGGACTTGATGTTTGGAAATCCCTCCGCACCGAGCAGAGCGCAGTCTTGGAGCGGACTGACGCCGGCTCTGAGCTTCACTAACCCACCCCCCACTGACAGATTGCGAGTGAAGCGGTGATTACACGGGATGCCCTTTGGGCGAAAGATTTCGAGGTGTTCTCCAAACCTGAATGAATGGTCGCACGTCTGCACGCGCACGCTGATGTATGCCTGAGCATGCCTTGCGCCTCTCTCAAATCACACAAATAAAAATACACACACACACACACACACACACACACACACACACACACCTTTCAGCTCAGTTTGAAATAGGAAATAGTTTCTCATATTTATTTAGGAAATAGTTACATAAAATATTGCATTAAAGTCTGGTGTAACAGACAGAATTGCACACAGTAATAATAATAATAATAATAATAATAATAATAATTACAACATTAACAATAATTACCAAAGTAACACTGCTGGTAACCATTTCTCTTTACAAAGGAACCAGGAACATTTAAGGAAAGAGGTGAAGCATGACAATCACACTACAGTCTGACAGTACAAAATGTGGGTATAAATACTGGACATCTAGAAAAATACACAAGTCCTCTTCAGACTCTCTTCATACAATATTAACAGTTTCATAGAAAAATTTAAACACACAGGCGGCTCTGTTGATTAGCACCAGCTGGTCAAATTCCAGATAGAGATTTGGCATAACTTCACCTAAAGTTCAAACATGTCTTTAAAATAAAATCATTAAATATTTTAATATTAGCTCTTATCGATCAAAATAAAGATTTTTTTTTTAAAACTAGAACTCCTAAAGAGTTCGTAAGAAAAGATACAAGCCAGTTTCAAACACTTAAAACCTTGGTTGAATGATTGGCAAACAACTGACATCATTTCTTTTTGTTTGTTTGTTTTCCTCATTTGCATATATCAATCAGCAATGCCCATTCTGATATTAACTTATAGCAGTTTCTATATACAACATAATATACAACTATTAAAGGAAAACTGAGGTTTGGAGAGTTTGGGTGCTACATGAGACTTTAAACTAGACTGTTTGGATTCTGGAGTTTTGCGAAAAAAAAAAAAAAGCAGAAGATTACTTAGTGTTATTTGTATTTGTTAACAATTTCCTGATGGCTGCATTTTAATTCTTACAATCTACATTAGTCCAGTATGTTCCCTGAGCTACCACAAAGCCAAAAAGTGGGTCCATTTCTGCACCTGTGTACCAGTCCCACATTGAAAAATCCTCTTATTAGTAATGTTCCACGTGGAAACATAATATGCTTTGCTTCAGCTGACATCATTAGATAATCTGCTGCTAAAATAAGTTTTGTTAGATGAATGGTGATTGTTTTAATGTCATCTGAAGAACATTTTTCACAATTTTCTTTTTCATTTGCCATTGTCGGCTGCATAAACGCTCAAAATGACACACAAAGACGAAGACTGGCAACAGATTTCACCTTTAAACTCAGTTAAAATGAACTGACATGAAAGAAAATTGAAATCCTGTTGTGATTTGTAATGTTGTTTTAAAAACAATATTGCTTCAAAAAAGAAGTAGGCAAAACATAAACCAGGTGTATTGTTATGGGTTGTGATTCCACACGAGCAATTTTTTTGGGCAACTTCAATGGGCAACATACTTAGCAGCAAACATAAAATGACACCTTAGGTTTAAATCTAGTTTCCTAGCAAACAGGAATGCAATCAAAGCAACAATTTTGTTGCAACTACACGCCAATTTTGCCGATCAGCGTTGCTCCAAGAAGACTCCCCTGCTTATCACGGCTTGAATAATCATTCACTTTACACTCCTTACAAACTTTGTACAGTATTTGTTACAGTGCAATGATAAGAATTTCCCCAGCATGGGGAAAAAGGTAACAAAAAATTGCAATGAGACAACGTTGTGTATTGCTGTCCAGTTCACCGCACCCAGAGTCAAACTATTCAAAGTCCTTGCTTTCGGTGTTTGGGTTGAGGTATCGTCCTCGTGCCTCCGGCTCCACTAAGTGCTTCGTGTTGTATATAGCGAGGATAGGGCTCCGCCTGCTGTGACCACGTCAAGACCACATCAGTCCAGTCTGAGTCATTTCCGAGATTAGGTGAAAGTCGAGCGTGAATAAAGACCAGATCCAAAGGTGGTTGAGACTAAAGTCAGAACAAACCAAAAAGTCCAATTGAGGGTTTTTTTTTTAAACTTGCAAATACAAAACCTAATGCATAGAGAGGTTCTTAAGGTTCAACAGAGATGTCTTGAAAATGAAAGCAAATTTGTGAATGGCCACGAACTTGACATGTCCAAAATGTCTGAAAACTTGAGACTCGGGACATAGACTGGACTCTAAAGCTACAGCCCTGTCTTCTGAACTTGTTGCCCCTACACATCGTTGGAGCCCTGACTGGTGCAGGAGGAGAAGCTGTCGTATAGCGAATCGCTGAGGGAGCCCACGGGATCTGCCCCGGGCTTGCTTGAGAAGCTGGAGGAGGAGGGCTCGTCCCCCTTGCAGCAGTCCTCCCTGCTCTTCCCCGCATTGGCGTGGCAGTTGCCTCTGCGGCCCCCCAGGCCCGTGTCCGGATACAGGCTGCCGTTGCTGGAGCTGCTGTGATTCAGCTTGTTCAGGGACTCCAAAGAGAAATCGAGAGAGCCCGGTTGGTTTGCACTGATGGGCGTCTTTTCCATGGGAATCTCCTTCTGCAGAGAAAAAAAAAAGGGAACGCACGTCAATAGAGAGCAGAAATATGTTCATTTATGGGAAGGAAGCATGCTTTGCTGCATCTGGACTAGATGTATGCAGCACTGTAAATAGTTCCCAGTCTCAAATTCATGCCCGTGTTACCTCCACTCTCACTTCTGTCGCTTTGACAGATACACGATGAACACCGGGCACAGAAGCAAGTCTGACATTGCACCATGTAACTCATCTCGTTTGCAGTGTTGTGCGGCAAAGCAATAAGACTGACGCCGCTTGAGAGCATGACAGTCATCTATATTGAGATTTTTATCGTGCTCAAGGACCAAATGTATACCTTGGGTTTTGACAGGCTTGCATCTCTGGGCATCTGGGCTCACCCACTCTCGCTGTTATATTAACTTTCTTGTATGTATGCTGTTTTATTTCTTTTGTACAGCCTGTGGCTGTCTGCTTTATAAATTAGCATTGTCGAGGAATATGTAACTCAGGGGAAATGTTACGTCTAATGCTGCTATCTGTTAGCACTGCTTTAATTAGCCGCAATAGCTTCATCCTGAATGCGCTAATGATTAGGGTGACTACATGAGCTTGGTGTCGTGACAGTTCAGAAGGTATTAGAGTTGACAAATGTTATCATTGTAAGTTTTATCACTAGACCGGATCGTGTCTTCACATCAGAGGCTGCTGACCTTTCAAGGGTTCACGCCTTTAGGCAACTCAGCAGCGATTAGACTCAACAACAAAAACACGGAAGCCTGCATTAACCAGCTGGTACTTTATGCTTAAATTCATTGTCACCATGCCACATCATTGGTAATGACCTATG
The DNA here is from genome assembly GCF_021292245.1 of Micropterus dolomieu. Taxonomy (NCBI): domain Eukaryota; kingdom Metazoa; phylum Chordata; class Actinopteri; order Centrarchiformes; family Centrarchidae; genus Micropterus; species Micropterus dolomieu. Next base: position 15,903,815 of record NC_060150.1, on the reverse strand, counting down.
AGTCAAACCCTGTCTACAGGGGAAACAAAACACCACATGAATCTAAAAATAGTTAGTTGTTGTTTATGATGTGGCAATTATTTGGGTGTTCTACTCTACTGTATGCTTCAAAAGGCACTTCAGGGAGGTAGTTACTGTAGTAATCACCATCAAAATGCTTCCTCAGACGCTGTAAACAACATTCTCTGGGTAGCTGCGTTTTTGAGCCTGGGAGAGCAGTTATCTACATAGGTATTTTTGCAGGAGTAAGTTCTCAGAGGAATAGCTGGAGGGTCTGGGCAACCTCTAGGGACGATCCAAACCTAGGCCATTTAGCATTTTGCTGCAAGGTGTATCTCCTCTCAGACCTAAACCCACAACTTCTCCGCACAGTAATCAGTAATATAGTCTAGAGTGCTGTTAATGTGGTAAACATGTTGGTAATGTAACCTGCAGGCTTTCTTTGATCTTACAAGTCGCCAAATTCATGCTAATGTGGCAGAAGGCAAAAGACCAAATGCAATATTTTGAAGAAGGTTCTGCACATTTGGGTCCATGCAGGCCTCACACCTTTGTCAGGTGAAATACTGTAGGCACGTTTCTTTTAACGGCAGTCTTCTAAATATTGCAGTACAATAATCCATAATCGGAACTGAAGCAGACCCTCGGATGAGAGGTGAAATGTCTTATACCAAGTCCATTTGCCCTTGATTTTGACCTTTCTAGAATAATCCATGAACCGCAAAATATCTTAACGTGAGGACCACAAACAAAATTCTTGCGTCTATTGTTTTGTAAAGTTTGTTTTTAATTTTATCTGCACACTATCTCAGTGAAATCACGTCACTTAGCTTGCATTTGTCCTCTCATTTATTGTACTACGTTCATTCGTATTGTTCTACGACTGAAGAAAATATTCTTTGTATGCAAGATAAGAAGTTGACAGTTCTACATAATTACGCATTATTTCACTGGCCATTTTAAGGTACGTCTCAGCTGTATTAGAAACATTTGTGAGCTTTATGTCGGCAGAACGGGAAGGACAGGAAATATTCTCCGTCTGGTTTGATTCATTCCAGAAATTGTGATGTAATCTACTTTTCCCTAACCTGTTACTTTCCTGCACTCTCCATAACGCTTTCTGACAAGTTCTGCAAAGGCAGCATGAGGTTTTTGCATTCAGCATGTGATGGGCTGCATGTGTAGGTGGAGAAAACAAAAACAATGGTGATTGTTGTTCTCAGTGCTGTACCTCGCGGGCCTACCAGCTAGTTAATTGCATTCACCTGCCAACCCAGGTGTAAACTATCTGTGATTAGGGGCTGCAAAGAAACGGACTCAGAGCCCAAAGAGACTATGAGAACTACTGGTACTGTACAATACAGCAAGACAACCGTGTCCTTTTCGTCAAAATGCAACATGCCTAATATGTGCATATTCTAGTTTATTGAGGCTTCTGTCTAAACAAAATAAAATAGTTTTTTAAAGGATTTGAGAAGTTTTTTTAAGCAAACTACTATCAAAAGGAGATGCTTTGTGTAAATTTGTGTGCAAGCATAAAAGAGATGTTAGTTTGCATTATTCACATTCTCATCAAAAGAACTCAAAAGCTAACCATGAAAAAAATACCTAATCACCTCATCCTGTGACGCCGTGTTGTGATCAGAATCAGCCTTCCACCCTAAAATCCCACTGAACCCCATTAATGTGCACTGATGTGACCTTTCTCAGCAGGCACAATCACAATGAATTTGTAAAGAAGACAGAATCAAAAAGTTAAAGGAAAATGTAACTAGAGGTGACATCTGACGCACGTGTTATATAAAATGTTGATTAGGTTTTTTTTGCAGGTGCAGAGGTTGAGCCCAAATGAAGCACAGGTGTTGAATGCAGATTAGACGTTCACTTCAACTCCCACACACCGCTGTTCATAGCGCCACTATTTTTATGTCAGCCATGAAAATTGTCGTTTTGTGGCCTCGGGAAATGAATGAGTGCATGTCGTGATGGGGATCAGTGATTAGTAGAGCTGCGCAACAGTGAAGAACGGTCTTCAGGTCCTGACTCTTTCAGCTAACACCCCCCCCCAAATATCTCATTTTGGTCGGAAACAAGAAGAAATAAAGGGAATGGCTGTCTTATCGCTGATTGGATTTGATTTTGGAGGAACACAATTACTAGCGGATCGAACCTCTCTGCGCCACCTGTGGGCTCAGCCAAAATGATAGCTGCACAAATAACTGAGGCCGCAGGCAGCCATCTCAGTGAGAGCTTCCCATTTGAAAACACGAGGGGCCAAATCGGCAGTTGGTTCTGCATCACATGTCAGTAATGGGATGTCTAAACTCGAAATCATTAGATCTGTTCACTACAAAAGCGTATTGAAAGGGTCTTTTATTGTGACTTTTCTTCTTTTCCCTTGCTTTTGTGTAATTTTCTCTCTCTCTCTCTCTCTCTCTGTTTTTGACTTGCACATATGGTAAAAATTAGCAAAATGTGTATGTGCTTTAAAGTTATAATTGCAATATTATTCAGATTTCCTACCTAAACACATTCACAGTAAATGATGCACTGCAATGCATTAGTCACTGAGGTTACTGAGGCTGACCGTGAAATGTGTCTACTTAACAAGACACAACACACGTTTTTTTCTCGGCGGATCAGTTTTAATAATTGCAAGATAATAAAGCTGTTACATGAAGAGTTGCAGAATACCAACTGTACTGTGTCCTGCTGTTGGAAAACTACTAACTTCTCAGCAAGAAATCAGATCACAACTGTAGTAAAAGTAGTTTGTACTAACTTGAGAGTTTGTTTGGCTGCACTGTAAAGAGACAGACCATTTGCTCTTCTGTTGTATTCCTAGTAAAGTAGCTGCCCAATGAGTGGTTATAAGAATATAAAACCTCACATGAGCCGTGGTTCGAGCAAAGGAACTATACCCCAGAACTAGGAACCTTTGGAGGAATCCACTGCGTTTCCACCGAAGGGACCAGGGTCTAAATTTAGTTCTAGGGTCTTTATTTTACCCCCCAAAAAGAAATGTTTTAATAACCTTCCAAAGTGTCGCAATTTTATTTTGTGTTTCTTTCTCTGTGCTGGAGTTATTTTATGAACTTTATGGCTTTATCCAGTTTGTTATTAAATTTGTTACAAACTTTATCACATGTCCCTTCTGTTTTTAATGGTCAAGCAAAACCTACAGTTTTTTTTTATTATACTCCAGTTAAATCTGATATTCATTTATAAATTTTGCTCATGGACAGTGGTTACAAATAATGATGCCTGTGCATCGCCTTGTACGGCGTATAGGCCTACAGCCTACGTCAGCTGGTTAATTTGCCTAATCTTCGCAGGTCTTTAGACCACGGTGGAAACGCACACAACAGTGAGCTGAAGGAACCTTTTAGTTCCTTGAAAAGAGATCCAGGGCCTTAAAAGTCCCAAGTACTTTTGGTCGAAACGTGGCAATGCTGTTACCACGGTAATCAAAGGTTGCGCCAAATCAACCAGGATTGAAATCTTAAGGAATACAATTTCAACATATTTGTTCATCCTCAAAAAGAATGTGATGAGCCTACTCTTGACAGTTAAATAAAATTTTATTGGAGCCATCTGGATTCAGTGAAGAAATTATTACTGACCTGGACTGGAGCTTAATAGACAAAGATTTGCATTCAGCAGGCTGAAATTGAGGCATGATACCAACGCCTGAGATTTGTGTCAATACTGATTTTAATGATAAAAAAAATAACTTAAAAAGCATTTAGAAAAGTTTTTTTTTTTTCTCCATCTGCTGAAAATTCTGTGTAAATAGATGACATCCACTGGGCCACTGAACAGAAACTATTCATGTGAAATTCCAATTAATATGAAAGTGTATGCAAATGACATTGTGATCTACCAGTGAATTCTGATTGTGATGATAGCAAGACGCTTTGTGTCTACTGGAGGCCACACATCTAAAGTTAGGTTTGGTCACTATCAAGTTAAGAGGAAGGAAGGAACTGTAATTGGAAAGCTCACATAGCTGCTGTCCATTGTTGTTGCTAGAATTTTGACACAAAGTTATGCAATCTTAATCTCAAGTGCATACTGTGTAGGCTAAGACTGATTCTGAATTTACTTGACAATAGGTGAAACTGATGGTGAAAGAAAACATGCAAATTGACGTTTACTGTCTCAGAATATGTGATGTCTTCGCTATCGTCATCGTGCAAATAATTTGACTCCAGAAACATATTTCTGGGTCTATTCCTCCTGCTATCACTCTGACAGCCACTCAAGAACAGCGCATATTCCTACTGTTGATATTTATTTGTACACTGATATAGTTTTGGTTATCCAGCGGCCCAATTTCAAATTACATGTCAACTGAAATGTTCCCTTTCCCTCACCATGTAATCATTACTCAAGGTAACAAGCTGTTCCACACTCAGGGAGATGCTGCGCATGCTGATTTGTTGTACGCTGGTTTTGGACCTGGTTCACATAAACCCCAGGAATCCCTCTAACTTCACGTCTTGGCACAAGTTCTAATGTTATTTTCCTGCAGCAATTTCATTCTCCTTTGTGCAGACAAAGGATGGAAATGGGAGAAAGAAAAGACTGGGTAAGCAGGAAAAGGATGGAAAAATGAGAAAAGTTAGTTTGGGAAGGGAATTCAAGGGGAAAAAAACTAATGGAAGGACAGAAGAAAACTGTTTAGAACAAAAGCAGGAGAAGTCAAGTGAGAAGAACAGACGGAAGAGAGATGTCCGGGAGACACAGAAAAAATAGACAGAGGCACAACTGAAAGGAAGACAAGGAAAGACATGTGGGAGAAAGAGAGACTCGGAGGAAGGAGAGGATAGAAGGAGAAGGGGGCGGGGGCCGCCGTTAGCAGGGCTGTCAGGTGCTGTCAGGATGATGAATGGGAGGCCAGCGCAGGCTGTGAGGGCTCTGATGGGAGCCGCTGAGCTTTACATCACTCTCCTGAGTGTTTGTGAAAGGTTATTAAAGGCGCTTAAATCACCGAGCTCTGACACAGGCCCGCTACCAGCCACCAAACTTCCCCAAACTGCGGCCAATGACAACGTCTCCCGAGTCGAAAGCTCCCGAGCCACGACAAAAGGAAAGCGGCCGCGCAGGTATGGACGTGCACTGAGAGGGGTGACGAGGTGACGACTCGCAGATGGATTGTCTTTTTCAGAAGAATAATGTAGGGTAAATGGGTTCAACGGCAGTCATCCATCATTATGGCTGGTTCAAAGCTTAGGAATAAGGTTATTGTCAAAATCAACTTTGGCATAGAATGAAAGCAGAACACCTGTTTCCAACCCAGAAGCTGGAAAATCACTATTTGAATTTTAAACACCTTTCTTGTTTTAAGATACTCATCTCTGGAACATTCTTGTAAACAATTTCCTTTGGAGACAGGCTGAAATATTCTTACTGCTCTGGCACATTTTTTCACTCATGTAGATTTTTTGGATCACACTCATACAGAATGCCAAAAAGCTAGGGGTTCAGTATCAAGCATTATTTTGGTGGAAGAGTCATTTAGTGTTGTAGCTGGTCACACTGGAGCTTCTTTCAACCACTTTGTATACCGTTGGGTAGTTTAATCTTTAACAGTGCGTCATGGTTTTAAACTGATCGTGTGTTTTTTAATGTATAATATTAATCTGCAAAATAACAATATATGTGAAAAAAAAAATACTGAATGAAAAAGAACAGTGTAAATACCTCAAAACTCTTCTCAAGTACATGAGAGTAAATTGAGTAAATGTACTGCTTGCCCGGGCTAATGTTTTGACAGGACAGGACATGATGCCAGGTTGTTTTGGGAGTTCAACTCTTCACCTCTTGTTTTTGGTTTAGTCCCTGCAAGGACAACAGGCTACCCCACTGCCCTCAGAAATGTAGCCTACCGCATCCAATTAAATGACAGACAGGTTTGAGGATGAGACAAACAGAGCTCCGTTGGTTGTGTGTTGTCTCTTGCGTGTCAGCTAATGGAGTTACGCTTGCAGCCTGGTTGCACAGCACCACCTCTCCTCTGGGACTCGGATGTGAATCATAAATCTCAAGCGCTCAACTTTGCTTTGTTTAACTAAAGACTCACAGTCATTTAAAATGTGCTTGAAATTCTCTTTCTGCTTGGGTAGGTCAGACGGCAGAGTCAGCTAGTGAAAACTACCGTTGGAGCTTAGAGGGATTCAGTCTTGCGTTGCAAGTCTTACTCAAGGACACTTTGGCAGTGGTGTTTACACTTGCTGAATCACCCTGGTCTTTCTACTGCCAAGCATCCAGCCAGATTTGTCATTTTCTTGTAGATAATGGAAGATAATTGTGAAACCCAAGCACTTTTACACTTGAACTGTTGCTCAGAAGGAGGCTGCCCTTGCTACAGTCCTACAAAACACGAAACACGCAGTAAGCATATTCCACCTTCCACCTAGAAATCCTGCATAATTATTAAAATTCATGGGTGTAAATGCTTTGCAAATAGTCTATTTCTGACCCTAAAGTTGAGTTACAGAAGGACACCAGAGGTCAAGAATAAAAAACACTAAGAACAAATTCAGATTTCTCTCCTAAACAATTGTTTTTTAAGCTTGTGTTGAGTCAGAATCTTTTTGTTTTTTTTCAAAATATGGATTTTTATGTCAGGGTGGGTGTTGGGGCAGGCAGCAGTGTAAGAGAGGAGAGTTGGGCTTGTCCCATAGAGCCAGGCCGTGCACGCTAGAGGCCATTTCATGGTCTCTGATCCTCATTTGTCATTCAGCGGCGTTAAATACTAGTAGGCAAATACCCACTGACACAAGAGGGCAAGGCGATCGAAAGCAATTAAGGCGGCTTTTTCTATGAAAATCTGCAAACAATTCCAACGGTAGGAGAGAAAACCTTGGACTTTAGCGAATTTATTCATGCCTCTGAAAGTATACATTACAGTAGACATTGCAACTAAACAGGCCCTACTCTGACCATCTGAAAAGTCTCCTTGCCAAAGTCTATGACAAAAAGGAATAGTTAAAAATTATATTTATTCATCTTGTGCTGCGACAGAAAAAATTATGCAAACTTTTCTGACTCTCATAACACCTTACACTAATTCCCTTCCTACTGTATAGAGTTGCATACTGTACATCTACACCTGGGATCACTTTCAGCTGTTCCAACTGGCTCCGTGAAATGAGGATATTGATTTATTCTAGAAAGTTTAACACGGGGAACATGGTATTATCTCCTTCATATGGTATATTGAAGCAAAACAATCAATAAGAATAACAGTCTAATGAAACAAAAACTCAAATTAATTGCATTTAAATATCCTACTTACAGTAAACTAACACCAATTAGCAGCACATTTTCAATATGTTTAAAAAAAGTAAGTTAAGCCAGAAATATCACTGCCTCTGCAGCTCCCTGGAAATTATAAGACCAACAAAATGCTTGAGAGGAATCAGCAGCATGCCTGAAAAGCATCAGCTGTGAACACTGTGCTGTTTCAATACTCACACTGAGTCTGTCTCCTGCTTTGCCGTCGAGGGATGACTCTTTGTGCAACAAGTTGTACTGGGAAATCCTCCTGCTGTCCTCCAGATGTGAGAATGCATCGTGTTGATAGAAGTCCATGATTGACAAGGATTTCTCCATACTGCTTCTCTTCAGGGTCTCCTCGTTCTGGTCGACTGTGGACAAAGGAAACTGTTATAATGGGGGAAAATATGGACAAAAACAGAAAGAAAAACATTTGCAGCTGCTATGTTTATAGCGGACTGAAAATGACTGAAGGAACAGACCTGAGTCACTCTTCTTAGCTCTGTTGATCAGGGTCCTCTGTGGTGAGCCCAAAGTGCTTCCGGTTCCCTCGGGTTCAGTCTCAGTGTCGCTGCTGCTCCCAGAGTACGTGCACACTTGCAGGGCTCTTTCCTGTTCACAGTTAACAAAAAGCACACTCCTTTTTAAAATATCGACATGAAGTATTTTCAAAACTGTGTATTGTCAGTGGCGCAGAGAATTAAAAAATGCAAGAGCCAAAAAGCAAAACAACTTGAAATACAGCATTTGCAAAATCCATTGGGACTGTGTTTTTATTTCAGCCAATTGTTAGCAAACAATTATCTTGAAAAAATAAACTACTTTTAAAATGCGTATTTTTCAGTCTCAAAACATTCACACTTTTTTTGCAGACCTTAGTTATTAAGATGTAGATTTCTTAATCAATTGATTTATAATCTTACAGGACAATTTCACTATTAGCTTTAAAAAAGAATATTCAATGCTAATGTATCTGTGTCACTGTAAGAATAAAAATGTGCTTTTCTCACCAACCTGCTCTCCCAGGATAAGAGACCATAAACATACGTCTACATAATCATAATTGTGAAACTGTGTAAAATGCAGAACAATCTATATGTATTTCTTGATTTGTTAAACTTTTATAGACCTGTTAATATGTCAGTGTCCATATTGTAATATAAATGCCTTACACCAGGCATGTCATGGTCCTTGGTTTTCATCTTCCTCTCAGTTTCTTTTCCTTTGTCCTCTGTGGAGATGTTGCTGCGTGGGGCACCAAGACTCAACCTCTTTGTCCTGATTGCATCTGAAAGACAAAAGACACAAAAGAGAAATAAGTACAGTGAATGACCACAGAACCACCTGCTGTAATACACATAGACAGTGGGAAGAGGAAAACATCATTTGAATCCTTCTAAAGTGACAATCTTTTCTTCAGCAGACAGTCTGATGAAACACAGGATGTGCATATCTCACACATTCATTCAACCAAAACCCATCCGACTGCCTACACATCCATTTTTCTGCCTACATTAACAGAGCTGCACAATATCCAAGCCATAAAACATTAATGGTGTCCACCCTGTGATTGTTCCCAGCCATGACTCCTGGCAGCCCAGATATAACAGCTTTCATCTGTCGGCCCCCGAATGATGGGGCACTGCTTTATTATCACTCTGCCTACTGCTGTCTCGGACAGACGCCAATTTAATTGTCTCTTTTAACATTCAGCCGCATTACAATAACAGGACGCTTTTGGCCAGTGCTCCGTCTCCAGCTGAAAAAATCTGCATCAAGATCATAAACGTCCTTTCACCTTCTTCTTCTCTCCTATTAGGAAGCAAACAATGACAGATGCCGTTCCTTTTCTCGCGCCCTTAAGCTTCGTGATCCTACGTAATGATAGAAGGGATAGATGGGTAAAACATATGATAAAGTTTAGGTGTTCTTATCAACTTGTTCCACAAGGGAAAGCCTAAACAGGAGTGAGCCAAATTGCTGCCTCTGCAGTACCACTGCAGCACTGAGGTGAAATAGATGCAAGCTAATGTCCTGTAAGCATAAATCCCCGGGTGTGATCACTCATCCCTGTGTGTTATTGTAGCTTTAATCAGCCATCTGATTGCATCCTACCCACCACCTTTCTGCTGCGAACACAGAGGCAAACAGCGCTTTATGATCTATGGTTGTGTTGACATGCTTATCTAATTGCATTTGTTAGTTTTCCTGAGGGCGAGGGAGTGCATGAGTTTCTATAAGGACACAGAGTCCTTTGTCATCTCAGCTGAGTATCAGAGCACAGCGTTGATGCATTAGCTTCGGAATTAGCTGAACAAACAAGGTTCTTCTTTTAATCAGAGTCTAATAAGCCGAACAACTTCTTCTTGTCTGCTTGTCTGGAGCCCTTGAGTGCTCTGTGGTAACATGTAGTACAGTGACACTCAATATTTCACCTACCCTCTGAAAGTGAAGACAAGCTGTCTAAGGCTTTCAAGGCTTGGCAATTTGCCATCTAGCATAATAACAGTAGCTTTTACAGACACGCATTTCAATGGATTTTCATTTACTTTGGCCTTGATTGAGAAAGCCAATTAGAAAACAAAGGCATTGTTCATTTTGTAATGTGGTGGCATGTGGTTCGAGTTAATAAAATATCCGTACAGGGCATACAGGACAAAGCACTTCAGATTTCCCGTATCACCAGTTAATAACACAACTGAGTCAAGAACTGATTTTACTGAAAGATAAATCCCAGTCAAAGATGGTTAGCCTACTGGAAATGACATATCTGTAACCCAAATTTTGTTTTTTTGTTAGCGGTTAAATTTAGTGATAAGTAGTAGTCAAGACCGCCCAAACCGAGACTAAGTCAAGACCAAGACCAGAGTTTACCGAGAGCGAGACCAAGACTTTTAGGGTCTGAGACCATGTCGAGACCAAGACTGAGGGAGGACAAGACCGAGTCAAGACCAAGACCAGCTCCCCACATTACATGACACACACTAAAATGTGGAACGAGATCATAGGTACTTCTGAAATTGATCTGAGAGATCCACATTCCCATTAAAACACCCACATACAAACACTAAGAGTTGAAATCAACGTAAGCATCAACACTCCTTTTCCATGCGGGGAGGGGTGACAGTCGTTAACGGTAACAACACATGTTTAATAAGGGTTATTGGTTGCATTTGAAGCAATATGTTTTACATCCAATCAAAGTGAGGATGTTAACAAATAAATGCACAAGCAATTTATTGATATTTCCAAAGTTATGGTCTTGACTGGTTTCAAAATAAAATCGCAGGTCCTCAATGTCCAAGACCAAGACAAGATCGAGCACAAATGCGGCTCTCGTCTCTGCGACTTAAATGTAAAAAGGTGCAAACAGAGCTAGCTTTCCATTTTCATTAACTTAAGCCATGCTTAAGTTAATGAAAACGTCTTTGTGGCTGTGGTTAAAGACAGCAGTGCTTTGAGGTAAATGCTAATGTGCTCACAATGACATGGTAAAATGTTTACCATGTTCGCCATCTTAGTTTAGTGTGTTACAATTGCTAACATTTGCTGATTTGCACTAAACACAAAGTTTTCCAGGTAACACTGACTATAAAAAGGTTGTTGACTTACCTGAAGTTGCTAATTTGGGCAGGCGGCTCTGGGTGTCTTGTGCGTTGTTGCTGCAGGTGGGGTCAGACAGGGAGTGACCCATGCTGGTAGGGGCATGCAGGTGGGTTTTTGGGAGGGAAGGCACTTTCACATCAGGTTGTGAGGGGTCTGGGTGAGAAGAGGAAAACTCCCGATGGAGTTTAGAGGAGCTGGCGGTCACCCCATCAGGGCTGGATTCAGATTTGGGGATGTGGCGACCGCTGGCACGGGTGACGGAATCGGGGAGAGGGAAGGTGCCGATCCCACTGTCCAGGGTTCTCATCTGACAGCTGGAGCCTACAGTGACAGGGAGAGGATTGTGATGTCTCGGAGAAGCAGGGAACACCAATGAAGGAAGAGAAAGGACGGCTCGGATTCACATGCAGGGGAAAGGGTTGTGAGTAAAGAGGGCTTCTGTAGCAGGTTCACATAGCCGGTAGGAAAAGGGAGAGAAGACAACATTTTATTTTGATATAGTAATATTTAAGAAATAAAAAGTGAATAGCTGGTGGTGGCTCCAACCTGATGCACCTCAGTCTAATGTTCCTGTCAGACATACTTGTTTAAAACATTTGTAGCAATCACAAAAGTAACAGATGCACAATTCAAATAGGATATGACACCAGACAGCACCTGCTGCCAGCAATTCTGTGTAAAACACACAATTGAGCTACAACCCGAGGACAAGTTTCACAGAACCGTCAGGGCGCATGCTGAGTTATAATCAGGAGAAATGACGGCAAGTAGCAACAGATGGACGTTGTTTAGGAACCACAGTTTGCAGAGCCTTGACTCAGGCTGGAACAGATGGACAGCCATTCAGCTCAGCCCAGGTCCTTGTAACTGTGAACACTGATGGCCAACAGTTACATCGGCTACGCTAATTATGCGCGGTCTGCAACTTTTTGCTGAATTTGTGAAAGTGAAAAGGCTCAAAATGTTTCATCTTTGTATTGTTTTTGTCTGTGTTGCTGTGGGCAGTCACAAGGTCCACTGTTGGCCTTGGAGGTGCTGAATCCTCTACAGCCATCAGTTCTGTCTCTCAAAATATTGGTTAGTTAAAACTCTGGCATGTTTTTGTTGGATCAATACTGACAGTCTTTTCTTCTCAACTGTACAGCCTTGTCTCGATGGAATACAGGAGCAGAAACACAGTCTGCTCTTGAGCATTTCCTTCCATGAAGGAAAGATCTCTCTGAATACTGTTGGGCATTACAGATGAGTTTCAAGGAGGGTAAGGGGCACATTTTCAGAACTAGCTTAATCCTAAGAACCTTTACTCATGGTTTAACTTTCTTTGGATAGCCTTTCTTTGGATAGTTCCATTATTAATGCACCAAAATAACAAGTGCATTCTCCTCTGATTGTCAAAGCACTGTCAATAAATCCACATACAGTTTGAGGGGCTTTTAAGTGTTTGAGAGAATTCAAGAGCTCTTGACAAAAAAACAACATGTCACTGTTCTTGTTTATGTGTGCTTTAAGATTTTATTTAACTTGCTTCTGACAGTCAACACCATCCAGTACACATCCAGAACCTGTGAAAATGAGTCCTCAGTGTTTAGATGTACACATACATCGTTTTCATTAGGACAGATGGCCTGTTACTTGTGCACATATTTGCTGTGAGTCACTTTAGGACAGTTTTCCTGCGAAAGGATAAAAAGTCAAACAAAAATCCTGATTTAAGTTTCAAAAATGCATGACGTAGTTTATGTACCAACAAAGAATTACACACATGAATGCATATTAGTGTGTTTGACAAAGAGAAAGGCGGAAAGAGCAATAGATTACACAGCTGTATAATTGAAGGCCAAGCCTGACAGTTCAAAATGCCCTCTATAACCAAACTATAACAAGGTCCGCAGTAATTCTACCCAGAGGGAACAACAGCTGGACATAATGTAGTTTTTTATGATTCCTATCACTTCTGTATACAACCTCCAGGGTTTTAGGGGAGAAAGCTGGTTTGTTGATACCTCCACAGTGTGAAATGAAATGGACTTTATGCAATGAGGAGGTGTCAAAGGGAAACAAAAAGAGTCATTACTAGCGACCATAATGTTATCTAGAAGGTGTCAGCAATCTGATGTAAAGGCAATGATAACTGACACAAATTCTAAAGTCACATTTCCACAATAGAGACTAGTATCCCAGGTCACCGGAGTGAGCAGCGAGATGTGCTGAAAAATGTTGCGATAATGTCTTTGCTTAAGAAAGAAGCTTTTTGTCATCTCGTGGTCGCCCTGTTGAATAGACCCCCCGACCCCTAAAAAAAATTATAATAGTGTAAAGGCTAGGGAGCCAGAAACTTCAGCACCCGTTGAGGTAATTGCTGAATCATTGGTATTGATCAACAATGCCATCAAACCCTTGCAGATATATTAGGGTCGTTCTGTGCTATGGCCCAGTCAAAATGTTGTTTATTGTCCCTTTACAATAAAAACTACCTCAGGGGAAGTTCTTCTCATATACAACAACTGACCAGCATAGATTGAACTTCAAAGTCCACATTCATAAGTTGAGCAAGAGATGTAAACTATTTATATGATTGATGTGTTTGTCTGGCATTAGGCCTGCGAATGCTGCACTTTGGAGAAATGTGACATTAAAGCAGCGCCGAGGAACAATGAGCAGCCGCAGCGGAAACCTTTATGAAATATTTAATTCATACTTCCTGGAAGTGCTTAGCTGGCAGAATAATAACAAAAGGCAGAGTGTTAATCAGAATTTAGAAACAATTAAGTGTTTTATTTTTGGCGCAGTGACTGTGACCTATCATTTGCACACTATGTGTAAATAGGCTCAAACCAAAATTATTTCATGAAATGTTACAACCAGAGTTAAATCTTTACACTACAACAACGAGTGAAGCTGAGAACCCGTTTTTTGGTTCTATAGAGATCCACCAACACTGCCAAAACACATCTAGTTATATAAGAACTGGCTGTTGTGAAGTTGGAGTCCATTTCAAGTGTTCACAATTATTCACAGTATATTCACACAGACCCTGTACGCAGGATAAGCGGTTGACGATGGATGGATGGATGGACAATGCCAACTATGAAGCAAACCCATAGCACAATAACTAACTTTTACAGCCAGTTAGCAGCAACACGCTTGGTAATACTATATGTTCCATGTTCCCCAGCTAGTCACTAATCTTTTATAGCTTCTTCGCCAAAAACATCTGCTTGTTGGGGCTGAACACGACATAATGAAAGCACAGGGCCGCAAAACCAAAACAATGAGCTTACAGTTGCTGAAATGCTTTATAAAGCTAAAAGGAACTACAGCGTGGGGCCACAACTCTGTGGTTTCATTACAATAGAAGTAGTGATGTGATCCATTGCTGATATAAACATATCAATTATAGCAGCTTTAAATGAACAAGAAGTTTTTAGCCTTAACGACTTAGAAAAATTAGCTTCAGAATATCCCATTTAAAAAACAAAAACTATAAAAAAAATAAAAACTTTTCCGCCCATTGAATGTGGCTTGGCTATGGTGCTATATTACAAGAGACAAGCCATTATGACCTTTGAGATGGATCACTGAGACAATTTCTCAAATATCCCCCTGAGTGACAACTGAGTGACGAACAAGCTGCACTCTACATCCAGTAAACAGCAGTTACACCCTCTCCTTCCCCACGCTGAATTACATACAATGTAAGTTTGTCACACTGCAATGATAACAATCATCATCCCGTCTCACAAATTGTTTGATGCATCTATTTTTTCCCTTCCTTAGCTGCTCAGGCATTGTAAAATATCACCCGGTTGCACATCAATCACCTGACTAGACTGTCAACATGTTGTTTGCAGCGGCTGCTATTTCCCCACAGTAATGGCAAGTCTGGCAGTGAGGAGAATTAGTTGGCGAAGGAATTGAGTTGTCAATCACGTCAGGAAATCACAACTGTAAAATGTGTTAATGCTCTGTTGCACTGGTTGATTCGTGATGGTTAGTGACAGCTTTTTGTAGGCTATTCGAAAAACCTGCACTGGGTGAGGTAACACTTGCAAATATGAAACTCAGTAGCTTAAATCAGACAACTAAAGCTTTTGGCATAGTGAAACTAACCAAGCAAAGTTGGTAAAAAAAAAAAAAACAATTCATATTTATTTATTTTATTTGCATGGGATTTGTTTTTGCGAAATGTTATGTTTAAACAGTTTAATTCAAGGTCCTGATCACTGTATGAAATAAAATGTGATAAAGCCTTATTAGCTTTAAAATGACATTACCACGTGTTTTTTTCAGGTTTTGTCCCTTTAGGACCAAATAGTAGTACATAAGCTTACCTAGCAGGTGGTCTTGACAAGCCGTGTCTGGAATGTGTCCCTCCTCATTTTCAGCCCTAAGGTTGATCTTCTGAGTCATTATAAGGGTCTAGAATATTAAGAAACAGTGCATGTTGATGATACAAATGTCAAAAAGCAGATCAAATATATCATAATACATAAAATATACATATCATATATAGTATAGTCAAGTGTCTTTTAGATCTAAATCTACCTTCGTCTGTATAAGGTATTCAATTATGTAACATATATCCATTTATAAAGCTCCCTTTGAGGCAATTTGCAGAAGAGAAGTGGGAATGAAAAGGATCTTTCTTACAGTTCCATGTATTTTATGACTTTTCAGATGAATAGACAAGCTCCTGGCATTGCAAAATTTGTTGAAAGTTTTGTTCAAAACGAAGTAAGGCAATTGTCAGACTTTTCCTGCCTTACTTTAATTGGGTTATTATTTTTTTCAGTTTTGGGGTGGTTCAAGAGCAGGAGCTTGTAGGTCATAAAGTGTCCCTCTTTTGTTGTATTTCTGTGGGGAGAAGATAGAGAGAAAGCTTGGAGGATGGTATTAAATGGCCCCTTTGTCAAATTGAGTGCCTACGATAAGGGGCTCCTCCACGTTATCAAAATTCCACATCATCTGGATTAAATTTCCTACATTATGCAGTGAGACTCTCTTTTTGTAAATCTCTCTCTCCATTCAGCCCACTCCTTTTACTTTCTTTTTTGTATTGCCTTTTTTCATGCTCTCTCAAGCACTCAGCCTCTCCATCATTTTTCGGTCTTTTGACTGACAGATAATAAAGAATAAATCCACAAGGTCATAATTTTAGCCTTTTGCTTACAAAGCGCAGGGATATGATTTAAAGAATGGAGCGGCTGAGAGAAGCCTAAGTTTGGATTACATGCATGGCCTGATGGCTGTCTCCGTGAGATATAGTTTGAAAACCTTCGTCCTTGTGGAAACAACAACACCAGGCTGGGTAGATAATGAAAAAGTAGGCGATGAATTGTAGGCTGAGTCAGAACACAATGTGAATCAATAGCCAGCCTTCCGGGGATAAGATGCTGAAGAGGCGGCGGGCTTGTGGACGTGTTTGTGAACATGTACATGTACAGTACAAGTGTTAAACCCAGTGGAAATTTGCATGAATGTGAGTGTGCCAACAGCCTGTCCAAACATAGTCAGAGACAAAGAAGCAGAGCTCGACACAGAGACCACTGTAACGGAGTCAGTGGAGTTCTATTATGGTGGCATGTTTGCTCACTTACATCGGTATCTGGACAGATCTCCACATCTCCCTTCATTTCACCGTGTTTCTTGGGTGTGGAGATCCCAGCCGGCGATGCAGCTACATAGTTGCCCTTCACAGCAGTCCTGCGAGGAAAAAAGATTTGATCTCTTTTTATGTCTGTGCGCCGGGTTCCTCCTTTATCATCTCGCCAGGTAGAAAGTGAGCCTGCTGATAAATTGGATTGACCTGCTCTTTTGCTTCACGAAATGCGCACACAAACATATGTGTACAGGCACAGAAACACATACACGCACAGAAATTCCATCAACTGTTTAACAACCTCCATGAAGTGCTCCCTCTCAAGTGATTGTTTGCAGCTACTGTGGACAGAAATCTGTCAGCTGTGATTTGAAGTGGCAAATCAGTGGAGTTTGGGGTATGAAATGTGGAGCCTTCCTCGCTTACAG
The DNA here is from genome assembly GCF_021292245.1 of Micropterus dolomieu. NCBI lineage: Eukaryota > Metazoa > Chordata > Actinopteri > Centrarchiformes > Centrarchidae > Micropterus > Micropterus dolomieu. The sequence goes on along the minus strand of NC_060150.1, from coordinate 15,886,898 downwards.
ATACTTTACCTTGAGTGTGCTGACTATGTGTCTGGATGCTGGTCCAAATACTGCTTACTGATGCTCACTGGAGTGGAGTCATAACTCAGACAGTGAGCTGCTGTTTGTGCTGTTTATTTATCAGTTTCTTTAAACACACAGGTTTAATGCAGTCATGTCTCATGTTTAATTTAATAGTACAACCAATTTGTTTAAGAGTCGATTCACTTGAGAGAAAGACTACTCGGAGATGGCTCAGTGACAAGACGTAATCAGCATAGCATCCGATCAATTAAGGATAATTTATTCTTGATTTTCTTGATGACAAAGATGTTGTTTCACCCACCTGCCAAGAAGCTCTTTCACAAACTGGTCTTTGCCGATAAAGGCCGTCGTACACTGGATCTGACTGGCAATCTGACCCATCTGATTGTTGCAATGGTCCATGATGGAGCTCAGCTTGTTGTTCATCTCGGACAGATTCTGCACCTCCTGACTCTCTTTCTGATGGTTTTCATTTTTCTTCTTATCCCTTTTTTTGTCAGACTTCATCTGTTTGCCTCCAAGCACTGATCCGATCTTCAAATCTTTCTTCTCTTCTTTTCCCTTGGGGGAATCTGCTTTCTTACCACTCAGAGCTGGAAGTTTGGTCTTACGAAGGCCAAACCAGTTTGCCAGAGACGGGCCCGTTTTCTGCTTGGTCTCATTGGCAGCGACCTTCTCCTGTTCTTGACATTTCTGCAGATTCTCTTCGATTCCCATCATGACTTTCTCTTCAATAGTGCAGACTGTTGCTGTTGTGTTTTTTTTCTCCTCCACATCTGGGGCTTTGCTTGGCGAGTCTGTCTGAGTTTTGGCTTCCCTGCTAAAGTCTGGCTCATTAGGGGGAGTTGCTAGGCTTCCTGTCTCTCGCATTGGGTTTTCAGAGGACGGAGGCTGAAACTGTGGATGAGAAGCAACTTTTGCTGGTTTACGGATGTTTTTCAAACCAATCCTATCACTGATGGGTAAGCTACGCACCTCTTTTTGAGGTGATGTGATTGCCTCCCCATTCACTGTACCATGTGACCCCTCACCTTTGGAGCCTGATTTATAAGTTCTCTCAGGGATGACGTTGTGACTGTTTGACCCTGTCATGCCTCCATAGTGACTAAGCCTAGTCCTGGGGGAAAGGACAGGGCTCTCAGCTAACCCAACACTGGGTACCTCCAAGGAACTCTGTCTTGACAAAGAGTTCCCTCTTTCACCTGAGTTGGTGATGATCTGAGTTCTGATTTTTCCTGGTCCATCTAGAGCATTGATGTTGGGTTTCTCAATGTAGTTGGTGCTGAAACTCTGGCTACGGGCTTTGGCCCCATTCATCCCCAAGGCCGGCTTTAGATGAGGTTTGGTACTAACAGATATGGATCTAGAGAAAAGCTGACTACTCCTTTTCCCTTCGCAAATATCCCGCTCCTCTGGTAACACAGCAGCCTGTACTTCCTCTTCCAGCGACCTACACTGGACCTCACCTTTTCCCTCTGTAATAGACATCTTGGGTGGTGAATCAATACTGTACACTGGCTGCAAGCTGTCACACTGGGTAGAAGCATTTGAAGTCACAGTCTCCTTGGAGACTAAGTTGATATGATCTTTTTCTTGTTTGCCTGGTATAGAGAGACTATTTTTATGGCTTGGGGGAGATTTTAAAAATGCTTTAAACCCCATTGGAATGCGGGTCTTTGAGGCTTTTTCCGCTGTGTTAGGGGAAAGCATGATAGAGCTGGGAGGGCTGATAACAGCTTTACCATTTTGTGGTTCTGTTTTACCTTGAGGGGTGTCCTGAAGAGATATAGGTAAGCTAATAGAGGTCTTCTGCACTGTCTGATGGACATTTTCATGGATTGATCCTCTTTTACTTGCGAATGAGTTCTGAAGTGAGGACCCTCTAAGGGCACTGTAGGGAGGAGGGACATTCTTTGAGCTTTTAGGTGCTTTTTCAGTTTCTGGAGCACACCCTGAGTTTGCAGGAGGGAGGTAGTCTTTTGTGGTCATTCTCTTGGAAGTGCCTTTAGTAGGCGTCTGCGTCATGGCGGGGGACTTTTGAAGGTGCTGACTGGTTTTGTCAACCAGTTTCTGAGGTGCAAGTGCAGTCCCGTAGCCTGCATCCAAGTCTAAACAATCTTTATCCTTAATGGGTAGCGTATTTTGCATATTTGGTACAAGTGAGGTGTGGTAACTTGGGGGAGGGCCCCTCATAGTGGTTGGCGCGGATGGTGGAGCCACCCATGTTTTATGTGCTTGAGGCGACCCTTCGTAATTTGGTCTGATCAGTAAGGAGGTGGTACGGCCCGGGGGAGGGGGAGGAGAAGGGGACCTGAGTTTATTTTTGCTGGTTTCACAGTGTTTGTCTCTGGTTGGCTGTTCACCATTGTCAGCATACTCCAGGTGCCTCCTTGAGAGGTGTGGGGAACTGGAGGAGGAGCCCTTATTCCATTCGCCTCTGCTTGGGAGCTTGGAGTTTACTGCCTTTGGGCTCTGTGAGCAGGTTCCTGGTGTCTTGATGAACTTGGAAATTTTAACTATAGGGGAGGAGGGGGATTTCTCCTGACCAGAGGGTCCTGAGTTTGCACTGTTACATGGTTCAGTGGTGGAGCCCTTAGACAATCTCAGTGGGGATCCTGACGGTTTGTTACGACCAGGTATCTTTGAACTACTGGACTTGGGACCAGCAGAATCAATTATGGGAGGGATGGAATGGCCTTTATTAGGTCGACTGCTTGGTGGTTTGATTAGTTTCCTTTGTGGAGTCAACTGCATTGACAGCCTTTCTGCACTGCCATCCCTGCTACTGCTTGTTTTGCTAGTTCTAATTTGATATTCAGATGGCTTCTCTGGAGATTCAAGAACAGTGTAGTTTCTTGCATTTGCTGACTTTTGCCTTGTTGGCCTCTCTTGGGGCACTAGTTCTGTGTAATCCGCAATTACCTTGCTAGGTCCTGTGAGCTTCTGAGTACAAAGTTCAATAGGCTCTCCCTCTGCATCAAATATTGCCAATATGCTCTCCTCAGACTGAGTGCACTTGGCCCCCTTCGGCTCCTTAATTAGACTGAAAGGCCTGGGCCTTCCATCTGCAGATTGAGTGCGTCCCTGGTCTCTTCGCAAGCACTGTTGTGTGAGCAGCTTGGCAGCATCTCTTGACAGTCTCTTGGAGTCTCTCTCTGCTTGCGCTGATGGATGGCTAAAGGACACTCGGATGTCACTGGACTCAGAGTTAAGTTCCTCTGGATCATCCACATCAGAGAGATGATTGGGACCCTCTGGGTCAACAGGGTTGAAGCGCAGCATGGATGGTTTACTAAAAGCTGATGCCCGCCCTCCCTCTGGGAGAAAACTATTAATGAAACTCATGAGTTTCTCAGGACGCTCTTTTGAGTCATAGCCAGAAGGGTGCTTCATAGCTCCGGGACCTGAGCTACCGTCACCTCCACTGTCCTGGTTCCCCTCCCAGCTACATAAACTGTCTGAGATACTGTGGGAGAGTCTCCTACAGTAAAACCAGTTGTCCTTGGTGGGGATGTTATCTCCACGACTGGAATGTGCCAATTCATCATCAGCATCATCAGAATCATAAGAGAACTTCTTGCTCCCAACAGCCAAAGTTCTACCCACATGGGTAGGCTTAGACACCCCTTTACTGCTACTCTTGATACCCAGAGAGTAGATGCCCTCGTTGGAGTTCATGCAGTCTTTGGAGCCTGACTTGGAGACCTTGGATGAGGAAGAAGAGCTCCTGTGTTTCCTCCTCTGGAGCTTTCTCAGTCCCTCTAGTATGTGGCTCTCCTTGTGCCTTGTGGGCTGCTGCTCCTCCAGGGTTGCACAGATATTACTAGGGGCTGATGAACCCAAACTCAGCCTCTTCTCCCAGGTCAGAGATGACTACAGGGCAAAAAGAAAGAGTGGCTTAACCTCACACAAATTATATCATAGTATGTACACACACTTCATGTTCACTCTGTTTTCATAATAATAATACTCAGTGAAAAAACTTGAAGAAGTCACATTTTATGTGCTGATTTTGTCTAGCTGTAAGCCACAGTCTAATTTTATACTGCTAACAAAAAGAAAATTTTCACCATGCATTTTATGTGTCTTGAGTCGTGTTTGTGCACCATCATACTTAAATATCAAAACATTTCCTAAATAATCTAAAGGCTCTTTACCTCTATCTGGAGTCGTAATTAGCACACTCTTACAGTAAAACGAAGGATTAATTAGGGGTCTCTAAAGAAAGACAGCAAAAAAAAAATCTCTAAAAGGGATCTTGATGAGCTGTTTTGTGGAATTCGAGTCATTATAGACTAAGGGGGTTTACCATTTTCCCACAGGAGCGTCCATCATTCCAGGTGTATGAACCGCTGGAGAATTCACTGCACGCACTTGAGATGGACAACTCACTACTGCTACAGCTGCTGCGTGGGTATACAGGTGCGGGCACTGTCAGACTAAGCTGGCTCAGACACTTGGCCACAGGGAGACCCGCCTTTCCATTCAACTGAAGCTCCTATGAGACAGATACAAGAGACATGACATTATAGTGGAATAACTTGGGTTATATAGCATCTTTTATACTGTTATGTACGGGTTTCTGAGGTGGGAAAAATGTGTAAACTTGGTTTCTGGAGAAGCTGGGATAGAGAAGATGTACATGTTTAACTGTCTCATAATGACGATCGCTAATCCCTGTTACAACTAAATCAGAAGTTAAGTAATTCCTATTCCTCTAATCTTAAGTATAATTTAAATATCTATAGCTTATTCTTTATCTTCAAAAGATTTGCCTGTGACTATGCATCCAGAGTATTTGATGTGTAAGTTATTCGGTGTGGCATATCTAATTGCTATCTTGCCGTTCATTTTGTGGTGAAAGATTTTTAATGAACACTTGACAGGCCGATTAAATGTTCAGGGGAACTTCCCTAAAATGCTAAATCACTGCACTTTTCAAACTTAATTTAAAAATTTCAATCAAATTTTCATGTGCAGTCATCACAACATGGCAGATGTTTCTCCGATTAGCATCTCACTACAGATCATTGTACTGTGCAAAGAAGTCATTTCTTGTATGTAAGATAAGAAATAAGATATATTAATGTCACAATATCTATTTCACTAATCTCATATAAGTGTCACTTGTGTGTATCACCTAACATAACCCATTTAAGGAGATGTGGCACTTCTGCACATTAGGTAACAAGGTGATTTATAATTCACATCTTGGCCATTATTATTTGATTTTCTCAGTCTTCTTCCGCTCTCAAAGCACACATTAGAGTTTATCAAGTGGAATTCTCAGAGGGGTGAAAGAATGGAGGGAACTCATTTTCAGTCGTTAATGCATAATACATAAGATGACTAGTGTACCACGAGTCCTATGGAGTCATTCTTACTGAAGGCAAGTCTCAATCGATGGTTTTCTGGTAATATGACATGGATTTATTCCTCTTAGTGCCAACTGATACTGCCAGCTCTTACTGATAGCAGAGGAGGGGTCACGGCTTCAGATAGTTAGGCCTGTATTTTAATATCTTGTAATGATTTCTTGGGGGGCGGTTATGCTACCTGGACACTTTATCTGGCTGAAGAAAAAAATAGATAATACATTGCCTTCTGCATGTTTCCCATTAAGCTTACATTTGAAGGAGAGTCCGTGTTTCTGGAAAGCAAGAAGGCCTTGCTTCTCTCTGGCTCCAGAAGCAAATCTGCCGCAGATAAATCCATGATACGAGAATGAAGTTTCTGAAAGGCAAAAGGGAGGACACACCAGACTTAATTTTTATTTTGAGGATTTCAGGATATTAAAATGAGCCTTGGCGTATAATCTGAGATTGACAAAACAGCAGAATGGTAGGGAGATTGTTTTTTTCCATCTTTCAGCACCTCATCAATAAAGTGCTCATTAAAATGTTTATCAAATTTAATACCTGCCTTTTTTTTAAACACTCAGTAATCCCTTACAGTAAATCAGAAAAAGTTCACAAAAATGCATAAAAATGAAATAAAATTTCAGTTTGGTTCAACATCTCAAAAATTTTTCCGGCCTTACAAGTGCCCATCAGATTCCCTCCACTGGCGCCATGAAGAGCCCTGATTTATACTCCTCCGCTCAAAGTCATTAATGTCATTGTCCGGGGGAAAAAACGAATGTGAATAGGAAATAATTGCATCAGGGAGTAAGGGATTCCTTTGATTTTTTTAATTCATATGCTAGTCCGCAGTATCCTTTGTTATTTAACTCTTGTGCTAAAGAGGGAAGGATACAAAACCAAATACATTTCCACATATTAATCTCGGAACTTAATTATACTGGGTTCTCTGTGCTCAAATGAACTTAAACTGGAAATATGCTGCAACAAAACACTTGATCTTATGCTGCATTTCCTACCAATGGAGAAACGAATGCTCACTCAGGGAGTACAGTATGTGTGCATGAGTGTATTTCTGTGCTCTGATATTTTTCAGTCTTAGTTTCTACCATTAAAGTCAAATGCATGCTGTGTACCCGCAGCAGAAAAATATCTTTCAAGAAAATTGCATGTTATAAAAGTGAAAGTCACCTTCACTAAATGCAGACTGAGCTTTGAAAACCAACTGCTCTGATATTCCATCAACGCTGTTTCAAACATTTTAAAAATAAAACCCAGTAGGTCCTCAATTTTATTGCATTGCATAAAACTCATTGCTGACAGTTTGTATTGACTTTTTGTGTGTTGTGAAAGACGTTCTCTTAACATTGTGGTCGGGGGTAAAAAAGAGAGAAAACTTAACTGCTTCTTTTGTCTCTGAAGAACAAACAACCTCCATAACGTCGCCTGTGGCCAAAACACAACCATCCTACGTTTCTCTATTCAACTTTCAGCAAAACATCCAAAGGAAAAGCTTCTTTTAGTATTAGTGCAAGCTTGTGAATAAGCAGTCAAAGAGACTGAATTTTCACCTTCAGTGATTAGGTGGTAATGGTGCCATGGAAACAGATTGATGTCCATAAACTTTCAAAGCCTTTTCAGAACAGAAATAAGTATTCTTTACTATTTTTAGGATTTATATAACAAGCTCTGTACTTTCTTGCCAGTTTCTAATCTGATGAATGACTGCAAATGTACTACCTCCTTAGTTTTTTAAGTGTTTATTCTACTCATTTTAAAGCTTTATTCTTTCAAAATGCAAAACTGGATTAAATTGGATTAGTGCCATTTTAGATTTTACTAATTTGGACTCACAGTGCCAGATGGCTTCACATCCCAGTTTTAAAGCCCTGAAATTGAAATTTGTGCAGCCGTGATGCCGCATCGCTGAGCTATCCGCACGGGATGGGAGTGGCTGAGGTGTCACGGGAGGTTCTGATCTTATCGTAGGGTGCTGGATTTCACCTCCTCAGCATCCTCATCAAACATTCAGTCAATAGTGTCACAGGGTCACGGGGGAAGAAACGATAGATGACAAGGCCGTGTGTTCACTTCTTGAACTTTTTTTAGGTTCAAGGCCAGGATTAAGGTCAAAGATGTTGATTGCGAAATGGCCATTGATTCAAGATATGATGCAAATTTGGCCTTAACATCTGGAATAATTACATTAGTCTGGAAGCCAATGGAGAGGTTTTTTTGTGTGTCGTATTGAAGAAAGAGCAGCGGCTTCCTGCTCTTGTTCTTTGTTGTTTTTGTCTTGACAGTGGTCATATTTCAGGATAATGAATATCAGCCCAGAATAGCTGCAATAGGCAGCTTCCAAACAAATACATCAGTATTGGCTGAAACAAATAGGCCTAAATAAGGTTTAAAAGTGAGTTTTTTGTTATTACCTGCTGATAGTCTGAATGTGTTTTGACAGCATTAAAAAAATACGAAATGAGCAAGATTTTATTAATGAAAAATAGACGTCTAAAACTTTAAACTATAGACACATTTTCCACTGCAAAAAATAATTAATAGGCTAACCTGCTGGGTGTGACTGTGACTTTACAATCACAGGTTCACGAGTAAACTGTGTCCTATATTTGATCTATAGCCTACCTATTTTCATAATTAGGTAGCCGATTGCCACCGGCATTTAATCCCGTCGTGTTACAGCTTAATAAATATAGCCTTCCTATTTAAAATCAAATGTAATGGGCTGTAGCACTTTATCATTCATTAAGGAAATTCCAGTCTGGTAAATGATGAATGTGCAATGCTGTATAGTAGCCTAATAATGTTAACACATTGATCCTTCTTCCACTCCTGCGTTTTAGAGCCTACCATGGTCCACGTTGGTATGCATTCATATTTCTAGCTCCACCTGATTAAAATGGAGACTACCCGTTGCCATGGTGAATAGTAGTAGGCTTTTTTTCATCCCCGCTTCTATCAGGCTCAACATAGTCAGAGTTGATTGAACTTATGCTGATCAGCTGTTCTGGAACCGAAAATTCAGTTTCCCACCGCAGGCTCAATCAACCCACAGCTCAGGGATAAGCTCAGAGTTTGTTAAGCCTGCTTTCTGAAACAGGGCCCAGATCTACATGTCTGACTACTAACAAAGGCTTTTCCGAAAGCTCCAGCTATACTCGGAAATGAGTATGTCGAGTTCTATTTAAAAACTTCATTCAATGTCTCAAAAGCTCCACTGTGCAAAATTTACAATCGAAATCCATTTACTACTATTCTTGAAAAGTGGCATAATTTGTTTAAATTTGAGATATCAAACTTTTTTATTGCACAGAAACTTTTGGCTGATGGCCATGGCAGCAGCATATGTTTGACTACAAACTGCAAAGCTTCATGAGCAGTAATGAGGTCATGACATTCATGTCGTGTCCTTGGGGCCCTGAGGTAGCTCAGGAAACACATAGCATTTGTCCTGGTAATGGGAGACTCAATTGCCACTTGCCTGTCATATTTGATAAGCAGCAGAGAGTGGATGGGACTGCACACCACTTATTCTCCCTTGCCTTGCAAATAGTGCATGGTTTGAGAAAACAGCCATTATTGTTTTTTTTGGAAATGTCAAAGATTTTTCTGAAATCAATATGTGCCGTATTTGGAATCAAACCAATTCAGCTGAAGGCAGTGAAAGTGCACAGCTGGTATAGTCGCCATCAAAAGCATTATGGTTCTTTATCAGAGAAACTGAAGATACCCACGGGGAACTAGAGAACGCTTAATTACTGATAAGCAAAAGGTCCAGAGCTAGATGGGAAAGAGTAAACTCATGTGGGTGATTAAGACTCCCTCTGCTTGAGGCTCCAGGAGACACAAGAAATGACGGCTGCATGGCCCAACACAACTTCCTCCATTAAGACAGGGAAGGATGTAGCTAAAACCCAGTGTCTGCAAATCCCTCGCCGCACCACTCGCCACTGCTCGTTAAGCTTATTCCTCTGAGCACATAATAACTGAAGGCAACTCAGACAAGCATATCAACATTTTTAGCTGTTCCTCTCTCAGCCAGATTATGGAGGCTGGTCAGCAGTGTTTAAAAAAAAAAAAAAAAAAAAGGGTAGACTAGGGGTCGCCTAGACTGGAAACAGCTAGCCTGACTGTCGAAAGGTAAAAAAGCTCACTAATAAACACAATATTTCTCATATGTTAAAAAACTAATTTTGTTACCTATGAATGGAGCCAAGCTAGCTGTTTCCTGGTGGGTGATTCCAGTCTTGTGCTAAGTTTGACGGCTCCTGGAGGTAGCTTCAAATTTAGCATAAATATGGCATTTTTCTAGTTTTTCATATGTATTCGGTGGATTTATGATGTCTGCAACTGGTTTATTTGTTAACTTATTGTGGAACTGCAGTGTGGTGTCGAAAAAACAAATTTCCCCATGGGGGTTTATCACGTTCAATTCATAGATTAAACCAACCACTGATAGCAAGATCATGGATGGATAGATAGATAGATAGATAGATAAAGCAAAGTAAAACATTTCTGAATTACATATTGTTGGAAGTCCCACTTTGCTGTGACGAGGATAAATATAGATGTTTTTAACAGCTCTCCCACACATGAGTGGAGAGCTCATAATGGATGCACAGAACATCCGGAGCAGCACGATCACATTATGATTAATCCTTACACTGAATCACCAGTTGATGGTGAAAATGTCATTATTAAATAATGAGCGGGCAGGCTAATGATTTTCCAGTGGAAAAACCTACACGTATAAAGGCTGCGGAGCATTTTTGCGTCACTGTTGAAATGTGTCAAAATGTGGATGCACACACACACACAAACACGCACATAGAACTCAAGTCGACACCAAATCAATTGATATATAATCTCAGCTGCATATTAGTTTCTCTTCAGCTGAATCATATGAAAGGAAAAAAAGGAAAAACACATTACACAGAGTCTCAGCCTTAATTCACATCTCCAGCTAGACTGCACCCCTTGGTCCCCACATTGGTTTCATCAATATCCCTCTTCAAGCCTTTTATATTGCAGTTTCACTTGACAATGTTCCTGCCTGTACAATAATGGCACTGGATGTAGCTGGAACTCACAGACAGCTTAGCAACACACCCAGAGCCATATTATTTCTCTTTCCTCTTTTTAAAAAAAACTCTATTTATCTACCATTTCTGCCTCTTCGTATTTTGCCCTTAGTTTTTCACTTCTACCTCCTTGTCATCTTGGTGCTCATGCTTCTCTGCTATCTCATCTCTCTCCATTTTCACCCTCCTGTCCTTCCCTCCTTATCTACTTTTGCTTGCCACCTCTTTTTTCATCCTCTCATCTTCCTCTCTCCTCTCATCTGGATGGACTGACAGCTCCCCTTCCCCTCTTTTGACAGCTTGCAATTTTCATATTGACAGCGAGGAGCCCCGTGACAGTTTGCGCAATTATGTGAAACCCCTACTTTCCAAACTGACCTTCTTGCCCTGCAATGCTATATTATTGTTGACAATAGACTGGTAAAGTAAACAGTGGCAGGTCAGTCTGTCTCATAATTACACCTTAAAAATGTAACTGGAATGCTCACACAGACATTTTTCAGTAAATTGGTGTTTTCTAAGGGACCAAAAAGATGAAGTGAGGCAATTTTCAGCCACTCAAAATAGAGGAATGTAGGGTTTGTAGAGTAATGTAAGTACAGTAGCCCTTGTCTGATGGCTACAGAAGAAAGACTACATGGTTGTTGGTTCAAATCTTTGGGTTTTTGCAGGATGTGTAGGAGACAAGTCGTCCCTTCATGCAGCAGAGTGTAGTTGTAGTGTTGCAAACACTAGAACTGCGGTAGATAAAATCACTGCATGTTTTATTCTCGTTTGGGGTGTGGTATTAATTTTTGTGGGCACCAAGAAGGATATAGACTTTTTGGGGGTATATTTTAACTTCATGTTTGTCTTTTTAGAAGCCTTCCTAAATAGTTTTAGGAAGTTTGTTGAATGTCCCAGTCACCAGAGAGTCCTTAGTGCATATGGGAACCCTAAACTTGAAACCATAAAAATAACAAATTTAAAACTGCATAATGTGCAATCCCAGAATGAATCATGATGCATGACAAACAAACCAAAACAACGGCAAGGGATCTGTACTTAAACTCCTGCACTTCCTTTATCTTTATTTCAAAACAGAAAACCAAAAAAAAAACTGCAGCTGGAGAAGGAAAAAGGCTGATGAAGATTGATGTTTTTTTGTATTCTAAATCAAAGCATTTACAGTCTACTTTGCAGCCCGCTATCTGCGGCTGAGACCCCAGAGCAGTTTAATAACAACCAAAATGAAAAACAACTTTAAATGCATGCGAATAAGCGCTCAGTCTTGTTTACTGGAGGGGCTGCTGCTTCCTTTCAGGAACCAGCTGAGTGCAGGGGAGGCTGAGTGTGAGAAGTCAGGTTTATGACTGTGAGGAATACTATGCTATGGATAAACATGATGACATCTATAGGAGGATCTGTTGCATTCAAACTAGCCTTTACAGTAGCTTGTTAAATTGGGTTTTGAGTAGGCAGCATACCTGGAGAAGCATGTCTGAGGCAGGCTTGATCCGCTGCTGGAACAAAACCCCCAGCGCCCGATTCTGCTGCTCGAGGTCGAAAACTCGAGTTCGCAACTTCAGACATTCCTCTCTCAGATCCTGAGGGAGCAGCAACACGGGAAGTGTCAGGAAAATACTGTCTTTTAATGCAACGCTCAGCTACTGCATTTGCATGACAGGTGTAAAACATATTGTGACCATGTACATCGGGGGCACACCATCGTCAACATGCACCATAAATCTAATAATGTGAGATTTTCACCATTTTGATGGGTTATTTAATAAAGGCAGTGCTGTTAAACATGATCTGAGATGAGGTGTAAAAAGGTTTCCATGGAAATAGGACACAAACCTTCTGGGTGAGCAGCGCCTGCACAACTTGATTGGCAACCTTAAACAGACAGAGAAAGTAGAAAAAACCAGGCATCACTGAATGCAATTTGGCTGCTTTGGCACAGTGATAAGGTCTGCTTGAGCTTCTATGACCCTTACAGGCCCCTGTAGGGCACCTTGGCACCGCTTCCTTAGCGAGTTTACACATAAAATAAATTGCTATAAGCTTTCTTGAACACTATGGCACAATATATTGTTATAGATTTCTCTAGTGTCTGGTGTGTGTACAGAGTTTCTTTTAAACATGCACACACGTACATGTTTTACACTCTTTAATTCTCACTTCGTAATGGTGGTATTGACAGTGGCAGGCTGATGTGGAAGCAGAGGCGTCTGGGCTTTGGTCTCACAGCGGCTAACACTCGCCCGCACTTGAGACCACAACGCCGATGGAGAAGCAGGTCCGATTACTGCCCATTGATTGCTCATTAATACCCTGTGAAGCCACATCGGCTCTTTTGAGTGCACTCGCTCTCATTTATTGAATGAGGAGAGATGGGAGTAAATATGGTGAAATGAGCCCTGCTCCTGGAACCGCAAGTTGTAAAACACCCAAGTGATCAAACGAAACCATTGTTAATGGTCTTGGACGGAGAATTTGAACTCTGATTGCAGACACTGTATGACTTGGACACAAGTAATTAAACTACAAATGAGCTTGCCCACACATAACAATTTTGAGAGGCAGCTGGTCTAGCATAAAAAAAAAAATCATCCCTTCTGTTACAAAGCAAACCTCAGGCTCTCCGCTGTTGTTCTGTGCAGTCGTTAGAGAGGCACACACAGCCTCCATCATCCAAACAGGATCATTACCAAGCCCTCCTTCCACAAAAGTCAACCACATAGGAAAATAGTTGACAAGTAAACACAACAAAGCCGAGTTGAGCCATCTTAATGAGGTCAGGGAAGCAGAACGGAGACGAGGACTGAATTTATCCCAAATACAATCCACGGAGGATGCAAACTCTAATACAGCTGTATCCTAAAATGCTCCCCCTCCCTTTCTTTTTTATCACTTTTCAATCTTCTTCCTCACCCGTTCCTCCTCTGCCTCTCTCCATCCTTTCCTCTTCCATTACCCCTTCTTCTCTCGCCCTGTCTTTCCCGCCCTCCAGCGGATCTGCTCAGTCTACTGAGCCTGTTGGTTCCAGGACAAATTGTGTAACTTGTCCCTGCCGGATATACTTTCCTGTAGCAGCGCTCCTGGAGTGATTCAGCAGGCAGGCACAGCCAAGAGCCGGGCTGGTTTATTCCCCTTATGCAGCCCCCTAAACAGCACTTATCAAGCTCTCACAAATAACCAGAGGGCACACAAGTGCCATCGTTGAGTAAACCGTTGCTTCAACAACACCAGTTCACATTAGGTTACGCTTATTTCACAGTTCGCATTTTAGTGTGGAAAATAACTAGCATCTTGGCTGCCATAAAAGTTTTTTTTTTTTTTTTTTTTTTTTTTTACATAAATCAGTCAGCTAATGTTGAAGCTTTGTCGAGCCTAGCGCACCTGAGACATGCTAGCCTCTTCTTTAAAGTGAGGGATGGGAGATGTAAGTGCCTAAAAAAATGAGACACTGTTTTCCAAATTAATTATTAATATTAACAATTCACCTCCGCCTCCCTCAAGCTGTGGTTCAAGTAAATTGCCAACCTGTGACAAACACAATGTGCTTTGCAGGAACTCATTAAAACCTTAATCTTAAACTCAACAATATTACTCATTACGTTCACATGAACTCAAAAACAAATTCAATAAACACTCTTGAACTTCTCAAGGTAAGTAAAACATCTGGCGCATCATACGGCGCCCTTGAATGTGCCTTGAGGTGAACAAGGTCCGCACTCACCTCATCTAGACAGCGTTCATACTGTTCCCTCTGGCTCTCATTCTCCAAAGCCAAGGCGGAATTCTTCTCCTGCAAAGAACACACACATACAGTCAGCCACACTCAGTGTCAATGCAGCATGAACTTCGTTGTGACTTTGGTTACACTTGACACAATGACGATGGAGACAGAAGTAGCAATCAGGCTGAGCTGCAGCTAAGAGGAAACTTGCTTCACAAAGGTCACATGTCAACGCTGAACCAGGATGACCACTAAAACATTTACAAAGTACCACAGAGAAAAAGGTCAAGGGGATGAATGTTATGATGCTGAACTTTGGGGCGGCAGCCAGCCATTTGGAGTATGGACCTAATAAGAATATCTCCTACACTTGCCAAGCGATGAGGCGGCGCCCTATTGATCTCTGGGAGTTTCCCATTTGTCAGAGGCAGGCAGCATATTAGGAGCTGTCAGCCGGCCTTGCTTCTCTCACCCTCTGCCCTTTAGTAGAAATCCTTTTATGAAAACACTAGGAAACATAATTAAAACCCAAAACATTCCAATTATGCCACCTAGGAAGAAATACTGACTAATTAAAGCCTTGAAGCCTGGAACTTGGTTATGGGTGCAAATGTATTGAATTGAACATATTTAAAGAAAGCGTTTGTGCGTGTGTCATGTGGAATTTCTATTTTTAGGAGATATCTTTAACTAGAGAAATCCCTTGACATCTTATTTATCATTGTTTAGAATAAAAATCTGCCCATGACCATCTTCCTGTCAGGGATTGCATTAAAAAATCAAGATGGAATTTCTTTTTCTTACACAACAGCAACTAAAAGGCATCACCTTTTAATATGTGTTGAGTCAGTCAGCACTCCACCTACACAAGAGCTTTTTTATCTAACAGAAGTAGTGGCAAGAAGTGTTATCAGACTCTCCAGGCCAAAGTTACAAGATTCAACTTAAGTGGCATTTTGTTACCTCCACCCTGACATCAATTTTATTGCTGCTTTATTGTTCAGTGACACACAAGTCTTTAAATGCTGAAATGAGAATCCCAATGTCATTTGGACTTACAACTTGTTTACTGCAATGCATGCTGTAACATTTTATTTTATCATTGTTCTCCACATACAATGCGGAATGCTTTGATATCTCCAACACCAGGTAAGATAGTTAAGGAGAAAAGAATCTTTTGTTATTGTTGTAAACATGAAGAAAACATCCTTTCTTGGCAGTGAGACAGAAGATAAACAAAAATTGTATTATAAGGTATAAGTTTGTGTATGCAATTTTTTGAGACTTAGAGTAATTCCGGTCAACTAGGTTAGTCTGTCACTGAGAAATAGAAGGTGAAGAAGGTGAACAACAGATCACATCAGATGGTCAAGATATTAATTTTAAACCCGCCCACTCAAACCATGTAATCATATTCTGAAATCCTTCAGTATGGCACCCAACTCTTCACTAAATATCTGGTTCTTCAGCTGCTACAGGCTCCAATTTCTTCATAGGGAAGCAGCTACCTTCGTCTGTCTGCCGCTGGTGTTGGGCAGGTAGTGTACAGTGGGTTTATCAAAGCTTTTTTTTTTTTGCAGTCTGGAAACTAGGTTGATGACTGCGTGGAGGGGGCAGAAGACCAAAACAGTGATCTGAAAGAGGCTAAAAACGCTTCGTAGGGCTGAGGGTGGTGTTGATTCTCGGTGGGTTTGTCACTATGAGCGGCACATTTCACATTTGAACATAGTCATTCGATCCATTGTGAATATAAACAATATTGTTTAGTGCAATTTATTATATTTACTTCAAATGATGCCACTAGTGCCAACCAACCCATTTGCTGTTTCTATACAATATGGGTACTTTCAGGCAAGAGTTCACTTCCTGTTACTCGTTTACACTTTTCAATGTCATCTAAGCTGAAGATTTATCATGAAGCACCTTAGTAAATGATCTTCTGCGGACACGGTAATTTTAGCATTTATAATCTCATCACTTAACAAGTAAAATGACCAACGGGCATTTCTTCCACACTCTGTGTGTATTAATTTAAGCCCCAGTTTTAGACCACAGTGCGTGCCTGCCAAGTTAATGAACAGTATCAGTTGAGCGGGAGAAATAAGAGCCGGGCAGTGCTTACTTAGTGTCAGTGGAGTTTATGCACAACACGGGGCACTGATGTATTGCCTCTGCTTTGTTCTTGCTGCTTCAGCCGGCGGTGCATCCATCACCCGCGCAGCAGAATGGAATAAAATGGCATGATAACTTCTGATAAAGCAATTTAAAATGTAATGTTTAGTTAATGCGCTCCATCAGATGGATCACCAGGACAGGCTAACTATACTTCCTGCCAGACTCTAAAGATAACTTACAGCTGAGGAGCAACAGGCAATTACCTGCCGCTTTGCTGTAATTAGGGTCTATTTTCTGTCAGGGAGGTTTTAGTGTAATTTTGGCAAAAAAGACAGAACATCTTCCAAGGCTTCTTCCTCTCTTTACTTTTTCTTTCTTTATGTGCACTGAAAGACTAATAATTCTGAATTAATGCGGCTTTATTTCTAATACACTTTCTTGTTTCAGGTATTTTAATTCCTTGTCAGTGTGGGAAGCTGGTCAGCTTTAAGCTGGCATACTTTGCTTTATTACCAATCTGTCTTACAAAAAATGCACATGATTTGAGATGAGGAAACGACATCAAGAAGCCATGTGGAGCCACTTGGGAAAGAGTAGGTAATACTGGTGGCCTAATTTAATTAAGTCTAAGTGCTTTAATTGCTGAAGAGATTTGAAAGGATGTGTCCGGTGGCTTCAGTAAAAAAAACAAGAAAACAATCAGCATGGATCACTCTGGCTGCGCCCCCGCCTTGGCTGTTGCTTGGGGCTCATAGCGAAGTGCAGCTGAAATCCCCAGAGCGCAGAGGAAAACAAACTGAAGCTGGAGTACAGCCTGAGGCCCCCGCGGCGACTCTCTTAGGATGACTTTGCTCTCCAAACGAAGAAGACTGGAGAATGTGATGAGCTGTCATGCTTTCAGACACAACTGAGCAAGGACTCTGACAACTGGCAGACAGGCTGGCCACAAAGGATAGCCAGGAGTGGCTGCAAGTGTGGAAGCGAAGAAGAATTAAGAGGCAAGGAATGAAGAAGAACAAAGCAGAACAAAGGTAGGTAGAGAGAAAGGGAAACAAAAGGGGAAGTCAAAGGAGTAAAGATAGAGAGAAAAAAGAAAAGTGCGGTGGTGAAGAAGTTACCTCCAGGGCCTTGAGGCGCTCCAGAAGGGGCTTGGTTTTATCTTTGTCCTCTTCTGCTTGGCTGGCATCAGGATCGGCGTTCGGCGGCAGCCCGGTGTCTGGCTCCGTTTGAGTTGCCGGTGGGGAGCCATTCTCTTCAGGGCCATCGTGCCATTTCTGCACTTCCTCTGAGAGTTTTTCCTGACGCACAGACAATGAGACGAGGTTAGGAAGAGCGGGTGGTATGGGGGGTAGGAAAAAAGATGAAGAAAAGAAAGGAGAAATTTGGCAAGTAAAAGTCTGAGCAGATGGGAAGAAAGCGCTCAAAAGTGAGGGATGAAAAATGTTTCAGGGCAGGATGCAAAAACGGGTAAGAAGCCGTGAAAGACAAAAATCAGAGGGAAGGAGAAAGCAAGAGGGGGGAGAAGAAAGGGGAGAGGATCAGATGGGCAGACGGGACAACAGGGAAGCAGCTTCAACAACAGAGCTCCAAAACATTCCCTAATCCCTAATCATGTTTCAATTGTTTTCAAAAGAGTGGCAGTGACCTTGAGGGCTCTCATCTTGTGTGTATTATGGGGATCCTACTCTCTCCCTCTATGCCCTCACTGTGTATCTGTCTCTCTCTCTCTGCCTTTGACAATCTCCCTCAGTCTCTTTGCCAGCCCTCCCTCTTCTCTCCTGTCCTCTGTCTCTCTTTTTTTTTTGGTTTCCTGGCATCTGCGATAAATAACTACTGCTAATAATTAGCTACTAATTAGATACTGTCTGGCTAGCACCAAACAGCAGAAAGGAAAACACAATGAGCGCTCTGTCACACACAAGTGATTATTCATCATTTTCAAGGAATCTTTGGAGCCTCAAAGTATACACTTATTCACTGAGCATCTATTCACCATGCCAATATGTCGTGACAAAACAGCATAGCGTCTTCTAAGCTGTAACAATTGATACTTAATGGTTTCAAAGTACTTCTTAAAGCCGCTTCTAAAATGTGAGGATTTGTTGTTTTCCCTCCTTTATCAGTGTAAATTGAGTATCTTTGGGTTGTGACCTGGTGGTAGGAGAGAAAACAAGCAATTTCAAGATTTCATCTTGGGCTCTGGGAATCTATGATGGGCATTCTTCATTATTTTCTGCACTTTATAAACTAAACTAGCGGCTGTGACCACTCTTCACAGGTTGTTGTAGGTCTATTAGTAGATAGATGTTCAGCTAAAGAGTGATTGTTTTCCTCTAAAATTCTGACTGTTTAATTTGCTATATAGAGGTACAACTATGATGTTTTTCACAAGAAAAAAGCAGAGATTAAAGAAAGCTCTAATCTAGAGGATGTTAATTAGGGGCATTTTATTGCATGTTATAGTCTAAACTAGTTGTTCAAAACCTTTTCAACTGGCGCCCCTTAAATTAAAGCAGTATCCTTTTTGTCACAGCTCAAATGTTTTGATCTTGATCGGACCAGAAAAAGTTCCACCAAACCCCTCAGATTGTTTCACTTGAATGACTTAGCTGCCTGAAGAGAGAAAAGTTTTCTAGCATCTCAAGAAAAAAGGGATCTAAATTTGAGCAGCAGATATATAATTTTGGTTTTGGTTTGGATTAGATAAGTTTAGATTTGTTTTAAGGAAACTGGTCGAGAAACAACAAGCAATCTGGGAAATTTTGACAAGCATTCTTTGATATTTTAGGGCATTTCAGTCCAGCTCAGCTGGTCATCCCTTAAAATTAAGTGGTGTCCATCTATGAGTTTTACCAAAGAGTAATTTTCTCTTCTGAACCTGTCCGATTGTTTAATTTAAATAACTCTTAGAGGCCCGAAAAAACTAAATGTATCCAGTAATAAACAAGAAAGAGTCAAGACAAGAGTTTAAAAAAGGAAGGAAAAAGGAAAAGGAAAACAACATTTTTTCAATTTCCTGTCTAATCACCTTGCAAGCCCTCAGACCTATCTTACGACCCCGTCAAGGGATCCTGACCCTCAGGTTGGGAACCAGTGGATTAAATGGTTAATCAAAAAAACTTTAATTAAGCTTTAATTAAAAGTACAACTAAAATACAATATTTAACCAGCACAGTTGAACAAGCTCATTAGAAGTTGTCTGTTGTTGTTTTAGGCCTGTTTTTAGCAAGCCAAAATTATAATTCAGGTTAAAATCACAGTTAATGTGAATTACAGATGCACCTAGCTATTCATATATATGGGTGACATTACGGTGCCTACTTCCTAAATTCAGACATTTCTCATCCTCTTGAATGTCCATTAAATGTCAGATATAATACAAACCCATGATTTCTTCCAGCTGGATTGTGTTATTCACTTACAATTCCCCTCTAACAATATTGGGTATTATTGTACCTTATAGCATCAACAGAGTGGGAGTAAGCCTGACTTTGACATGTGCTGTGAATGAATCAATGGTCGCTTTTCTTCGAATGACACAGATGTATTCAGCTGTTAGAGGTTGATATATCACTGTGCACACATATTGCATTTTTCATTCCTTGCTGGGCTTTGACAGATAATTGTCAAACCTGAAGATACCGCTGGTTAATGTGCTGGTCAAAGTTGAGGTATGCAGCACTGATGGATGTCTTTTATACATCCAAATGCAGCAGAGAACAAGCTACTTCTCTCTCCTAACAGGAATTGGAAATAATGTCCTTCAGAGAACTTTGTTTTCAGCTTGATCCAATCTCCTCTAAACATATATTAGGTTTTCAATCTTTCTTGATTCCATCAGACAATTGTGTTCAAGGCAATTCTTTAAAGTCACGGTTTTAAATTTGCTTTTGTTTGCCAGGGCTAGCCTGTGAAGTCTGTGGTCTGCTTTGAGAGACTGCTCATCAGACGGCGTTGAAGGGCTCGGTAATAATCTCCACAGAGAGAGTCTGGAGTGGGAGAGGGGAGGGAACCTTGTCCCTCACGCTGCCCTTTCAAGTTATTGAGTTTGTCTGCTGAGTACACAGAACTCACTGCAGCAGGAGCACATCTCTGCGTAGGAATGGAGGGTGTTCAGTTATACAGCAACTGGGAATACCATAATAACCCTCCAAGTTTATACTCCTTGACAATGTCCATCCACTGCTAAACAAAGGAGCAAAGTACGTCTACATACAGCAATACAGTACTGTACATCAGCTTGGACAATCGTCTGTTTAAATAATCAAGTTTAATAGCTGAAAAAAATCTGAATTTTTTGACTACTATGTTTTTCCATAAAGAGATCAACACTGCATTGTGCACATGTGGAAGAGGACAGAAGGTCTACAGCAATGCTAGCTGCTCTGTGAGGCTGTACGTAGGCACAGTACTGCTTTGAGCTAAACGCTAACGTCAGCCTACTAAAATCAGTTAACATGCTGATACCAAACAGTGGTAATGTTTACCATGATCATTATCTTAGTTTAGCATGCTAACATTTGCTAATTATCACTAAACCCCAAGTACAGCTGAGGCTGATGGGAATGTCATCTGCTGGAATTTGGTCATAAAGCAATATTGCCATCCGTAGAGCCATACAAATTAGCTAAGTGAAGGTTAAAGAGCACTTAAAGTTAGGGTTTCAGCAACTTAACAATTTGTATAAAGTTTAAATTTGAATCCATTTCAACTTAACTTTTATTTCAATTATTAGATTATAATAGATGAAACAACTCTCTTATAGTATGAACAAAAGCTGAACTAGTGCTGAAATGGTTAGTCAATTAATCAATCAGTCATTCTATCAGCTGTAATTGGTTGGGACTGAACCCAGGTGAAAATGTTAACTGTACACATCCACCATCACCTCAAATTCCACTTTCACCCCTGTCGTGCTGTTTCTCCTCAACATAATTTTGTTTGTGGAAGGGAACCGAGGAAAGGATTACTGTGTGCACAGATAACGTTATTTGCATTTTGACACAGTGTATTCATTGCATATATTTCATAAGACCGGGCTGTCTAGTCATAGTTTCATTTTATATCAACGCCTTTGCACCTCAGGACAATTTACAGCATATCAGTCTATTATCATAGCCGCTAATCCATGTTTCACAGTGCTCTCGTACTCACTGTAAAGGAAGCAGTAAAGCAGCTGACATTTAACGTTATAGTGCTCGTATTTTTTTTCTGGCCACTTTTATTTGCACTCATCATTCAAATTTTTTTTTTCTGCATCTATTTCTGTCTTTTATTCACGATGATGAACGCATGTAGTGATTTATAAAGGCGCTCTTTTTACTGCATACTTTCTGAATTTGTGATGCACTTTTCTTCTGTTCCCTGGAGGCATTTTTGCTCTTGTTATAGCTGCCGGGCATTAGACATTAACAAAGACATTTATGTAAGGTCTATATGGACACTAAAGTTAGCATATGCTAACATATCTGTGTGTAGCGGTAAAGAAACATAGATACTGAATAAATACACAGAGATGAATTTTCACAAAGTCTAAAGGACAAAAAGAACTTTTTTTTTCTCTCCATAGTTATGGCTCTGAATAACATCATGCAGATGATAAACAGACTGAGGCAACAGCATTTCAGCGCTAGAACATTGTGTAAACATGTTGAGCTCCAAATTGTGAAGTGCGACCCCAAAAGTGACCCTGTGCTTCAGAAAAAGGTAGTATTACTTATTCTTTCTGCCTCTCTGCTCAATCCCAGCAGCTATTTCTATTATGTAACAGGGTCTGCAATGCGCGCTTTCACGTTGGCTCAGTCTAGCTTTATTCAGCGGCTGAAGTATAAGATGAGTAGGTACCTATAGCTACAAAATGATTACTGGCATATCAGTAAGTAAAAAGAGAACATGACCTTGTATTATTAGTGAACTTAGTGAAAAACTTTTGACCTATTGACCAACATTTAGGTAGCCTTTTCCCATAAGATCTACCTCTCTCTAGACATTCACTGTCATTTTAGTCTCATTGAATGACCACGGGAAGAGTGGGCCAGTTTACCTTGTAGGCCTTCATGATGTCCACCGTGTCCACAGCAGTCTGCTCCAGGACACCCTGATTCTGCAGCAGTGACCGCACTGTCTCTTCCATCCTGCACACAGAACACACAGAATCGTGTTAAGTTTCGCGTCATGTTAAGTTAAACATGAAAAGGTGAAGTCAAGGAAAACATACAACATGTGTGTTTGGTGGCAAACACTCAACGCTAAAGTTTGAATTTTTTTAGGAGACATTCTTTACTCTTTGGCTATGTTACTAATACTAACTAAAGATAAGTAGAAGTCAATGGCATACAGGCACTTTATCAGTTTTACCATCCTCTTCCTCCTCATCCTACTTGGTGTGTATGTTCTAGACGGCTTTGAACACGCAAAATTAGCCTGCACTGTGTTTGAAACCCTCAATTCTTCTTCTAATGGTCTCACAAGAACCTCCCCTGACTTTAAGAAAGTACTTATAAACCTAAACCTGACCAAACCTTAATCACAGTGTTGCCACATCATAAAACAGATATATATTCAGTCATTTGTAACTCAACAAGAATTTAATTAATTTAATTTGGAGGACATGTTGGTTGTAACACCTCAGATAATAAAAGAAAAAGCTGTGCATTATCCAGAATAACAGGACATTGTTTCTTGAAAGACATTCCTGTTAATCCAGCAGCAGGTTTAGGCAGCCAGAGCCCCTCAGGCATGTTGCTCCAAGGTGTACTAACCCTGAAGGCAAGATCCAAACGTGCCTTGTTTTCAATCTTGGCCGTTGAACACCAACTATGAACCTGCCCCAGGACCTCAAGGTTAAACATGTGAAGCCAGAGCCATCAGCTGCTTCAGAGTGATGAGTAGACCCAAAGGCATCACTGCAAACATCTAAAATGGGATCTATTTTCAAGCTGGTTTTTACAATTTTATGTGAAATGGATCATTGCATCCTTCAATTGTGATGTTTTACACTTTCCATCAGCAGGCACACACAAACACACAGTCAAAATGAAAAAAGAATGGGACTCAGTGCCATAGACACAAGATAGATGAGTGGTATTTTTTTTGGACTAAATCCCAACTTCTGCTCAGTTCACTATGCGGGCCACACTTTGTTCAAATGACTAGATTGAGTACAAATTGTGCAAACATAGTACTTACTGACTTATTGTGTGTGATTTTGTAGGCGTGTGTTTGTGCGTGGCGGAATGTGTGTCTGATGATGGCTTGAATTAAGTGCAATCACAGCAGCAAACAGCGAGCGGGTGACCTTGACCTCCAAGGCATGGTCCCCTCAAAGCAATCTGCACTTCTATTTTGTGCTGCTAACACTGCAAGCTGCATGCAAAACAGGTGTCAAAGAGCGCATGTGAAAATGCCTTTGCCTATTTCCATCTGAATAAGAGCCACATGCCATCTTTATCCCTCGAGCTGTAGGGTGAACTTCGACCCGACATGTATTCACTTTCTGATTCTGTATTATTAAAAAAATAAATAAATAAAATAAAATAAGACTACCACAAGACCAGATAAGCTACACAAGATGATCTTGGACCCAGCTGGGATCACGTAAACGGAAATGATCAGATAAAACGACATTCAGGAGCACTGCTGCATGGGGAGTGACAGCCAGGCATTGTTAGAAAGGAGCATCTTGACAAAAGAAGGGCTTCAACATTGTCAGGTGGGAATCATCTGATTTTCATGACACTGCCGTCTTCTTCTTCTTTGATTCATAGTGAAGTTAAGCAAGACCAGAAAGACTCACATGGCAAAGTTGAAATGCAAATTATTTGAGTGGGATTCACCCAGTCTGACTATCACCTCCTTTTCTCTCCACTCCCAAACCCGTGACTTATGTGCTCATCAGTGAGATGGCCTTATCCTACTCATGCTAAGGCAATGCCAAAGTGTATGAATCACAGAGAAAGACAGTTTAACCAACTTCTGCAAGTCGTTTACACATATACACAAAGTTATCATGGTAAATGTGTAAATATTTGTACAAAAAAACAATAGTCATAAACTGCATGTTTGGACTAACAGGAACGTTTTTACACACTAAAATAAAAGAAATCATCATCACAATTTCTTTAATGAACAGCTATCGGTGAGACATTTTTTGCTGAGCGTTAGATGAGAAAATCAATACTACTCTTTCATCTGTCTGTTAAATATGGAGCTGTGGCCAGCAACCGGTTAGCATAGCTTAGCATAAAGACAGGAGGAAACAACTAGCTTGACTTTGTCCAAAGGTAACAAAATCTGCCTACCAGCACCTCCAAAACTCACTTATTAGGAATCCGTAAAGTAAAACGCACCAACTGAAAGCCAAAGCCAAATACAAATACAAATACAAAATACAAAATACAAAATGTGTTTTAATTATTTATAGTTATTTTAGGAATTTTCATTGTGCATGAAGAAGGGAGGAAATTGGGGCAATGTTATTTACAATAAACAATATAATACATTATTAGTGGTACCAGTAATACTAAAAGTGTTGCTGGAATTTTCAATTTCAACAATATGTATGCTGTCGTATGCTGAATTACAACACATTGCTCAGTGTCTAAATTATAGGGAATAAACTATATCATACCAATTGTTAGATATTAATTTTCTGGATGTTCTCCACTGATCGTCCCTAGCTGTTGTATGACATGACATGAAGTGGGTGAGAATAAGTGCAGGCAAGCAGGGCAGGGGAGAATGGTGCAAGCCACACCATCTGTCCAGGCTGAGCCATAAAGCCGGCTGTAATCAGGCCGCTAGCTGCTGACTGAACAGTCAAAGAGGCAGGCAGGCAGGGCTGGTGGCAGATTGCTCCAGTTTCCTGCTTTAAATGCTGGCTTTAATCAGCACAACCTATAGAGCAACGAGGACGTGACAGAGACAGCTTTGGAGTACTGAGACACCGACACGGGGTCAAGGACTGGCCAAAAGGCATGATCAGCATGGCAAGCAGGGGTTGTTCTTGGGCTAAGGGGATTTGGATAGGTGACCACCTACAGATATAGCCACAGTGTGTGCCTTTTGTGCATTATCATTACATTTGGGTCACAGAGCTGGGCATCTATTTGGCGATCTGTTAAAAACTCAGAAGATCCTTTAAAGACTTCTGTCTTGTCTTTTTACCCATTTCACTGCTATACTTTGTTTCTCTCTCTATTAAAATGACTTGGGTTTTTTTGCCCTCCAGTGAACTTTTTTGTTGATTTGGCCAACTAAAAGTCAGAAACAAGCTGCCAGCAGGGCAAATCTGTAAAGGTGGGAGTTTTAAAATTAAACCTGAACTGAGAAATAGTGGAAATATCATTAGGCAAGCCAACAGATGGTGTCAAAATTATTCTAATGCAGCATGTGCCAAACGAGCCAGGAGAGCAGTGAATTTAAAATGAAATGGACGATATCAGCATTTGCTTTTGTAGCTGATGTGGCCATAAATACACAGCCATACGTTTCCAGGATAACTTCCAGACAAACGCATGCTCGCTGTGACTGGCAAGACCTCACTGACCTTCGCAGTACAGAGTGGCAGGATGGTAAGAAACACTTTGAAGCCTTGGCCTGTCTGCTTCCCCATGTTGTGGCTGGAGGAGGAGGAGGGAAGGGTCTGGATGCGATGCTTCATCTGAGGCTGTTTTGAAGGGTCTGTGGCATTCCTGCACACCTAAAAGAGACCCTTTGTGTTGCTAAACAGACCCAGGGAGCACTGGAGCTGCCTCACTTTCCATACCACTTCCATTTCAAAGTTTCCTGTCACAAAAGGCGCAGATGTGTGGTGTCTCACTGGAAAGGTTTTAGTGCCTTTGATGGCAGGGACAGAACACTGAAAGACTTTGAAGTTTAGAGGTGGTTCTGAGGGACAAATATGTTTCTAGCTCTGTAGTGAAGTATGCTGTTATGTCTTGAATGCAGGATTCTGCCCCAACTACTAGTTATCACCTCATTTCCTTTGGCAAGTCATGCAGCGCTACAACATAAATAAGAATAAATGAAAATAAATAAGACAATTACCCCCCAGTAATCACTATCGATGTGATTACAAATACCAACAAACCGCTTATAAAGCTATTTAACAACATTTCTTTTCAATCAAAGCACTAATAATCCTTAGAAAGTACGTGGGAAAGAGCTAATTATGAAGTAATGTGGTTCCAAAAGCACAAAAAAGTAAATTTCAATAATCAAATGTACGTTTCTAAAATAGTAATTCTGGCTAAGAACAGAATAGAACAAGCGTCCAACAAAACATCCCATAAAATAAACAGTGTAATTTCTCATTACCGCAAATTCAGCCACCTAAAACCTATTTACATGTGAGAGAGAGTCTGCTAACTGCTTATGATGGATGGAACATAACTTTCAGATGACAGAGCATTACTTTATATCAAAAATGTCTTCCTGCTCACTGTGATAGTGAGATTCATCTCATAGTGCTTGCCAAAGACCTATTGAAAACATCATTCAAGGAAGGAGAGAGGGAAGGACGGATGAATGTGTGTGTGTGTGTGTGTGTGTGTGTGTTTTAAAGGGGCGAATGTGAAGGCAAAAGCAAATTCTGACTTTCCTGACCCACGCATTGCACAAGCTGAATTTCAAACGCCACGTTCGCCAGCAGTGCAGGAAATACAATTAAGCATCCAATCAATTTTCAGCCCGAGGTCTGACGATCTTCATGCCAACACACCCCTCTCCTTCTTGACAAAACACACGGAATACACATAAGATCACAGGCTGCCTGGAGCTTTGATGTGATGGCACGGAGGTGAACAAAGTGACGCATCATCAGAACACATAGGGGCAATTAGAGGTGAAATGCTGTGTGTCGTCTCACACTGACTGGTTGACAAAGCTGCGGTTAACATGAGAAACTTCCTCTGTCTTCTTCTTTAACGTTTCACTATAAAAAGTTGCACTGACATCAAGACTTCAATCGAAGGAGCGTTTAATTCAAACATCTTTCTGTTCATTGAGACGGCAGTGGCTTTTCACAGCTCTAGCCTTCAATGACACATTCCCTCAGACATAAAAATGATCAAAGGACTCCAAACCTCTCTCAAAAGCTGACAGTGTTAGCTCAAAACTTACCCCATCTTGACTTTTTCTCCACCTTTACCACCGCCATTTTTTCGGAAAAACGCTAAAAACACTGTGCAGACATCCCTGAGCTCCATATGTAAAGACATCCGAATGCACGCCCAGCGCTCTGCTCTCACAGCGCTATAAAGTGACCCAGACGCTATTGCTGAAATGTGGGTCTCTAAGCTAAAATAGGCCATGCAGTCATCATATAAGCCTGAGTGCTTTTCGCTCAATCGACAGACAGCATGGTTAGTCCCGTGGCCGGGTTACCGACTCAGCCTGATAGCAGATCTCCTGTTCTCATTTTCTACTTGCCATGTCTCCAGTGTGTCATTATCCGACACTGGCCCTGTGCAAAGACAGTGATCTGGCAGGCAAAGACTTTCCCATATGTCCCATGTTAAGCCCTCTCCAAAGGAGAAGGGCCCCTGCTGAGAGGCAAGCAGGCCGGTTGTCTCGGATCAGACGGGAATAAGGGATGGACTTGCAGGGATGAAGCACAACTAAGGACAGGGATCCCCCTGTTTTGTCAGCTAGTGTGTGTGTGTGTGTGTGTGTGTACGAGCGTTCATGTAGTCACTGTGGGTCTTCATTGGTGATTAAGAGGCTTTGGCTTCATTAAAATCAACACTTTCCGTGCAAGAAAAGCTAACACAGAGGCTGCATGCCAGGACACTCGCTGCATGATCAGAGATCTCTGCGTGCCATCTCATATTTCTAGCTCGTTGTTCTAACGATCTTCTCTCCAAATGTGCCACTTTTCATTAACACAGTTTTACGATGCTCATTTGTTTATTTTTATAATCGCTCTCACGTCAATGGCCGCCTGCATCTTTGCATGTTTCACAGCCCGGACCAAGCTGTAGTTGCTGATCCCCCCTGCCATGGTAGGATATTCGGGCTGCCAGCATTCCTTGGCAGCAGATTATTAGCCACACTGTGTCTACATCCTGAATAAAAAAAAATCAAATCCTGGCCTTTTGTACACACTCTTTGCCTAGTTGGTTTTACTTTATGATAGAAAACTTGGAAACAACACTTGATACTCAAGATAACATCATAAAACTCCATGGTGACGTGTTTAAGCCTTCAACCACAGAAAATGCAGAGCATAATGGGAAGCTTTACAGTTATTAAGATCAGAGTCAAAGAATTGTCTACGTGAAGACACAAACCTCTTAACATTCCACCTTACCAAAAGAGAAGCTCTAAAATGCCAAATGCCACCAGAGATCTGTGGAGATGCTTTTCTCTGTCTGGTCTCTGGTCACACTCTCACTTTATCAGCGCTGTCAGAGGTTCAGGTTGACCGAGACCCTCTAATCAGATTTGACCAGTGAATGATTGGAAAATCCTAAAGCTGCTGAAATGATAGGGAGAACAATCACCTGGTTGTGTAGCTGAATCAAGGCCATCGGGGGCCTTCGCGTGACCGTTGCATCGAAAGGCTACAATCGCCTTATGTGACCTCACTGAGCCCCAGCAAAACTGTCCATTTTGGCACAAAAATATTTCATTCTTCTTCTCAGACTCCTTTCCAGCAAATCACTTATGTACGCCCACCGGGTGATTGCCTAGCTTAACTCAATGCTAAGCCCCAGTTATCCTCTTAGAGCTGTTTTGCAGAAAACATGCAAGGAGACCCTTTCATTTAAGTCCAGAAGTGACCTAAATGAAGGAGAGCACACTCCCGGGAACCAAACTAGACGCCTTAGGTGAAAGATTTGGTCCAGTTTAGAGCCTTGAGGACAGTTCAGAGCAAAAGTCATGCACATCAGTCATGCATGTTACAACGGGGTAGCATTACAAGGTCCTCGACCTCATGACCGCTGACTCTCGTCAGCAACCTTTCACCTTATCAACAAGACACACATGCCACAGAAAGAGATCAAGAGGCCGAAGCATTTAGTATGCCCTGACAGTCCTATTTCACTCCAATATTTGTTGACCAACTGCTGTGAAAAAGGGTCTTTTTTTTTTATTAGCCTCCACCCCAAAGGATACCAATGTAACATCAGCAAGCTTTATCAAAATAAACTTCTAACTGATTCAATGATTGGTTTATTGACCGCTTTTATCTTAAATATAATTTAATATGTACTTGCAAATATATGAAATTCATATATTCAAAAACAGGAAAACTATCTCCAACAAGTTTTGAAAATAAAACACTGCTTCCCAGGATTACCGCATGGATTTTACAAGAAGTGCAGTGCAATACCGGGTGCAACTGAGGACTAGTCTTTAAAGAGCGTAAATTAAAAGGGACATATGGAGGGAACCAGATTTAGGTTCTTCCTCTTTCATCCCTCCGGCAGTCCCACTACATTTGTAAGGATTTAGAGTGCAAATTCATGATGGCCGTCCCACATGTTCACCTCTGGCCAAAGGAAGCAGTTAGCAATGAGGAAGCCATTGGTCCTCAAGAGCATCTTGCTGGAGCCTTTGCTTATATCTCCCCAATGGGTTACAGGCATGTTTGCTCCACATGTGAGACAGAGATACAGACTGAGGAAGACATCCCAGTGGGAAACCTTAGTCATGATGACAGCATGGAGTCCATTACTTTCACCAGGAGCCTCAGTGGCTCTCAAGCAGGGCCATTTGGGAAGTGGGAAGATGGAGCAGGTGGTGGGTCAAGATGGAGAGTCCATCCATCCATCGTCAATTGCTTATCCTGCGTACAGGTTCGCGGGGAAGATGGAGAGTAGTACAGATAAAACCTAATGTCGAGTTTTTATAATCTATTCATCTTTGAAGTAATTTTTAAACACAAGTTCCAAAAATATGAACACTTCCAAAAGTGGATATCTGTGGGTTTTCTTAGTCCTCCTACCTAATGAGGTAGGTGTATTACTTGTACAGAGAGAGATATTAAAGGGATAACTACCTCAGCATAACTTGTACAGTAAAATCTGATAACTGGATTTATGATGATGGTTGTCAAATTTCTGTTGTTTCATAGTAAATATCACATTGCCCAACCCTACTGGTAGGTCACACTGGATGTCAGTCAATTTTTCACCAACTGACACCAAAACTGACACCAAACTTGACATGCCAACCATTCCTTCTTCAATTTCTTACTTCTAGTGGTATTTGGCAGATAGTTTGGGCTTTATGTGCACAGGTTATGAGGTAGCTTTCTCTGAGATTTCTGCCTCCACCCCATTACAATAGAGGTCAAAGGGATTTAGCTTGTGGTGGTCAAAGCATAGAAAAACAGCATTCTAGAAAAAATCCACTGAAGAATCCCCTGTAAATGTTTTTTATAGGGACATTTTCTTTTTCAGAAAATAGTTCCAATTGTTAGGCTTGAGGCACTTTCTGTTAAAATGTCCTGTTTATTGCTTGTATGACACAAAGATAAATAATTAGCATATACAACATGATTTTATAGAGCATAATAGCAGCCACTGTGTGTATGTATCGACCAGATCAGCTGCCAGACCACCAAATCTATACTGCAACCATGAGGTCAGTCTGAATTACATGCTATTTGGCTTTAGGCTAAAATCTGTGAGCACCACCATTCACAAACCTGAGAGAACACGCAAGCTATCATGATGTGAGCATGGATGCCCTACTTCTGTAAAAAGCTTGTAATCTGACCTCTTTCAGCATGCCTATAAACATCATAACCAGCATGTTTAATCCAAGGCGGAAGCTTGCGGGGCGGGAGTGTGTGTATACAAGTGTTTGCGATTGTCTGACATAGTTACAAGCCAGTAACAGGTCACACTTTGACACACAAACCCAATGCGGAGCTTAGTGAGTGGACAGAATGGGTTCTCTTTTTTATTTAAAGGGAGATTGATACTAAAGCTCTTTTATGGGCTGGTAATTTAGTACAAGTGATAGAGTAGAATAACCCAAATGAAGTTCAATCAGGCATAATTCCCTGTTCAAATTTGGAAGTTAAAGAGAGGGTCTGAAATGGACCAATAAATCCTCTAAATATGAGGTGCTCCCAAAATAGTCCAGACACCTATTATCTATTTAACAGACCTCATCCCCATTGGGCAAGAGCAAGGAAGTAACTTCAAAAGACTGACCCACATCCAGCACCCCCCTTCCCATCCTGTTAATGACCCCAGATGTGTTGTCTTGAACAGGGCCCTGATTCATTTGGCTAAATCCTTCAGCTGCCAAGGCATGCCGGGGGGCCATTTCAAATGCGCCAAATTAAAATACTTGGTCCAGGCGTGGCTGGATGCTTGGATGATTGGAAGAGAGGGCATTGATCTGCAAACAGAGTGCAATCACTCAGCTCCCTCTCTGAGTGTATTAGTCTTTGCCGGTCCAGCTGTGGAGTCCAGAGTATTGCAGTGGTAATGAGAGTAGCACATGAATGCATACAGTGCACACACAAACGCGGTTCTGAAACTTTACTCTGCGGACTGTAGGGGGATCTCAACCCAAGCGTGACTGTCCAAACAACACGTCCAGACTTGAAAAACGCTGCCATTCTTGCCTGTTTACATCATTGGCCTCCACCACACACACACACACACACACACATACACACGTTCTATTGCACACATGTTCTCACACACTGAGTAATGTGCCGAAATAATATGCTGCTGAGCTATAAATCTGCAGGCACCAGTCATCGTCTGCTGTTGTTGTTAGTCTAGCCGTAAGTCTCCCATATCCTGCCATGAAGAGGGCCCTTCAAGACGGCAATGATTCAAAGTCAAGTGGACCGGCTCGGTTGTAAACGCCCCGGTTTTGCCAAGGAGCGCATGTGTGATCGGGGTGACAATGACTGTTATCCGGCGGCTCAGCAAAAAATGAAGTCAAGAGGAATTTATTTCCAAACTATCTTCAGCAAACCAGCTTACCTTGAACGCCTTAAGGAGAACAAAAGTGACAAAAAAATAATATAAATCTGAGAATAAGCAAGCAGCACAAACGTCAAGATTTTGTACCTGAGCTTCTGTGTATGCCTAGGTGTGTGTGTGAGGAGTAGCAAACAAAGGGCCTCTCCTTTTCCCTTTCTAGAGGTGTCTAATCTCCATTACAGGCAGAGGAATGACTACAATAAAGACCTTAAGAGGATAAGTATGGTAAGCAAAATAAAACACAGTGGAGTGAAACCACACAAAATACCTCAAAAGACAGAAAAAGTTGGTCCTGTCCCGAATTCTGTTTGCAGACAAAAAGATATTGCTATTCTGCTCATTACCTGAAAAGTGTCTCCCTCTTCTTCAGGGCATGTAGGGCCCCCAGTGGCCCCCATGTTCCTGTCTGCTCACCGGTCATCCTGTCTGAGTGTGGTCACACAAGCAGGGGAGGGGACACAGGGACAAGGCCTCAGAGTGTCCTTGCTGGATAGACGTCTGAACGCACTCGATGGATTGCAGTTCTGTCTCTGCAATTCATTTCATTTTCTGTCCTTATTTGTTTAAGGGCAAGGAGACAGACTTTTAAGTGCTGCTGCCAGGCCCCGTCCCCATCTTTTCTCTCCCCCAGTCTCCCCTGTCTTGGCTCTTAAATGTCTTGCACATATAGAGTTGTGGGACGTCCAGGGTGGGCCCTGGAGGCTGCTGGGTTGTGGGCTGGAGTCTCCCACTAATCCGTTGGAGTTTAATGACGACAGGCCATGTTAGTGGTGGTGAAGCCCTGGGGGGTTGACCCACGTCAGGAGGGGCTGGGCATGTGACCCACACCAGGCTAAGAACCCAACTTGTTGGGGGAGGGTGTGCGTTTGGAGGAGTGGATATGAACGTGTGTGTACACCTATGTCTGGAGCTAAATGGCCAGCCACTTGAGGAATGCAGGCTTTCTGATCTCAGCCGTGAAAACACAAGCAAATTGAGCTTTTTGGTGGGTGAAAGTAGAAAAAGAAAAGCCAGTTGTTCCAGTTTTGCAGATTCCCGCATTACATTCAAACCCTGCCAAAAAGTATAAGTGTTACAGGGGCGTACAGAGGCAAACACAGACACAAACAAAGGCTGCAAAGGAGTTGAGATTCCCCGGAGCTCGTCTGGCTCCGGGAGTGGCTGTCTGATCTTTTCTGTTTGGTGTGGGTGTTCATGTGTGTGTTTCTGTGTGTAAGTGCAGCTCTAACAAGCAGCTCATTACCTTTGTCTCATATCATCACAGAACACCTCTCTCTCCCGGTGCAACAACCCCCCTCCCCCCCAAAAAAAGGCATTTAGTTAAATCAGACTGGACCCTATTTTTGGCAAGGTCTGAAAAATCCATTTAAAACACTCATTTGCATATGTGTTTGATATCTTTGCTATAATGTTTGGCTGGCTTTTATCATTCAATTTGGTGCGCCTGTTATGAGCCTGATTCCACTTCCGTGGTCATGATTCAAAGCGCAGCCTCAATTAATTAGCAATACGCAAATCAATTGTTGCCTGAGGTCAAACAGATCCACAGTCTATTTCAAAGATTGGATGTTCACTTAACATGATTTGCGGGTGTTATCTCAAAAGACACATTGATGAACTGAAGGGTCTATTCCCCTAATGCGCAACAAATACACTTAAATCAATCAGGAGATATGGGGTGAAGGTCTTGCAGAACACGAGCAGCAGAGACATGAATTACTGTCGTCTGTTAGTTGACAGTAAGGGCGCATGCAGGAAGTGGTGCATGTGGATGAGGTATATCCATAAGCCAATAACTGAAAACAGCAAAGCAAGCAGCCCACACAAGTGGGGCAAAGGTTCATAGGAAGGCACTTCTCAGTAGCCTGATGACCGAGTTACTGTCTCTCTCTTTTTTTTTTTTTTTGCTGGCTTGTAAGTCGCTAATTAAAGTGACCTCACTGATGTCCCATCTGCCACCAGGGCACAGAGCCTCCGATTGTTGGCTGCCATGTAAGCATGTTAATCCGCTGAAGGACCAGGTACACGTAAAACACACTCCAAACACACACACACACACACACACACACAGGTTGTACTGTGCAGAGGCTTGCTCGGTACGATCACTCATTCACATTCAGATTCAGCACTCAGCAGCGCTTAAACAAAGATTAAGACTTTGACAGTGAGACTAAAATCCTGTTAGCGTGTTTGTGTGGAGGTGGAGGGAGATATCTTTGTGAGTTGAGGAAGGAAAGCAGCTGAGCCCTGTCTTCCCCCAGGAGTCCCAAAACCATCGGCGACGCGGCGCACGGAAATTACAGCAATCCAGCATGATGACAATGAGCTACGCTGCCGGAATGATAACAGTTGAGTGAGGTTGCAAGGTTGGGTGAACTCGCCCCCTTCGATAAGGACTTTTTGTGGACATAATGGAATCTTTGTCCATATTGCAGATATAGAACAGTCTCAGTAAAGGACCAGCAGCTGCCTGGTAACCAATGAGACCCATCCATCTGGGCGACCCAGGCCATGGCAACAAATTCATCTGTCTACCATGGGGACCTGTGCAGGATCCAATCAGGGACAAGCTTTATACTGTATATTTCCCACCTAATAGAATTGCAGTACATTCTCTTGCTCTGGCTGCAAGGCATCAACTCTCATATTGCTGCTCCCTTATCTACTAATTCACTGCTATATCCGCCCCTTTTTAAGAATCTTACTTGAGGAGGGAGAGTACTGTATCTCCACAAATATTATCACTTTTTCCTGGCAATGTGTGTGGGAAACACATTAAGTCTACACACAGGTCAGACAGGGAGATTCTTCTGTTCCAACCACCAACACTGCACAGTAAAAACCCAAACGGAAGACGTGGACAGGTGCAGTCAGCTATTTTGCAAATTGGTTCAGACAGGTTTATACAGGATTTCGTGATGATTTATATACCTCCGACTGAACAGGAAGTCATATTATACTAACTGGAAACTACCTATAAACCATCATTTCAAAGGTCATATCCTGAATGTACTTCCACACAAGAGAAAATTGGGGGTAAATGCCCTAAAAAACAGCTAAACGACCCTTGAGCAAGACACACAACCTCTGTGGTAAAAGCTGAGTTGCTCTCTAGTCATCTGTAAAAGGCTGTGGATGTATCTGGGCTGTATGAGTGCGGTGTGGGGAATTGCGTTCATAAAAGGGATGTTAAGAAGCTGAGTATAACTGAGAAACACCAGTGAGTTAAATTCAGCGACATCAATGGAACAATATGTGATAAATCTTTGGAATGGCTCTTAAATATTTTATTCTTCCCCTGGCGGTGACTCTGCCCTCATCTGCACTATAGCACAGGGACCATTAAAATGTTAGGGATTTTCTCCACCAACTTAATGAGAAGATAAGCAGTTAATGTGAACTCTTTTTTTGGCGGGGGGGGGGGGGGGGGGGGGGGGATAAGTAAAGCACTGAATGCCTATCGCCTAATTAAGGCATCAACTCAGCTCCAACTCTTGATTTGCCGTCCCGCTCTGTCACACCTCAATGGCTGTGAGGTGGGGGGACAAGTTCATGAAACAGAGGTTACTAAAGTTATGACAAGAGCATTATTTGAACGCTTCATGCTTTATAAGTTCTCTTTTTCACAGCAAAAGCAATGTCTCAAACCATCTTTTTGCTGATGACAAGGTCAAGTGAGCGAGTGAAATATCACAAAAGTACTCAGACAAAATGGCAAGAACAAAGAAAGGAAGAAATGGCAAGAGCATGAACGCCATATTGATTCTTAAGGTTACGAATACGAAGCGCTGATTGCAGTTTAATCGCTGCCAAAAATCAATTACTTTGATTGAAAGTGACAGAAACATTTGAGATTAAAACACATTACTTCTGTGTGAGTATGCCACATGTCCTGGGTTTTTCCCTGTTTCTGACTTATCTGTTCCATATTTGACACAAAAAGTAAAATTCTTTATTAGATTTTTATTTATGTAAGGATCTTTCGGCCATTTTTATGCCTTTATTTAACAGATGAAAGGAAAGAGTCATGGTTGCCGCCGAAACCCCTAGGCCACCAGGGCCCTCATTAGTTGTATTATTTTTTCTTTATGCAGGTTTATGTACTTTCTAGATTGCAATGGCCTGGAATCCATGTAACTGTTAACTTAATAGGCAAAATACCAAAAAACAAATAATAACCAAATAATTAGGGGGGAGGGGAGTCCAAATGAAATGCTTGGCTGGGCTACCTGCCTGTCTACCTACCTACCTGTGCACAGTCGGCCCATGTATGAGGGTGAAAAACAGTATTTAAGGGTCACTGTAGTCCTACAATAATGTCAAATACACCTTTAGCTTTCGGGCCCTTTTACCTGGAGAATTGCTGCTGCAGTGAGACCATCTGCGCCTGTCCCACCTCGGACTCCTCTGTCACTTCCCGGAGACGCTTCTCGCTCTCCAGACGCAAACGTCGCTCTTCCTCTAGCTCGTGGATCAGCTTTTCTCGCTGTGGACACAAAAATAAGAACGGTTATCTCTCAGTGGTGGTGTGGCCTAAAGCCTAAAAAAAAGAAAGGCCGTGCCATATAAGTCACATGCCATATTTGAGTACAAGTCTCTGAACGCCTCACAGCTCCAGGAATGCCATTTTTGCTGCAGACCATGACCTCTGTCCCTCCTTGAAAAAAGGGGAAGTGAAAACAAAATCTTTCAACACCTTGACTATCAAAACATCTGTGATTTCTTTTTTAAAAGCCCCCAAACATCCTTCTTTTGTCTAATATCCAACACAGGTCATCCTGGTTAGAAATTCCACTTTTTTTTTTCATGCTTTAAGAGGGAAAGAAAATAAGAGAATAAGGGCATGATGACATTTTAAGATCCCAGATTGGCATTCGTTCTGTAGTTTGTGGTTACTTTGAAATGTTCATAATGAACCTCCCTTGCCCTCTATCGCTATGACAGAAAGTTCATGCTAAATGTCAAACAACATCACCGAGCCTGGTCTTGCATTGCCTCCATCTTTCTCTGCGCTTTTACTTTTCATTTCATTTCAGTGCTGTGTTCCCACATTTAGGTGCATATTAACGTCATCAAGGTCCCGCAGCGTTTCCTTTGTTAGCCTATGCTAAGAAAATGCTCACCAACGGTAGTGTAACTATGAATAGCTATATGAGTAACGTTAGCCCCCACAATAAAACTGTGCTCTGTTCTTGGATGTTTTATTTATGTTTACAGTGTTGTTGCTTGGCAACATTGCAAAACTGTATGGGTACATATGACTTAACTTTCGGTTTAGAATTCAAAAGCTAGAGCTCATCAGTGAGAGACAGGTGGCAGAACTGAAGAGGTCACTATGACTGTTTAAATTTAAGCTCATTGACTTGCATCGCCATCATGGAGGTAAAGCCTAGTCATTATGGATTTATTCTCTGAAGTTTGGTGTGAGTTAACCCGTTCATCCTCATGAAGAACTTTCAAAGTCTGTGATGTGTAAGGTCTCCGCAGATCACATAACCATTTGTATCTGTCCCTTTTCACTAGAGACACTTCCAAAATGAAAACTTTTTTTCTTTAATTGGATTCTTCTCTGTCTGACGGCCTTAGCCATCTTCTCCCAAACGAGAGAACCGTCCTCTCCTCAAACCCAACTTAAAAGGCTGCGTAGCCCTCCCTCCTTGAGAGGGGAAATGTTGGCATGTGTGAGTGAGTTTTTCAGTGGCAAAGTTGCAAAGGAGCTCTGAGCAACTGCCACCAGCAAAGATGAGGATTTTAGCTGACAGAGCAAATGAGTGAGGATCGTTCTCTTAGTCTCGCAGCCTCTACACAAATCTTCTGCCACTGACAATTTATGACAAAGCAATTGGCTACATTTCTTAGCTGAAGGTTTTAAGTGATCAACCATCTGTCACTATCTTGTCAGGAATACCAACCGAAGAGACAATATTGTAAAATAACTGGAAATTGGTTTAAGGCTAAAGAGACTAACTGGATTGCCATCTGGGGGGGAGAAAAGGAAAAAGTTTTTTCTTTTGCAAATCAAGTTGCAGTTATTGCTGCATAAGAGATCTGAATTTGAAGTGCACTTCATCTTCTTTTTTTGGCTTAGCAAAGAGACATTTTTCGCCCCCAAAAAAGTGTCGCTGTCTGCAAAACAGTCATTCTCTGGTTGTAAATTCAGGACCCTGTCACTCCTTGGTCAATTATTATATATCATTATCGGCCTTGAAAGGAGAGATCAGTAACTACCACAGAAGATGAATATATAGAATATGTCTGTCCAGACCATAGACTATAGTCTGGACTGTAGAAAAAGTCAGATGCCTGTTTAGTAGGCAATACAGAGTTAACTTTTTTCTGACCCTAGAGCTTGTCTTTAAGTCTTCTTCTCAATGTTAAGCACCAATCATGGTATGTCATTATTCAGTGTAACTACAGAGATGTTGAGGCTTTTTCCCAGACAAGCATTATAGGGACATCTAGTGGTGTGAAAGGGATACTGACTGGAGAATGTACGGGCAAAAAAAAAGGCAAACAGATAAAAACATCCTGAAGATCACGTTTTGTCTTTTTGTTCAGTGTATCATCAACATGTGCAGCCATGATTGAAAGCTAAAATATAAAATTTAAATTGCAGAGTAAAATATCAAAACAACTGGAAAGCATGCCTATAAATGACCTAACATTTTAGAAAATTGCCATTTTTACTGTGACCACATTGTCTTGAATGCAACCAACCATAATTCATTACAGTATATTGTTGCTTGGCAGGAATCCTGTCACAAAAGCAGATTTTAACTGGGTGAATCGGCCGGGGGGGAGAGAATATTAAACCCAAGTCACCATTAAAACCAGTTCTGGTCCTCGCTGTGGCCATAAATTCATGGTTACTATGTGGAGCGGCTCTTTACACAACAGGGAGGCTCTCCCTGTCAGGAGTAATGGCTGCTGTAAATCCAGCTGTACAGAAGCATAAAGTAGTACATCCCCCTGCCAAGAGCTGGACCTATATATCTGGACCAAAACCAATGGATTTCTGGCTCTTCTTCACCCTCTCTCTCTTTAAGGAAAAATGGGCTAAGACAGAAAGGCAACATGTAGAGGAGGTCATCCCTACAGCATGTTGCAAGCATATTACTAATATTTACTTACATGGCAGGCAAAGTGCAAAGAAAAAAATTTTTCCTTAAGCCGCAAGGATGGAAATATGTTTTTAATGATACACACATGGAAAAAAGCTGCTAATTACAAGTGGAACCTCCAGCATCCAGTAGTTTAGCTGAATTTCACCTCAGTGCAAACATGCACAAAGGCCTTTTCTTTGCGGCACCACACGTATGTGTACAGTACTGTTCAGCGAGTTTGGGCTGGATTCTCGCAAAAGCACAGTAGCTTTAGTTCAGATTTTTGTTGCCCACATGGCCTAACTAACGCCCCAGGCATAAACCACCGAATACTATGTGTCTGCTGACAAGAGTCTTGCCAACAACCTCAATAACAACACAGGATTTATGATCTACATTGTAGTAAAAAGCCCTCTATTGCTTTTGTTCGATATATAATTTCAGCAATTTAACAAGGCCTAAAGCCATTAAATCAAACATTACCATATCTTTATGTGGCCAGAAATCCCTAGCAATACATTACGCTTTTTCTCGGTTGAAATGTTTATTGTCTCAATGGCTTTTTTTTCTGTGGTAAAGAGTATGCTAATTGAAAGCATACTCTTTAATAAGCCTTAGCTCCAGCTCCAAAGGCAACACGTCTTTAGCATTGCCATGGGAAGATATCCCAAAGTCAACACTGAGACGGGATGTTTGGCAACTTTCTGTGAGAACATTTACTTTAGTTAATCCAACGATTGAGGACATAATCCTCTCACTTGACTGACTGTCATGGCCCTGGCTGGATGAGATGCACTACCCTGTTTCTCCTGTGGAGGGCAACATTTTCCTGGAATAAAACTGGCAGATCCAGCTCAAACAAAGCCAGCCCTGACAAACAATACAGTGGTTGGAAAAAGCAATAGCAAATGGAATAGGCCAAGTAATCTATAAAATGGCCCAGGCAGGGTTTAATACCAGTCTACTGAGCCATATATCTGAAACAAGCCCAGATAGGGTGTTTCAGGATTAAATTTGACCTCTGTCACAGGCGAGGATACTTTCATTTCCTGGTTGAAATAAAAAATGTATCCATCTAGATATGACAGAATTTATCACCATCAACATGTATCTCATCAAGCACAGACTGAACGGACTGCGAAACGCTATTGATTTCAATACACTAGATGTATTGAAAAAAACGAAAATTCAGGAATAAAAGAAATGGCAAACACCTCATTTATGTGTGCAGTTTTGTCAAACACTAGGTAGTACTGCTTCCCAGAGAGCTTTCTCCCTATACTTATATATCGAGTCATGTGTCTAAAATTATATTAGTTGCAGTGGAGCCCAGAATGAAGCCTGCCCCTGTAATTGGACAGCATTAGATGGTAATGGTATTCATCCGAGCTGAATTAGTAGAAGACTCGAACCCCCCTGATACCGTCCAATATCCACAGAGGACTCTAAATTAATTAGAGACCTCTGCCTCTCGTTGTTGTGCCTGCGATGCTGTCTCCCATAAAAAAAAGCTGCAGTGTAATGCTATCAGGTTAAGTGCATGTGCGCGGCGTGCGTAGCCATCACCGTGGCTCTGATTCTGTAGGTTGTCCATCTGTAACTGTATGTGCATGTATGTGTGCGTGTCCATGCAGGGTTTGGGGTACAGTTCAGGGGGCTCAATAATCTCTTCATTACACAGAAACCCCCCTCGGATGCAGCTCTTTGCCTAATCAAAGGGCTGGGAGCGGATCTCTGGCTCGCTGCTAAAGCAAACATCAGGGACACAATACACAGCGCAGGTTCTTCATTCATAAATAAAACATGCCACTTGGCTGTTTGTGTGTGCATGTGTGTGAGTGCGTGTGTGTGTGTGTGCTCGTCAGCAAGCCAGATTTCAAATGAAAGTGTAACATGGATTTGACTGCATGGCACACATAATGTACGCTATACTAAAGACAAACCCAAATCATTAAGACAAACTGCGCACTTATTTTGAAAAGTTAAAAAAAGTGCATTTAAATGAAATAGTATTCCCAGAATATAATATCACTGATGGTTTACATTGTTGTGCAGCTGACAAAGAGTTCCGAATATAATAAAAAATTAGGGGAAATGTTTGACTGGAACATATGTTTTCGGAGATGACTTGTTATAGAAATTAGGTTGAGTTTAAGCAGTGTTTTATTCACAAAAAATCTCTGTCCTGTGTTCCCCCGGGCCCCATCAATTCAATTATTATGGAGAGCCACTACATTAGAGTGTACCACTTCTCTCTTAGACAGCCGCGGGCACTATAGCAAATAATACACACACCCCAGGAATATGCTAAATCATACGAGTGGCCCATTTATCATTGCCAAGGGAGCTCCCCCACCCCACCCACGCAGTCCGAGTCACTCAGTCACACATACACAAATACACTGTGGAGAGTGGGTGAAAGGGACAGTGTGGAGATGCGATTTGGGCCTGGCTGTCAGCGCTCGTCACCCAGTGAATGTGCTGAGCGCTGGGGGGACCCCATCTCGGCCCTAGCCCCTGTCCGGGGCTGATAAGGCCAATCTGCAGAGACAGCACCTGAGTCCCCCCCACCCCCCCACCCCTTGGTCCCCAAACCTCCATGCTGTCACACATCCTCCAAACAGCTGTCAGGAACACTCTGTGAAGGTCCCTCAGCGGAGGATCTCCATGAGGACTGAAGTATTTTAAAGCTGGGAGCCCCTCAAAACCGTTCTTTATCTGCTGAACGCGCACTACAAAAGATGCTTTTTTGGTAGTTTAAACAATAATAAATCATTGTCAAATAAACCACGATACCTTGATCTAATTACCACAAACTAATTAAACCGTGGTTATGCCAAGTGGGAGCTCTAACTCACAGAGTATATCAGCTGAACTGTGCTCAAAATTAACACGGCCAATCAATTGCTGTCCCTGGGCGGCTTCTTTGCTAGTTCAACTTGGAAAGCAGCTTGCACAGGAAGAACATCAGCTGCCTTTCACTTATATGTTGTACAGTAATCCAGAAGATTTCTTGTAAAATCTTGAAACAATTGAGCAAAAGACGCAGCGTACTATAATTTTAGTTAATTTCTAAACACTGCACATTTAAAACTTTAAATACAAATCTTGTAAAACCATATTTATATTAAAGACTTAAAACAGCTGAAGCTACCCTTCAATGCAATTGATTTCAAATTTCTTTATTTCAAATGCGAATCATGATATTCCTCCAGCCCTAACAACGTTCAGATTAAAACAATTTTTCATTATATCCAATGTTAACTTTTCTACAGTATCTGCTCATGGCAAATCCTGTATTGTTGATGTTAACGAAAGCTCATGGTTATGGCAAATAAAGCAGTAGGTTTCCAGCAGGTATGGTGGCAAACGTTCATTGCAGGCCTGAGCACTCAAACTGCAGTCTCGCTGAGTGCTAGAAGGTCGTCCACCACCCCGATCCCCAACCACTTACTTTGCTACATAAAGGGCACACTGCTTGCTGCTTCGGCATTGAACATTGGCATCAGACTTAAGTCTCAAATGCGGAATAGTCTAACATGGACATAACCTATCGGGAGGCTTTTTCCTCATTCAATGGTGTCTTTATTGAGATTAAGTGAAATTTACCTACTAGCAGGGATGTTTCATTTAATAAAAGAAAAAAAGACTGAATCACTCCAACACCAAATCACTTGAACGAAGGGCATTCAGTCATCTAGGGGATCCAATTTCAAAGTAAATTTTACTTGATGTGTTACCAAGTGTGTTACATACAATTTTGCTGACTGCGGCACATGAGAAATCTGTTTTCATGGACAGAAATAGCTGATTCCTATCTTAGCCCCAGGGACTATTTTACCATACATTTTATATTCGCTCCATTCTTATCTTAACTTAACTTCTTACATAAAATTTGATTTTAAAATAAGTGAATTACACAATTAAACCAAGTTCAAGAAAAACATTTCTCTTTGTCGTACATATGTAGGCTTCAGTCAGCCACGAAACAAATCAAACGCTGTCATCAGCCCAAACATACTGGGAAATAATTGCATGTGAATCTACTGTAAGCGTGAGACTCAAATCTGTTTAGGTTCAGCTATCAGAGAGTGTCAAAAAATCCCAAAGAAAGATAAAGCCAGTTTCTCTCAAAGCAAGAGTTTATTTTCACATGTTGTTTAGACAGCCGTTTCCAGTGGTCATAATCTTACCCAACAGTTTAAATGCCTCTTTAATGGTCAGCTCAGCCCACTCAATAGCGCTGCTTTTACGAGCCTACATGTGCACTGCTGTTTTCTCCCCGACAGGAAACCCAGCATCCTGCCCCCGTCGGACTTAGATTGCACTTCAGAGTGGCATCAAAAGAGAGTGGGAGACAGAGCGCAGTCCCTGCCCTGTACCACGCCTCTGAGTTGGGGTGTGAAGAATTCCAGAGAAAACCTACAGCAGCGATGAGGCTGTGAATGAGCGGTTTGACTCGAGAAAGTCAGGCCAGGCTTGTTGGAAAGAGACTGAGGCCCTCCCTGAATAAACCATGACCTGTGCTCTACCAAACACCTAACGGGAAATCCACTATTTTTCTTGTAAGAGTCTTAAAGATTGTGCTCTGCGGAGCAGGCCAAAAGCATCATGTCCAAGCCCTAATGTAAAGTTTAAGAAATAAACAGTGGTGTAGGACAGACAGATCTGGTGGTTGTTGGACCATACCACTGCATCTTGGGTGGCCATATTTGTGGTGAAATACTGT
The DNA here is from genome assembly GCF_021292245.1 of Micropterus dolomieu. Classification (NCBI taxonomy): domain Eukaryota; kingdom Metazoa; phylum Chordata; class Actinopteri; order Centrarchiformes; family Centrarchidae; genus Micropterus; species Micropterus dolomieu. Next base: position 15,842,785 of record NC_060150.1, on the reverse strand, counting down.
GCAGATGCTGCGATTCATATTCTGAGTCTAAACACCGATTGCCCAGAAAATTATTCAAATGTTTTCATGCGATTCTCCCAAAAGATAAACAACAAAAGAGTGTTGTACTCCTGCACTGCCAGTAGCAGTCATGTTTCACAACAGGAGAATCAATTAAAGCACACGCTCCTCAGTAAACTGTGTTGTTAATAGTCTTTCATTTACACTCAACGTCTGTGTAACTGTGCAGGCGAGACCTGAAGCTTACAATTGTAACAGTGTGTACAAGCGGCTCGCACAATCATAAAGATGCCTTTCACATTCTTTGCCTACACACAAAGCACTAGTAATGGTACTGCATAACACGTTCCCGCGGAGCTGCTCAGCAGAAGCAACCGGCACGCCACTGCAATGGGTGGCACCGCTGCGTTCTGTCTCTCTGATCGCGTTACACAGAAGACACTAATGGATGTAGAAAGGGAAGACCAAGGCAGGGAACAGAGGCTGTTAAAGAGAGGCATCAGATACAGAGGAGGGGTAGCGCCACTTCAAAAGTCTGTGGCTGTTTTAATCTGTCTCTCTAGGTTAGTCCCTTGGCAGGCAAAGATTGGGGGTTGGGGAAGCGTGTGGGCATAGCAGTGGGTGTCAGGGTGTGGGGGTCTGTGGGGCAAAGGCTGTGGCTGGTAAGCAGTTCCCACTGCACACCACCAGCACTTTGACAATTATCTCCTTGATGCAGCAGTCTCTTTTTCATTTCTATTGAAGAACCGTGCCTGAGCTCCGAAGCCTCCCAGGAATGCCGGAGAGAGAGTGCAAGGGGACTCCAACGAGGATAATCCCAATTTCAAATGGAGCTTAGTGATATCCCCCTCCTCCCTTTCTTCCTCCAACCCCCCTCTTACCCTCCTCCTGTCTGGCACAGATAACTCATCCCTCTCTCTCTCAGCCCTGTGCATGCGCAGACACACCCCTTTAAAGTAATAATTAGCATGTCATCCACCCGCGTGAGTCTGAGAGCTGGGCCTTCAGTAGAGTCTCACAGTGTAGCGAATGGTATATTTTTCTTGGGCAATGTGGAGGTCAAACGATGCAAGGTTAATGTTACAGGAGGAGGTGCTGACACACTGAGGTGTAGCCTTGAGGTATGGACACATAAACTGAATTCTGTTATGTACATATAGGTACCACAAAGTGGAAGTGGATGTGTTAAGATGCTTTCATAAGTAACCTGTCTTTCTACTAATTGTTGGAAGTATCAAGGAAGTGATCTCTTACACAATTATTCGAGATTATTTGTTAACCATGGAAACATAAATGATACAAGTTAATCAAAGTTCCCGCACTCTATTTGACAGCTACTATCCTGTTTCTAGCTGTCAGTCATTATTTATGGCGTATGGGGTCAAGCTGCAGGCTGCACCAAATTCTTTGTGACCAACAGAGAAGACAAATAAACCCATACATTTCATCTCAACACAATGAAGTGCTGCAATACTTGACGTCAGTTTTCATATTCTCTTTGTAGTGTCATGTGGTGCTGAAAATGCAGGATGACCGTCATTGAAACAGTCCAATGAAAGACTCATCTGTCAGTCCAATAAACTTTCCGTTTACACCTCTTAGTTCATTTATGATTGGGCAGTGTAAACACAAAATGGACTAAAGCCGGTCACACTTGGAGTCATTAGCTGACCCCCACAACTGGATGTTCGCTGACCTTCCAGCTCTAGTTCTTTGCCTCTGTAACTGTCCTTGTCAGGGTGATGACAGTGGGCTGATAAGGGAGACTGTAGCTCAGGCATCAGGCTAGCAGATATCAATGTTCTCTGGGAATCTTGTATGTTTACAGGAACATACTGGCTCCAAAGATTGGAGTCCAAATCATAGATATTTTCAATGTGACGTATGTAATGCATCGGAGTCTAAACATCAGGCTGATTGGCTGTTCAGTTTAAGGTCAGTTAAAGATGACTTAAGCAGAAAAACTTACAGACATTGTATATCTACCCACTGTGGAAATCAATCCTGAACCATCTTGTTTCACATGGATATGCATAACTGGGATGGCAGTCTTAGAAGAGTCACGAAAAGGTCGGGGAAGCTGTAAAGTGGGTGAAAGTGGGGGTCAAGGAGCAATTGTATGCACTTATCTCCTTTTACTATGAATTAGTTACTGTTTCAGTGTTTACATTTGTGAACTGATGCACTTTAAACAAAGAACTATTCACGTGGTAGATGCCCCTCCACTAAGCCATAACATACCGTTTAACATGTCTCTGGTACACCTACTGTGTCTCAAACAAGTTCAAGACTCAATAGCAGCAAGAATCTGCTGTGCTGATGTGCCCGTGAGCATTACACTGAACCCTTGCCCAGCTACAGGGCATGTGATCCCGGGATCTAACCTTTTCGACTACGCGAAGAGGTGAGAAGAAAAAACAAGCATTCCTCCTTCAGGGATCAATAGAGAATCACATAACATGGTGCGAAAATCTCACGGCGCATCAACCCTTGTGTGCTGTTGCTTTAGGCCTGCTGCCACAAAGAGAATCAGAGGCGTCACTGGGGTGCAGTCAAACAGCTGGGCCTGCGGTTACAGGCTGCAATCAGCTGAGCTCCGCTTCCTCACGTTGTTCAACTTTTCACTTTCTGACCTCCCTTAGACACATGTACTGTATGCACACAGACAAACTGAAATAAACACATGCACCTATGTACACGTATATATGCAGATCTCCACCTCCTGATTCTTTCCCCCTGATTGCACAAGCTCTCTCACAAAAGAAGTGAAAGCACAATATCAGCAAAAACAGAAGATTAAGCCCCAGCTGCAGATTTATAATGTTTCACAACCTGACTGTGCATCTGAATATCTACTTTTTGAAATGTATCTAATTTCTAACACAGGATATCAAATCTCACTATTTTGTTAGGCACAAATATTACTCCGTAGCACAAATTATCAAAAACTAACAAATACAGAAAGAAAAATTGAATGCTTGGATTCCTTTTTACTTATTTATTTTTAAATCAGATATTTCCTAATTTTAAGTATTCATTTAGATGCCTTTAAAACTGCAAATGTCTTGAACAGTTCGTATTGTTTAGTGTTGTACTGGATGGCTGACAAATACCTGCTCATGCACGTATTTCTCCACAATTGTCTTCTTTGAGATCAACTGTTGAAGTGTTGAGACACTAATGATTGACTCTGGCTGATGTGACGGACTTGGCAGAGCTTGACAGTGTGCTTGGGTGTGTGCGTGAAGTGAGCGCACAGTGGCTTTTTTGGCCGCGCGCAGATTACAGGGGATGAGCAGCCCCACTATACTTTACCATTGTTCCTTCACTCTTGCTCCGTGCGACTTCCCTCTGCAGGCGAGCCACGGCCAGCTTTTCCCTAAACAGAGAGGGGAGGAAGGGGGTAAAGGGGAGGAAGAAAGAGAGAACATACGAGTGAGTCAATATGGGATTGTTTAGTGGGCGACACAGGCAGTCAGGTCACATTCGCAATACTTGCACCAATATTTTTGTGTTACAGTGGCACTCATAAATTTTGGATTTTCTGTTTTTGCATCAAATCAAGAAGTCACAAGTGGTTTTTTCCCAAAAATATAACTGTCAAGGAGAAAAAGCTTTCTTTCAAACTAATCATGGGCCACACAAACGCTCTAGTTATCACTAATATTATGTTTAATAAAAGGTTAATGTCAACTCAATGTATGAGATACCAACACTTCTCTTATCCATCTTTGCCTGACTTCTGCCTGGCAGAAAAAAAACTCACAGGCCTGCCAGCAAATCAGCAGATAACACTCACACACTCATGCTCACAGAGGCACACACACACACACACACACACACAGTGGACAGACAGGGTCGTCCGCTAACCATGCAAAACAGAGAGCTTGCAGTTCTGTCCAAACAGAAATAGCTCAGAGGAAACAAAAAGCAGGGCATCCTCACCAGCAGATACATACTCATAACAGACTCTCTTTCCCACTCTCACTCACCCTTACACACACACACACACACAAACAAACACACACACACGTGAAGCAGGCTAAACAAAGAAATTGACTGTGCACGTCCAATCCGATTCCCACGTGAGGGCATTCCAGACTTTACTGGGATAAATCCTGGCACACTAGCACGGATAATAAAGAGTGCTCTTTTACAGCCTCTCCTGAGGTATCACAACAAACGAAGCATAGCTGAAACACTGCCCCAGGAAAACCCCAGCCTGCAACTGACAGTTGGAGAAGAGACACATACGCTGTTCGTTGGAAGTGTCTGAGAGCACAACAAAAGTGTTGAGGAGGAAAGCACCTCCTCCGGCACCCTAACGTTTGTTTGGATCTGCTGGTTCAATACCAAAAATCATTCACTCTATTGTCAAATACTGTGTTAGTATTCATGAAGATGTAAATATTGTGCTCTAAATGTTGTATTACACATTTTACACAATTACACAAACAGGCACATGAGCTGCCTGATGTCCTCCAATTATCACCCCTTACATACATAACCAGGTATGCTAGATTAAGCAAATTAATGCATTAATTAACAAATACTTAAGATAACATGAGACATACATAGCGACTTACAACTGCTATATACGTCAGAGGTTGCAAGGAGCAAGTAGGGGTTAAGTGTCTTGCTCAGGGACACAGTGGTGTCTCACAGTGGATTCGAACCCGGCTCTCTCACACCAAAGGCATGGGCGTTATCCACTACTGCATCAGCACCCCACCCCCAATATGTACAAATATTTTAAAAAAGTACAAAAATAACTCATAAAACGCAGTACAAATCAATGTGTTGAGCAAAATAAAAGCATTAAAACATAGATATTTCAAGAAAATAGTGAACAGTATGCTCCAGAATAAAATCAGGACATCTGTTGTGTATGAGAAGAAAGCCGAGGTGTAAGCTTGAAGTGTTTGTCAAAGTCTTGTTCTTGACTGTCTGAGTTCACAAGAATACATCACTCGCACTCAAAGCTACCTAATATGGGACCAAGGGACCTAATAAAGGAGTGTATATAGCAGACAGCCACAAGTAATCACAATCACCTGCACATTTTTCTCATTTCTTCAGTGGAGCAGACACCCAAACCCCTTGCCAACCTTCCCCAACCCCCCAAAATAACTCATGACTAACGTCTCCTCATCGCCTTTGACAAGACTTCTCTGTTTCTGAGCGGCTTACCTGTCAGGGAAAAAAACCCTGGTGATTAAGAGACAGCTGGGGATGTACGGTGGATGGATGAATCGACCGTCTGGACTACAAAGAATGCGTTGAGCTACAACGCTAACGCTGCTCCTGGTAGGGAGCCGTTGCCACCGCTGTGCTTCCTCTAAAGGGACCAGACTGAATTGGGCAAAGCTGAGCCTGGCACGCCGATTGTGAAACACAGTGCGCGGTGGTGACAAATCTGGGAGGAAATCAAGCAAAGTGCCGAGGCTGTGAGACAAGGGGGTGTGTTTGGGTGTGTATTAGTGTGTGTGCGTGCGTGTGCGTGTGTGTGTGTGTGTGTGTGTGTGTGTGTTTGCATTAGTGTGCTTGGGCTCTTGTGAGAAGTTTGTGTGTGGGAGTGAGGACATGCATTCATCAAAGTGAAGGTGCTGTTTATGTGTGTGTGTGTGACCAGTTATAAATACGTGTGAGAGAGCATGTTTGTGTGTGTGTGTGTGTGTAAAAGTGTGTGATCTCCACACCTGAGACTGACTAATACGCTTATGTTCCAGTTACACAATGTGTCTCTTCCTATTACAACATACTGTATGCTTAAAAGCATTACACTACCTTGAGAAAGAAAAAAAAACGGGAAAAACAAGTGGAAAAGAAAATGTATCTGGAACTTCTCACTGGAGATATTGTTTTGTTAAACGCGACTGGCCTGGCATTCCTCCAGTCTGTGTTATGGCTGTGCGTCAGCCCTGTAAGGGGTTAAGTTTCAGGCCACTTATGCACAGGCATGTTCCAGAAGCAACCAAGCATGAGCCAACAGCGCCCGAAGAAAAATCATCGCCAAATATAGAGCAATTTGACATTCTGTGTTAAACATAATTATAGTAACTGGCACAAGCAGTAGTCAAAACAGTATCCTAGTGCAAAATGCACACCTGTGACATTTGGCGTGGAATTATATGATGTTTTAACAGCGGTCAAGTGCACATGAAAGTGATCTGTAATCCAGCATATTCTGTATTTGATGTTTAGAGTGACACGTGACACTGAGTTATTTTGCATTTCAATCCCAATCGAGTCGAGATGTTTTGCCAGTCACTCACTTCGTCAACTTTTACCAGCTGTGTAAACCGGCCTGTCAAAATAGTCCGACGGAACAAGCGTCCGAAGGCTGAGCCGGGCTGTTGTGTTAAGAAAGTTTATCTCAACCCATCTCTCACAGAGGGCTGCTGCTGGATGTGCAAAGAGCCACGTTATAAGGGTTTGTGTGTGTGTGTGGGGGGGGGGGGGGGGGGGGGGGGGGG
>NC_060150.1:15822399-15836289 GCF_021292245.1 Micropterus dolomieu | reverse complement strand
GGGGGGTTTGAACACATCATAATTAAGGTGTCTAGATGTTTTTATTTTCCTGCTAAAACATACATGTTCACATGTGCACTGGGACACAGTTTCCTGTTGTTGAATGCCTCAAATTAAAGGATAATTCCAGTTTATTACGATTCTGGTGTTATTTTTGCAGGCAATTGTTTCTAAGGGTTATAAAAACACTGCACTCACCAAAGTAATTAGTGAAAGCAGGGAACACGACATCACTGTAAAACGTCTTGCTGGGCGAGAAGCATGAGCGGTCAGAATATCAGTCAACAGGTTTTTCCACATTACATAAACTTTATTCGGAGGCTAAATCAGAAAGCACACCCGTAATGTCTGTAATAATCCCCACTGCAAAGGAAGACTATGTGCACACAACCAGGGTTGGGAGGGTTACTTTCAAAATGTAATCCGGTACAATTACTAATTACTTGTTTAAAAATGTAATCCAAGTAACACAAAATAAAAGTATTGTAATCTGATTACTTTTAGTTACTTTTGGATTACTTCAAATAGGCAAACGAAGACAAGAGTGTATCAAAGATGCCTTTTCTGCAATTTTTACATAAACATAGAATAACAAAATCTCCCGTTCACAAAATCCATGTTTAAATATTTTTATGAGATGCTTTGCACTATGTCACCACTATGGCAGTATCTGGCCCATTAATGACGAAAAACGTTGTTTTGTAGGTATTCTTTAATATATTTAAAAGTTTGTCATTTGGAAAACCATTTTAAAATGACTCACTTGTATTGCACAAAAAATGAAGCATGTTTCTGGAACTGGGCCCACTGATTACTGTACAAAAACACAACTTTTTTCACTGATCTTTTTCACAGGATCATACTTGATGGAGAAATATTAGAAATATGGAGAAAATATATTCTAGTTTACTCTCTGATGTCCGCGTGAATCACTCTGTGATTCACAGTTTCCTGATGGACAGTTAGCTTTATGTGTTGCTGAAGTTAGTTAACAGCTAACTTAACTAGCTGCAGTTATTAGCTCAGTTAGTTGTGCAATCACTGGTCAAATTAGCTCTCTCTGCCCGTACTGGGAGCTCAGAGCACCAGGGGAGTGTTATTGTTTACCATAGACTGTATGAAGGTGTTTATACCTTCACCCAAGCACTGGAGGTTTTCAGGCCAGGGGTGGGGGGCCCAGCAGGGAATGATGGAGGGGAACAGTGCCTGAATGGGAACCGTAGCCAGGCGAGCGGGCAACAAAACCGTCCTCAGCAGCCTCACAGTGAACACGGCATGAACAGGACAGAACACAGCCTCAGAGGGAACAGGGAATCCAGTACTGAGATGATTTACACAGAGCTTCTTCATGGATAGCATTACTTTTTGCTAAGCCGCTAACTGTAGCCTATCTGCCTGTATTTGTGGCTAGTTAGCTTGGTCAATTAGCTGTGCTGTTAGCGGTTCTATTGGCTTACTCAGCCCCGGGGACTGTAAGTTATTTCCAGCGGTCATACTGGCCTCTCTCGGTCTCGGAGGCTGTGTTTGGAGCTGGTCCGGCTGCCGTTTTCACTCACTGAGGCTGGAAACAGTCCGCACAGAGTCTGCTCCACGGGGTGGGGCGTTAACACACACTCAGCGCTACTGGCGGCTGTAAACGCCAAGGTCTGCGACACGTCCCTACCTAGCTTTGTGTTTTTACAGAAACACGTATAAGTTACAGAGGCACTCTGTTTTCTGTTTCATGGAAACTTTCTGCTTAAAGTAATCCCTGATTTTTCCAAATGTACCTGTAATCTAATTATGTCTATTTTTTTGTACTGTAACGGAATACAGTTAATTTTTGTTGTATCCTGATTACGTAACGCTGTTACATGAAATCCGTTACTCCCCAACCCTGCACACAACTATAGCATGTATGGTAAATTAATCTAGAAAGTTGTCTGTAATGGATCTTTTCAGCAGACAGTTTGGGCAACACTGTCACCATTCTCTCTTCCAAATAAGTTTGGCTAACCTGGGGTTTGTTTACAACCTGTCTGATCATCTGACTGCATTTCATGCCATGTTGGACTACTATTTTTGCAATAATGCCACATTATTTAGATCTCAGCAATTAGCTTGTTAAGTAGAATGTTATTACGACCAACAGAAGTCTTGGCCAGAACTAGAAAATTAAAACCCACGTTGTAATAAACCAGACTTGTACTTTAAAGGGATGCTGCTGATGTACAGGCCAAAGAGGAAGAGATGTTTCCACAGTGGCAGGAAGTTCTGGAAAACAGAGCTCTACTTGCTCTATACACTGTGCACACTGTATATATCTCACACTGTGACTAAATGGAAAGTATTCCAGGCCACAGTCCACGCCTTCATCCAGTACATCCAAGCATGTGATGAAAGCACAAGCTGACAGTTGCCCCTGTATATATATTCCTCGTCTGCTGCTGTTCTTACTCTTTGAGCCCCAATATAAAGCTTGGCCGAGTAAATCCCAGCAGCCAGTCATGAGTAGTGTCAACGTGGACCTCCAGCAGTTCCCAGTGACCTGGAATCACCTGACAGCACTGGAGGCCTTACCGGCGGGTGGACTCCCGCCGAGCTTCAGTGGAGCAGGCCAAACCAGCTGACAGCCCCCAATCTCAAAATCTTCCACACGCACATTTTCAAGTTCGTTGTAGTGATACGGTTTCTGTGTATCAAAGGTTAACGTGGCAAGAGGCAGATGTCCGAAGACCTTGGTTATAAGGATTTCTATTGAAATTTAAGGTAAAAACTTTAAAAGAAGGCAGATTTCCTTAGATCCTTAAAGATTTACACGTCAGAGATACAAGGAAAGGTTTAGCATATGTTCAGCAATGTTAAAAGTGAACATGGTTACCCCATGTTTGTTCCCCTACGCATACAAGTTTCCTTCTTGTATTCTCAGTTAACACAATCTGCTGTCCACCCACACACACTTTGCAGACCTCAAAGACCATTTCCCTTCTTTTCACACGCAATTCCAGCAGCATCAAAAGCTCTGCATCCCCTCCTCCGAGATAAGACAGACAGCACAGCACAGAGCGTTGTTACATTCACAGCAGGTCCACTCTGTTTCCTCCGCACATTCTCCCAACTCAGACACTGTGCAAACTCAGCCCCCCCCCCCAAAAGCTCACGTTGAGACAACGCACCGACTGTTTGCTTCACAGCGCCGCCACAGCGTCGGCGGCATGCAAAGACACGATCTGTCAGGGCTGAGGGAGGATCAATCACAGCGAGAGCATTTGCCAACCTGACCTGACACGTTGGATCCATGCGCTTTGAACTGTATTGTGGGAGGCAGACGTTTAGCTATGTTTTCATCACTGTTATCACGGCTCCTCCATACAGGTGGTGTAATCCATTGTACATTGTTTGCTGTTAAGCACATAATGAAAGAGAAAAAAAGTGCTGTGTGTTGCGTTTTGGTTTCCTACTTCCCTTGCAGTACTGAAAACCATCGTAATATCAAGTGCGGTTAATCTCTCCTCTCTATAGAAAGATGTTAACAGATTAAACACCACATAATGCGTTAGCTTTTTTCCCTGCAGCAGTTGCTCATACTGACATAAATGCACGCATCAGGATGTATAAAAAACACATTTCAGTCGTTCTGGACCACAAATGTACACAGAGTGGCCAGCCGGGATGCATGAATGTTTGGATGAGAGCAGGGCTGCCATGCATTTATGTATTAGTGTCTGCACTCCTGCTGGGTTAAGAGCCCTGACACGCACGCAATCCCCGTGGCACAAATAGGGCGCCCCGTTCAGAGAGACTCTGGCTACATGTTGGCTCCGACTCCGGACCGGTCATTCCCATCCCTTAATCCTCCTATGGCTGTGTTATGTAACCTTCTGCACCGATCCAAAATCTCACCCCAGCCCCTGATGCGGGACAATGAGCTTACCGAGGCGTTTGATAAGTTATAACATCCAACCCAGCCTGACAGGAAAACAGAGATACTGGCAGGAGAGATGGGATGAAAAATGGTTTTGTCAACTTTAAGGCTGTAAAAATGTCCATGTATATATTTTTAGATTTAAACAAGTGAGCATTTTTACACCTTGCACAACACTAAATTCTCAAAATTTTCATAATTCATTTTTATTATTTTGTAAGAACCTGGAAGTTTGTGTCCCTCCTCCTCATCCTGTAATAATCCCTGTATTAATAACACATGCAACATCATCAAAGTGGTGTTTCCTTAAGACTTCAATGGGCCTTTCTGCAGTTGAACACCAAATACGGAGATGGCATCAAAATCAGCTTCAGCTCCCAGTGTAAACTCTTTCATCTGTTTCAAGCGTCTAAGGGGTGGGGTTCGCACATCTGTGACCGCTCAATCGGTCCCAATGCATTAGGCCAGTCCAATCAATCACAGAGAAGCAGCATCACGGATGCCGAACGGCAGCCTGACCAGCGCCTGTTCCCACTGCCTCACCCACAGCTGGTTCCTGACCTCCTGTCTCCCGCCACGGACCCTGTCTGCACAGGAGGGCAGCGGAAAAAACAGAAGCCACATGTCAGCACATTAACACACACCCAACCGCCCAGCCAGCCTTGCACAATGAACCTTACCTCACCATGGCAGACCATCAATTATTGACGAGGTGAAATATGATGAGGATCTACTGTGAGCACACAAAGAACACACGCCTTTTCATGCCGCCATGTGGCCTTGAAATGTCTTCACCTTATGAAAAAGGGGAACTTCTAAACAACATGTTCGGTTCTTCGTGCTTTCGTGAAGCGAAATCCCCACACTCTGTTCTCAGAAATGTATTTTTTTTTATGGGGACACAAAATGTATGTCATGTCATGTCATTTACTTGCACGTCATTACTATGAAACTGACAAAATCAGGATATTTATGACCATGATGTTTCTTTGACAGTACAGTTTGAAACCAAAGATGTAAACACACCAACAACGTGGGTCTTTTAAACACTCTATTGTAACTTCAACCTTACTCATACTAACTTTTAATGTATGTGTATTGGGCTTTGTTTGGACAAGTGTGCACCACACTGAATAATGCAGTCAAACAAGCTGAGATGATCATGATAAGCAAGATTTAGCCAAAGTCAACAACAAGTTGAATGCTCCAAGTTGTTTATGCTCTCTCTCTGTGATAACATCTAGCCCTCAGTGCTTCTCAGCGCGTCTCAGCTCTAGATATCTTAATTAAAACTGGTGCCACTTTTTTCTTGACAGGAGGGACTGGCATTATTTCAGAGGGCATAATTGTGAAATTGCACAACTTCAAAATGCATCTTCAGACTTCTGAAGGAGCAAAAATCAGATGAGGAATCCTCCGAGACTCCTCCTGAGCTCTGAGGAATGCACTCGCCAAGCGTGGATTACCCCTGCCTGACTGTCTGTCTCCCTAAATGTTTTCTTATTCTGCGTGCACGGTCTGACCTCAATTGTTTCCAAGCCACAGACGCATTCCTGCCCAGACGAAACAAAACACTGCGGACGAGCAGATGTGCTTTAAAAATGGCCGCAGCGGCACCCGCCTGCCCCGTCTGCAGGAAGGGTTTTGCTCACCAGCAAAGGCTCGTGAAGAATGAGGTTGGAGCTAGACGCCAACACACAAGTCTCAAGGCACTCATAAACACATGCATGAACACACATGTACAAACACACCGGCAAGGAAGTGCAGAGACATGCATACACACTCGCACACAATTTTGAATCTTTTATGTCCAAATCATAAAAGAGAGATGACTTCAAACTGAAGAGATGGACTGTTGCTGGACCTGAACGTCCACAGATATGATGGAGAAGGATGTGTTGATATAGAGCAAGCTTCACCCCCCAGCCCCCACGTGTGTGTTGACGTTTTTCCAGGTTGTCTTGCTTGAGTCACACACTCTGAGACATAATAGAGTCTAAGTAAAGCGCCCTTCACACTACACTATAATTACCTCATGATTTATGAGTTTACCTGTGTGCCTGCAGACAGGACAAACAAAGCTTGTTGTTCTGATATGAGTGTCATACTTCTGCCAAGATACGTGTAAACATCTCAGCAGATTTAAGTGCGGATGGATGCTAAAACCTGCGTATGCTTGAAATGAACAAATTTCAACTACGTGTCAAAGAATGGAAGGGAAGAGCTTGAGAAAGCTGCATTCATTTTCATCTCTGCAGACCTAGCCACCTGCTGCGAAAGACTGTCGTATTCCCCGTTACAGAAAGTGAAAAAAATTGTCAGACACAGCCTTCCCCATTAAGAATTCAGAAAGTTGTGGGGGGAGGGTTTTTTTTGACACTGTTGTACAACCTGACAAGCACTTCATAAGAACCATATTGATGCCTTTAATGGGCATCTGATGCACACACCTCTCAAATCTTAACAATATGTAGTGCTGACCTGAGCATTAACATTGGTCGATGCAGTTTCCTGTAAGAAGGTGGGTTGGAAACAGAAGACTGGAACTGGATGGAACATGTTAACATCACACCCCAAATCGACGTTTTAGTTTAGCCTTCTCCACCCTGCCAAGACTCAGGGAGAAAGTCAATACTTGAAGTTTTGTTGTATGTATGTATTTAATAAAACCCAATGCTAATCCTGCAGACACATGCTTTAGGTAAGTCACACGTTTCACCCATTGTTCTGCATTTCACACCGTGGCTGGCCTGGGTCAAAGCAATTGGGGAACAGGGACTCACATTTACTTCTGTACTGTAATACTAGAAGGTTCTGCTGACTCATGGAGACTGTGCAAAGGCTATAGGGTGTTTTACACCGGCTGTCAACACATCGTTTTCAGAGAGGAGAGCAAACAGTAGCCCTTTACAGAGGCAGACAAATGGCTGGATCACATACAATAGAAACAAAGGTACAGTAAATAGGAGCACTCAAACCACGGGTCCGCCATCTCTCCTGCTACCCACCCCAGGGTGCATGTGTCTTTGTCAGCATAGGTTGCTGGGCAGCTGTTGCAGAAGTCCTCTCATTTATGTTATCTATTCATTTTGTTGCATCACTAGATTTCAATTCGACTTATAACTTCCAGTCCCTGAAAGTTGCCCAAATAATTCTACTGTCTGATAGGAGCAAACTGAATATTCCTAAATATTCTTTTTGTTGTCACAGGAATATTGCCGTAGCATCCTGGCTCTGGCACTCTGGCATGTTGGTACTAAAGTAAATAAAAGTTACTGCACTCATTGTAAAGAGTTTCACCAAATGGCTAAAAGAACTTAAACACAACAAGAGAGGTGTTTGGAAAAGAGTTTTACTGCATGAAGGTGAGCTTCTCCAGCAGCCTCTATCCACTTCCTTTCCAGCTGTGCCAACACCTCCAGCGACTGGACGAGGTCCTGCATGTTTCTCCCACTATTATCCAATGATTTACAGCCAAGATAGGGGGAGCTGAATTTTGTTGACATCCCCCGCCCCACACAACCTCAAATACGACACTGACCCCCCTTTCTAACCTCATAAACGGCTTGCTCTGTTGAAAGAATCACCCTGACAAGGAAAGAAATATGAAACAAGGGGGAATGCTCAAAAAGTGGGGTATGACTGCTTTGATGTGGAAACATGTGAGAGGCATGCGACTGTGAAAGTGTGTCAGCAGGAAGGCCATGTCTAGTAAACAAGGACAACACCATATTATCTTATAAACTGTTGGCATGCAGGACTATGACCTAAAAAGCAAATCCAATTTGGGGGTTTATTTTTTCTAGAACTGAAACACTTTTATAAAGGGAAAACGAGCATTTATATTTGCAAACCAAGACATTCAAACTGCCATCATACAAAAAGAAATCATATTATTTTAGCTAATTCTGACTGGAAAACAGGCAGTTCAAAAGCACTAAATGCGAAAAACAGCCCACGAGTCTTCTCACCTTTGTGAACTCACATGGGGCGATTTCATCCATTTAGAAACCACAAAAATGCCCCGGCTCTAATGACATCACTTAACAGTCAGTGAGGGTGTCTGGGCAAAGCTTTGTCTCCAGGCAAAACAGTCAGTGAATGCAATAAGCCATTGATAGTTAGCAAATAAAAGCCTTTTATTGGTTATAAATTCTGTCGGACCATTAAACTTTATGTTTATCCTGAGTGACATTACTCTAACTCGAGCCAACAGGAGACATAGAGAAAAGACATCTGATAGTCCAACTTTTCTGGATTTCCAACTTGTTAACATTCAGTGAAACACAAAGCATGAAACTTCAGCTAGCAATGCGTTCTGGCTATTTGAATCAAAAATGTGCAGCCTGGCAAAATGTCAAAATCCTCTATTAAGCAATTTTGTTTTCTTCACATGCTGTATTTACAAAACCAGGTTCATACCAAGAGAGCTCTGCAGGAGGCTGACTGTTTTTAAAGTTCCCACGTGCTGTTCGTGCGGGAAGATAAACGTAGAGCAGGCTAAGGGGAGGAATGCATTCAAAGCACCCTTAATTGAGCTGGATAGCCTGCAGTCACAGAAGCAGAGCGTCTCAACAAGGCTCGGGCTGGTGAGATCCTGAGATGTGTCTCACACGTATACATCATTAAACTGCCTGCTTTGGCTCGCAGCTCACCGGTACCAATGAACACTGCAGAGACAGTGGGAATTATATGGGAAAGTTGTCTGGAAGGGAGCTCCCCCCCTCCTTCAAAATGAAAGTCCCCTGGCTGTCAATGAAGGGGAAGTGGTCCCATGCTGAGGCCCACTGGGCTGGCCATTGAACAGGGGAACATTCCTCAGTAATTCAGTTTGACCTGAACCCAATATTCTAGCTGAGGGTCACTGAATACAGAGCACCACATACAGGGAAGAGATGAAAGGGGTGGAGGAAAAGTTGGGAAAATCGGATGTAGAGGAGTGAGAGGCAAAGTGACGGACAAGAGTTGGAGAAGTGAAAGGAAATACAAAAGCACACAAGTCAGTACGATCTGCTGGAGTGGTCTTAATTTTTGTTGACTAGGCTAGTATTTAGGGTTGTTTTTGTTAATTATCACTCTAGTAACTGGAACATCAACTGGCATCCAAAAATGTCCCAGTAGAAACACACTTTTTGTTAAAAGTGATGAACTTTTCACACCCACCTCTTTAGAGAGAATTTGCTATAGTCTTCAGAGACTTCAGCCAACTTCTGCCATTCCGCTCAAACAAACAGCGGACGTGTATGTCTTGTGACTTTTAAATCAAAACAGCTTAAATGTAGGACACATGATGTAGTCATGGAACGTGTTGGTCAAACAAGAACACAGCAGCAGGGGGAAAATAATAACGTGGAGAAATGGTTGCACTGCAGCATGGTTGGGATGGAGAGAATTACAGTTTTAATTCTATAAAATCAAATCCCTCCACTTGGCAATCCTCTTACGCAGTAATCCCCAGGTAGGTTTCAGAGTGCAGCAGGCCCAAACTGCCCAGTGCAGCAACACATCTGCCCTGGTGGTGGGCTGATATCACTGGCTGCTGCTCTGCTCCCAATAAAGGCTTAAATGGACACTGGACCAAATGGCAAGCCTTTGGCAATTGCTATTGTACATGCAATCCAAAAACATGAACATTAAAATACATATTTTATAGATGTATGGTCCGGTTGGGTTCACTGGTTTGAGTCTGAAGTCAGAAAACTATAAAGTAGATTACAGATTCAAACTTCTTGCATGAAAACAGTGCATGATGTGATGCATGTAGTGCATTCATGGGATGGAGGAATTCCCCTCACTGACCAAAACACTAGTTCTTAAGAGATGACATGTCACATGCTTATTGATGACACTTGGTGTGTTAGGCCAGGCCATCTTGTGAGAGTGTGACTACTAAAAAGCTGTAGCTGCTTACTCTCTTTATTGCCTATTGTCGCTTCTTGCTCCATCCACTGGTGTTTCCAGTTATAAAGCATCCACTACACAGCAGATGCTATTTTTTGCTCCCATGTTGGGAAGCACCAAAAAAACTCAACTCTGAACAAACAAACAAAAAGATACAGAATGGCATTTCTCTCTGGAACACCAGCAAGAGAGTGATGATACCTCCCATACTCTCCCATGCACTCATTTTCATGTTCCCTTGCTGTTCTGTTTTTAGAGATAACAAACCCAACTAAAAATATAGTGTCCAGAATCCTCCATTCGGCATCCTTGGTGTCTTGGTTGCAAGCATCCTATCCTATTTTTGTGTACTGTAAACATGGCTGACTATGGGACACCCGACCTGCTCTGACTTTGACATTCTTGCCACATTAATAAGGACCAGCAGAGAAGCTGATCATAACAGAGAGCCTATATCTCCATAATCCATATTTTCCACCGCTTAGCTGTTTCCACACCCAGTTCAAAACCAGTCATTTTAGTGTGGGATTAGTGGGCACAGTAGAAAATCTTAATCTGTCTGAGAGAGAGAGAGTATAAAGAAAGAAAAGGAGCAGTGGAGAGAAAAACGTGCATTCCTGCACATACAAATCCCCTGCAATGCTCGATTGTTTTACCACTGCTTAAACAACGGGTATCCTTTTCTTTCTGTTATCAATCAGAATCAAAGTGGTTTACGCAGCGCCCCAGCCCCATACTGTTGCCACTAGCAACAGGACACGCGATTCCCCCTTCTACTGGCTAATCGGGCTCCGTGCAAATCAGACATCATCCCCTGCACATGTATACAGTGCTGCTATATGAAATATGTTCCCTCCTCTGGGGATTATTAGGAAAATTGCAGCTCAAGTAAAGATGGCTGAACCCAGCTGGGGAGGAAGGGATAAAATCATTAAACCTTCTTGAATTAGGGGCTAGCAAAAGCTGAGTGTGCATGTACTCTTCTGACGACAGAGAAGTATGGCACATATGAATAGATACCGCACATCAATCGACAAGACATTAAAACCTTGCAGTTGCAAAAGAAATAACGCAGTTTTGCTATGTCATGTATGCTGATGACTGTCCGCTTCTTACCCGGGTGGAGATGCAGCATCCTGGTGCATTCAGAGGACACACATGGTAATCCACCAGCACGCTCTCCTCCTGCTCTGCAGCTGCGACCCGCTGATACCGTAGACGATAAAGTTTACATCCACAATGCAGCACTGCCGGCTCTACACTGCTGCCTGCCTGCCGCTCTACTTGACTGAGACCAAACTGCCACTCCTCCCCTCCACTCTCCTCACTCCTCTTGTCTATGTCCCCCCAAGCACTCAAAACCCTTCTCTTACTCTTTGTAGCTTCTGTCCTCTACACTCTCTGTCTCTCTCAATCTGGCAACATGCGTTGGCTCTCCCGATGCTGCTTCCCCTCTCCTCTTCCTTCACGCTACATACACTCTGCCTCTGCGCTATGCTTTCTCTCACTAACACACACGCTTGGAGACTCCTCTTCACACACAGCGCTGTGTGCCTCCCTCCCGCCCACCCCGCCTCCAGGCTTTATCTTTCCTCAAAATATTTCTCTTCTCAGTCTGTCTCTGCCTCTATCTGTTTCTCTCTCATTCCGTCTGTCACTGTGTCTCTGGCTCTCTGACTGCGTCCCTCCTCCTCGGGCTTGCAGGACGTTTAACATGTGTTCAGGGAGACGGACGCTCTGCCGCCTCTCTGAAGGTGGCTCTTTCCTCAGGGGAGGAGAAGCGAGGTTGGGGTTTGTGCAGAGGAGGAGGAGTTTTTTTGGGGGGGACAACAGTGTCGAGGGGGGTTTCACTCCCAACAAGGAAACGTGAACAGGCAAGAGGCAGCCGGCTTGTGATATTCCACTAACTGGGTCTTTTAGTTGGAGACTGAGGCAGAAAAGGTGACAAAAAGGACAGCTAGAGATAAGAGGAAGAGCTCAAATGAGCAAAAACAAAGAACAAAAGACTGCAAGTACTTCCACACTAAAGTTCTCAGTAAGCTTAACATGAACAAGATATGATGTGTCATCCAGCCACGCTTAAAGGCAGAAGTGAATACCTGTTTCAAAGGACTACCCTCGAAGGCGATGCAAAAAGCCTGAAGTCATAGAGAGGGGCAAAACGCAAAAGCATTCAAAGTGTTGCACTCTTCTGTTATTATTTGAAGAAAAGTTCAGATCTTTCACCACCTGATCAATCACTGTGGAACGTGGCTATGCTTGTTGGTTTGTCCATTTTGGAAAGGTAATAAAAATAGTCATACACAGCTCCCCTCAATTCCGATGTCAGAAAGTTGTGGTGTTAGGGGATTTTTACACGCTGTTAGACAATATGACGAGGACATTGAAGAATACTAAGGCCGTAATATAAAAATGGATCTTTGTCACTCGGTTTTGGCCCTCCATCCACACTAAGCCAACATAATCAGTATAATTCTGAAAGCACTGGCTGCATATTTTAATCTGGACAAGGGAAACAGAATTTTTGGAAAAGAATGCAGAGAAAGAAAGAGAAGGCACTGACAAAAGACAGATAGGGACAACCGAGGAAGAAATCAAGATCAAGAGAGAGAAAAGGATGAAATCTGAAAGCCAGAGGAAGAAAAAAAAGAGAGAAAGAGAGAGAAGTGCTTGGGTCTGCCTGGGCCGAGTGACGGACCAGGCTCCAGCCCATCTGCCGCAATCACAATCAGTCTCAGCTGAATGGCTGTGACAAACTGCAGCCTGGAGCCCGCAACCACAACCAGTCAGGACGCTTGCAAGGGTGAGGGAGATGAGAAGCGGGGGATGAAGAGGCAGTGGAGGTGGTGGGGGGGAACCCTCTATTGTCTGCTCCCCAATAGGACCAGTGCGAGAGGGGGCGGGCACAGGAGGGGTGAAAGGGGGAATTAAAAGGGTCGTAGTGACAGGAACTCAGTTAAAGAGGGGAAAGAAAGGACGGGGCTGACTTAGAGCTGGGGCCATCGCTGCCACTTTGTCCCACATTCACTGTCACTAATGTCCTAAATGAATAATGACAATAACCATGTCAGAAAATTAGTTTGTGGAGAGTGTGGTGGGGGGGTCATGTTGAGGGAAGGTGGAGCAAGACTGGAGATAAAAATGCAGGGATGAGTTGTCACTCACATGGAGGTAGATTATTTTGTGCTGGGAAATCTGGCATCACCCAACAGCGATCATAAAAAATTGACACATCCTGTCAGGTTCTCGTTGTCAGTTGTCTCGCAAAGCTGGCTGCCACATTCTCATTTGTCATCATAAAACTCAGGAAGATTCATGAAGCCTGATTATTGAGTATATGACCGTAATGTCACGCAGAGGGGTAATTGTGTTTGTCATAAGTGCAGCTGTCTCGTAGGGAAATCTGAATATAGAGCGAGTGTGATTTGATTCTACGAGCAGGTGGTCGCCAATTAGACACCATTGTCCCATTTGGGTAAAAAAGACAAATGGATTGCTGAGTCAGCACTAACACATACATATGCGGTGTAATCAAGAAATATTGAAGGCAGTGTTCCATTCTAATTTCATCAAGAGCAGGGAACTGTGTGAGGGGCAACAAATAGACAGGCGGAGCTCGGCAGCGGTGGCGTTTGGAAAGGACCCATCTCTTTCCTCTAATCAGGAAACAAACCTTGTTTTGTTTGTAGCTTCATTTTTGTCCATTTTTACTACTCAATGAGAATCTAGTGAGTGTGTGTGTGTGTGTGTGTTCATACAGTATGTACACACATTACTGCCCATACATGTAGGGGTGCATGTAGGTTCTCACAACCATAATTATGTAGATGTGTTGCTGTGTCTGTATTTGTAATATTCATGTGCCTGTAAGCGTGTGCATGAATGCGTGTGTGTGTGTGTGTGTGTGTGTGTGTGCTGAGTGATCTGCTGAGCTCATTAAGGCGCTGCTTATTGCTCTGCCAGGGGTGTCAGTGACAGATTCCACTGTTTGGAAACACTCGGCCGCCCACACAGCCAGCCCGGCTCCACCACTGTCACACACACACACACAAACTCAGGTTAGCATTCCACAGGGGGGGGGGGGG
>NC_060150.1:15806224-15822299 GCF_021292245.1 Micropterus dolomieu | reverse complement strand
GGGGGCGGGCACAGGAGGGGTGAAAGGGGGAATTAAAAGGGTCGTAGTGACAGGAACTCAGTTAAAGAGGGGAAAGAAAGGACGGGGCTGACTTAGAGCTGGGGCCATCGCTGCCACTTTGTCCCACATTCACTGTCACTAATGTCCTAAATGAATAATGACAATAACCATGTCAGAAAATTAGTTTGTGGAGAGTGTGGTGGGGGGGTCATGTTGAGGGAAGGTGGAGCAAGACTGGAGATAAAAATGCAGGGATGAGTTGTCACTCACATGGAGGTAGATTATTTTGTGCTGGGAAATCTGGCATCACCCAACAGCGATCATAAAAAATTGACACATCCTGTCAGGTTCTCGTTGTCAGTTGTCTCGCAAAGCTGGCTGCCACATTCTCATTTGTCATCATAAAACTCAGGAAGATTCATGAAGCCTGATTATTGAGTATATGACCGTAATGTCACGCAGAGGGGTAATTGTGTTTGTCATAAGTGCAGCTGTCTCGTAGGGAAATCTGAATATAGAGCGAGTGTGATTTGATTCTACGAGCAGGTGGTCGCCAATTAGACACCATTGTCCCATTTGGGTAAAAAAGACAAATGGATTGCTGAGTCAGCACTAACACATACATATGCGGTGTAATCAAGAAATATTGAAGGCAGTGTTCCATTCTAATTTCATCAAGAGCAGGGAACTGTGTGAGGGGCAACAAATAGACAGGCGGAGCTCGGCAGCGGTGGCGTTTGGAAAGGACCCATCTCTTTCCTCTAATCAGGAAACAAACCTTGTTTTGTTTGTAGCTTCATTTTTGTCCATTTTTACTACTCAATGAGAATCTAGTGAGTGTGTGTGTGTGTGTGTGTTCATACAGTATGTACACACATTACTGCCCATACATGTAGGGGTGCATGTAGGTTCTCACAACCATAATTATGTAGATGTGTTGCTGTGTCTGTATTTGTAATATTCATGTGCCTGTAAGCGTGTGCATGAATGCGTGTGTGTGTGTGTGTGTGTGTGTGTGTGCTGAGTGATCTGCTGAGCTCATTAAGGCGCTGCTTATTGCTCTGCCAGGGGTGTCAGTGACAGATTCCACTGTTTGGAAACACTCGGCCGCCCACACAGCCAGCCCGGCTCCACCACTGTCACACACACACACACAAACTCAGGTTAGCATTCCACAGGGGGGGGGGGGGTTAGGGAGGGAGACAGGATGGTGCTGGGACAGTGGGCTGGAGGGACGGCGAGTCGATATGGATTTGTAATGGGGTGCAGGGGTGGTCCGAGGGAAAGGGACGCTGGTGGCTGTGGTTGTGCGTGTGTGAGTGTATGTTTGTGTGCACACAAAGGAAACTTGTGAGAGCAAAGCACCTTTGAACTGCGGTGTAGAGTGGCCTCGGTTAAAAGGGATGCTAGTGGTTGCGGTAGTGTGTGTGCAGTGGTGGGAGAAGTATTTAGATCCTTTACTGAAGTGAAAGTAGCAAATCAACAATGTAAAAATACTCCTACAAAAGCCTGTTACTTTATGTACATTGGGGAGCTTAAGTGGTAAGATTCAGGAAGGTTACGTATTTGGCAGTTTTAGCATCAATAATAGAACAAAAATATTGTCAACAAGATGTAGTTTAGGTTTGAGTGTGAGTAAGGTGTTTTGTATTCTTGGATTGGCAAATCAAATATGGGCAAGGGTTCATTTCAGCAGAACACTGAAATTAAATGGAAAGAATTTGTCTTGCAATCAACTGGACTTCATGGTTTATATTTCATTAAAGTACTATATTTGGTCTAAAGATGGATTAAGAATACTAATTCTGAAGAATTTCCCCTTAAAGAGTGTTAAATCATTGATGCATTAACATGTAGGCAGCATGTCAGTGTTGTAGTCTAGATGGAGCTAAATTCAACCGCATTTTGCTCTTGGATAGTTTAATCAGCTGCATGTTATCATATTTAATTTACTGATCATACAGTATGTCTTAATGTAAAATTAAAATCCTTAAATCTAGCCATCAGATACATGTAGTGGGGTGAAAATTGGAATATTTCCCTCTAAAATATAATAAAAAGGAAGTACCCAGCTAAGACTGTACTTTGTAAATCTGTGTGTATGAATGTACAAACATCCAGTGGAGTCAGTGGAATGTCCAGGGCTCCAGCCACCAGCCGCACTTTCCTTCCATGACATTAATCCGCTGCAGCTTGATCACAGATGAGTGACCAGAAATGGCTGGGGGAGCCCCGGGATGCGTCACTTGAGCTCATTACCCGATCACTCCATTCTGCCGTCTAGGTGTGTGTTCTGAGACAGACTTTAATCACACAGGAGAAGAAGAAGAAAAACTTTGTTTCCTTCCCGTCTCTGCAGCACCCCGAAGACGATTAGCATGTATGCGGTGTTTAAGCTTAGACATGCTTCTGAGAACAGCTATTTAATGTCTGATACAACGGAGGAAAAGTAACGGGTGTAAAATCATTTGGAAACACATCAGAGGTACTATGGGTGGTTACAAGCCATTCAGGAGATATTCAGCTGTCAACATGGCTAGACTCTTTTTGGGAAGGGGGGTTGGGGTGTTGGTCTGCATCAAGAAGAGCAAAGGAAATACCAAGCTGTAGACATGCAACGTGTTTGTTTACCCAACACAAGTCCACTCAGGATCTATGCAGCTCAAAAAGGCAAACGCCCAGACAGACGCGAGTCACATGACGGTCCAGAGGCTGTGTGTGTGTGTGTTAGTGAGTGTCATTTAACTTCTGTGTGGCAAGATGAAGAGTGTAATACAATGAAAGTGATAATGCACCTCGGTCATGTTTCATTAAGCAGGGGGATGGGGGCGGAACGGCAGTCAGGATGGCGGTCCGGCGAGACATTATCAGTAGGCGAGATTCAACTCAGAAAATGCTTAAAGTCATCATGACCGGAACGAGCAGGATTAACACTGATGGAGTTAATCTTTAATTAATCTTCAGTCAGTCTTAAAGAATTACTTTACCATTACTTGTGTGATTATGGTAAACAAGTGGGACTATTATACCATGGCTAATTTCAGCGGTATCCTCTAGCTCACACCAGTGGTACTGTGAGATGTAATACTTTTCAAAATGAACACCACAGTTTCACAAAAGCCGGTTTTCTCCTGTCAGAACTCAATGTAGTAGTAGGTCATAAAAACCTCCTATGTGCTGTCAAGCACCCAGGCTGATGTACAACACGAAATCATACCTGGTAGCATGCAATGTAAAATACAGTGTACACATTAATTGAGGCTGACATTTGGTTAAAATGCTTATGTGGTCGCAAAACAAATATGGGGTAGTAATTTATGTTTAAATATGTCTATGTTTAAAATGTTTAGAGCTGAAAAACAACCACAAATCAGATCACTTTGTAAAATGCAGCGTACAGACAAAGAGGGGTAATATATTTACAAACCTTGCAGTACGGGGTCTAAAAATGTATGTGGTAATAGTTTATTAATGTTTGAATACAATACTTTTAGGCAACCATGCAGATTTTGACCTCATAGTACAATGCAGTGTGTGCATATCAGTGGAGGCTGACACGACTTGTTGGTACACAGTGTAAAATGCAGCGTACTGGCTAATGTGTCTACAGTGTCTATGATGTCTGGAAACAAATGTGGTAATAGTTTAATATGTTTAAATGTGATTCTTTTAACAAAAACATTCTTAAAATCAAACAAGTGAAATCTACCACCCAGTGAGATTCCTAATGCAATCCGCATGTTACTAGCTCCAGTGGTGTATTAATTAAATTAGTTATTTAAAGTAACATCAGATTTGATTAATCATCACTTCAACAAACTCATAGGACATGCCCTCTCGAGACTGACATGTTGTGAATTTCACAAATTTTCACTCGTTCCTGTTTCCTCAGAGAGATGAGCGGATGTTTTTCCATAGAGCCCTGAGCTGAAGGTAAATAGCGTGGCTGCAACCACTGTGACTTCCACCAGCCAAACCCACACGGGATCTCTCAACAATCCAAACCACACAGGATCTATCAACAGTAAAAACCACACAGGATCTATCACTCTTCTTATCTTAATATGGGGATGTTTTCCAAAGCGCTGTGCAGCACACACAGTCAAAATAACTGCACGCTTTCATGAGCACAAAAGGAGTCCTAGCACATTCTCCTAAAGCTCATCTGATAAAAAATGCTATATTCTGAACCAGTGCATAATTGAAGTGTTTTTTTTGTTTGTTTGTTTTTTTTTACAGCACAAGGCATTCAAATTAGTGTCTGAGAACTCACTTAGACAAACAACAGTGGTAATTAGCGATTATGCAAGACCCCACTGAAAAAAACTCAGCTCTTAAACACAGTTAATTGCTTCTAGGAATGCAGATAATACCATCCAAATGCCAAGAATACATGTCACGTAGTCACATAAAACACTGCATATGCATGTTGTGAAACCACTATATCCCAGCTGGCAGCAACAAAAAATGTTTATTACAACTATATCTGCAGGGAAAGGTTAGATCCATTATGCTAAGTATTGATTATTTTTCAGAATAAGTGCAGTAGGCAGCTGCTTAGCTTTATATGCAACCTTGGATGCTGTAGAAAAGAAACATGAAGGCTTATGGTGAATAGCATATCATTGCTTAAGTACTCTTGTCCAGTGTGCATGGGAATGTGGCAATGCAACCAGCTATGAAACGACCTTGAGGGAGTGTCAGTAAAAGGCTTCATTAACCCATTCGATTAACCTCTTCCTCTCATAAGCTCCATAAAACGGATGCATGTATTTAGCCGGGACTTTGCACACGAATCAGGGCTGGAGCGCCTGGTGTTTACAGGACTCGGGAGACGAGTGTGTCCAAACTAGACAAGTGTTAACTTACACCATCAGTGTTACCTCTTTAAATAATTGCTTTGGGGAGCTCATCTTCATCATGTTCGCAGTTACCAGCTCCGACTGACCAGTAAAGGTAGGATCAATAAGATGCAACTTCATGCTACCAACCAAGCTATGGTAGATGAGAAAAGCTTTTTGCTGATAGCAACATGCATGTTTGGAATAATAACCTCCTATTTTAGCATCAGATTGCTCAGGGTTATCCTCCCCTCAAGCCATAATCATGGGTTTCTTATTGTAAAAAGAAAATCTTCAGAAAAATACCCACAGTCTGTTTACCAAATTCCACCACTGCCTAAAGGCTCCAATGAAGGTCTCATGGATTGGTTTATTTACCCACTGACTGCTCCTTTGAGATATTTTGGAGTCTGGACTCCTGGGCCGTAAAGTGACCTCTAATGGATAGATTAGGCTAAGGCATTCACTTCAGAGGGCACACAAATATACTTTGGGAGTGCATTAGATCTCTTCGGAGCTTAGCATGATCAAATTATTGCATTAGACCGGTCAACTTATCCAATTAAAGTTGTAAAACGCATGGCTCTCGCCCAAGCGAGACGGCGGATCCTTGGGGCGTTGGTGGGTTTGCGGGAGGCTGAACCCTATCCACCTCCTCATCGACAGAACAGGCCTCGCCACATACTTCAGCTGAGGATTACAGCCTTTCATCTTGCTCAGACCGCCGGCAGCACACAGGCGTCTTTGAGGCCAGATATGCCTTGTAGTAACATCAGCAAGGTCCAGATTTGTAAAGCTGTTTCCCAGCTCCATGCTCCGGAGTTCTATTTCTCCCGTGTGTGTACACTCACACATTTCTTTCTCGCTCACTTAACCTTGGCGTTGCCATAGGAGTGCAAGGACATTCTCTTCCATCAGTGTCCCCTAAATGAAAAATTTAGGAAGCACTCAAAGCCTCTCAAAGGGGTTTTTGAGACATTTTTGAAGTCGTAAACTTCATTTGAAATAATTGTTGCCATTTGTGTACACTTAAGTGATAAGTGGCTCTGTCATCATAAGAGCTGAAACAATAAAAATAATTTGGAATAAGCTAATCCAAATGACACAAAGGGAATTATAGCGATGGACAGACATTTAAAAATAAAATTACAGTTTAAAAACTCTAAAAAGTCTCTTATCGCTGCTTTCAAATCCGAAATCCAAAATCTCCAATTCTAAGTTGTCTGAGCAGACAAGGGCAAATGGGAATATATGTTGAGCAGCTACGGGACAAAACTAGTCAATTTTCAATTCTGCCCACAGGCTAATTCATTTAGAGAAATGAAAGACCTATTACCTTTAATCCCTCAGATAAGCGCACATCTGATCTGACCTCCACTTTCTAACTCAGCATCTTCCAAGTGCAGTTGCTCTATGAACATGACAAATAGCTTATTGATTAGCAGATGTCGAATCTAATGTCCTTTTGGCTTGGGCTGCAGCTGCAGCCGCCTGCTCCACGCAACCTGTCCTAAGCCCAGTGGATCTCCAGCTGAGTCCCCCGCCTCCTCCTTCCACAGCTCCCAGTCGCTCGGAGTGGGGCCCCTGCCTGCCGGCCACCCTCCTCATTCCTCCTCGTCCCTCCCCTGTCCACCAAGGTGTGGAAGGGGTCACCAACGAACACCATCTGCTCCAGCAGGCAGAAAATGGCAGGTGAGGCCAGTGTCGGGCCGTGTGACCTGATGCTGGCCACACTCGACCCGCCACAAACAAGGTCAAACGAAGATTCAGGGAAAAACAAAAACCAGCTCAGCACAGTGAGGGACAATGGGTGATAGAGTGGAAAGAATCTAATCTACATTGTTTTAATCCACAGGGAAGATTACACAGTCACGGTGCCTTGACACAGCAGCTTGTCAGAAAGAGGTCATGCAAACTCACTCCCCACCCGTCATGCTTTTTAACGCCGCAGAACATCCATATGTCCTTCCCACAGATGTCTGTCACTCAGCTGAAAGAAGTCTTAAATAAACTCTATTTTCCTCAACACATCTAATTTACAACACTGTGCGTCACCCGCATTTAAAGGCCACCACTAATGACATTGCAAACCTTTAAAGACATTTTATCATATTTAATCAGAGCACACAAATAATGAATAACTGGAAACCCCAGGTCAACGTCCTACTGTACGCTGCAGCTAATGTTGCCAAATTTGGATTTGCTCCATCTGATATTGACACTGTGCTGCTGAGCTTTTGTGTCCGTCTGTCAAGGACGTGGTCGCGTTGAATAGGGGGAGCAGGAAAGCCCGGCCAGCATCCCACTGGGGCTTTGTGCTCCATTGAGCAATGATGCTGCGACTGTGTGCAAGAGATTGTGTGTGAGTGTCTGTGTGTGCATGCGTGGGGCTTTAGGATGTTGTGGATGCAGCAGATGCTTTTGACGTATAATCAAAAACAAGTTGAAAGCTATCTTTAGTTCATGTGTTTGTGTTATTAAAAATCTATCTTTCCACTATTAAATGCTGTGGGCGTGAAATGTGGCTCTGAGATGTTTATAGTGGACTTTTTTGCAGATAATGGTGGTTCTTTCATAGTCAGAGTTGATTCATCCAATCTGTGTACAAGACTTCCGAGTGTGCGAGGACATTATAGTAAGTGTTACCTGCGTTGGTGTTGGATGAGCCGTTATATTCACGGGCCGTAGTTCGAAGCTTACTTCAGCTGTTGTCCTCATAAAACTGTTAATAGTGACCTTTCAGTCCAAAAGGCAGTTCGTATTCATCGCTCAAAGGTTAGATATTTTGTGGAGAATTCCTCTCAGAGTCTCTCCTATAAGGAAAAAATAATAGCCACAACACAGAGGAAATCGTATTGCGTGTTCACTTGACACAAAGACAGGGACATTTGATATACCTACATGATTACTAACTTGAAAAAGTAGTCTGATTTAAAAATCATGATTGTCCTATCTGTGTATTTCACCAGCGTGAAACTACCCAATAATATGGTACAATGAGTGACATGAATGCAGCGGGTCACTGGGTCATGAAGTAGGGATGCAGAGAACTAGAGGAATGTAAGGGGCTTCTCTTTCTCCTCTTGACGGATGGATGGGCCCCATATTCTGATGGGTGGAGGGAGACATTTATAGCATTGTGAGATGCTGCTTAAGAAGAGGAAGGAGGTGGTTTTTTTGACTTGGGGTCTATGTTTTAGCTGAACAAAAGCCTTTGTGAAGTCATTTATCACTGTCGTCACTCTGAATCAACCAACACTGGAAAAGAAATGTGCACAAATCCTGCCTGTTGGTGTGTTATTTCTAAAGAAAACTTTGTGCTTCAAATAAATGAGGGATTTTTTAAAGCACTAGCTGCATATATGGTGGTTTCTTTACAATGGCTCGGTGGTTTCATCTCAACTGTGCAGAAATTCTTGTGTTAGTACCTGTCACTGTATCCTGCTGAACCACTGATGCTCAGTAGAAGCTTGTATTGTCTTCGTATCTAGCACTTGCCCTCAGCTGAACGCGAGCTACAAATCCTGCACTGACCAGTATGCAACAGACTCTTATCTGATCCTCTGTATAAAAGGGTTCACTTCAAACGGCAGATCCTACGTCAAGTCTGAAGTTAAGTTTACACCATACAGCCTCACCCTGGGTGTTCCATTGAAGTAAATCCAGCTTTTATTGTGACAAAGTACAATACTCTCTACAAGGCAAAGGCACATTCAAGAGTTTTAAGGGGGTTCTGTAAATTATGTTACAACACAAACTCACACTTGTTCCCTACCTAGAGCCATGTCTCTAGCGTGACTAAAATGACACATCAGACTTTAATGTCTGTAATAATAATAGAAAATTACAACAATAAGCAATTTACCAAACATCCACAATCATGCTGAACGTGGTTATGACAGCCACTCCAACTGCTGGGAGTCAGTACAAGTTCATGGCTTTGAAACCACTTGGTCCTCTGGGCCAAACATGGGTCAGTTCCTACAAAGACATTTTGGTCTTTCTCAGTGGCTATTAGGTCACTCCGGGTGTCAGCAAAGATGACTCCTATGTCTTCTAAAGAGGGGTGGGGATGACATAGACGTGAGGGTCATTCCTTTACACATCACTTCCATTATTAAAGGGCTGCCCTGGCCTAGTAAAGGGGACGGTCAGTGGTCATCCAGCCCCCCAGCCACCCACCCCGAGACCCCTATCTCTTGTGTCCAACCCCCAGCCCCTCTGTGCTCACTCAGGGGGAAAATTACTTTGAGCTGAGGGAATACAGCTCCATTGAGATGGAGAGAGGGTTGTACAAAAGAGGGTGAAGTTTAAAAAATTGTCTCTTTTTCCTATGGAGGCAGTGCTTTGCTGAAAGGGCTACGGTGATAGGAGCATCGAGGGGACAAGGTCATTAGATTGGCATCTCCATAAGCTCTTCATTCCCATTGTCTGGGCAAATCCGCTCCAAAGGACCTCCATGAGAAATGCCCCCGGTCAACCCCACACTGGGAGCAGAGTTACCCCTTTGTCTGCCACTTTTCAGAGTGCTTCCAACACAAAAAGCATTTCTCAGGAACAGCGTATAAAGCTCGTCTCGCCCTCAAAACCAACAACATTGTTCTGCTGCCTCTGGTTGGGAATGGATTGCGTGCAGCTGCGGATGTCCTTAGGCAATAAAACATCTGCCCAAAAATCTTAAGAGCGTCTTACCTTCGGACATTTCGGCGCTCCTCCTCAAGCTGCTTGAGAAGCTCGTCAATGCATTTGTTGGCGTCCATGTATTCCTGCCAAGAAGAGATGAGAAAAGCCAAAAGTAAGCAGTGGAGTCGGTGTCCAAATGCACATGCTGAATATAGACAGTATATATTAGAAACACAGGCAAACTTTAACCAATGTCTTCATCTTAAATACTTTCACCTGAGCCAAGTAATAACAACAATGACCATTCATTGATGAGATGCTGTAAAATCATGCCTGGACTGTGTATTTCCTCCACTTTGTTTTCATAAATGTGTGAAAAACAGCGTCACAGAACAGAAGTACTTTTAAAAAAGGTGTGATTAATCAGATTAGTCTCTTTCTCCCTCTCTTCTCACTGTGTGTAACTCCAGAAGCACCTCTGGGTAACTTCTAACGGCTGGCCCAGAAGCGAGCCCAGCTGTGTAATGTCAGCTGGGAATAGCCCCGCACTCGCAAAATGTGCGCTACTGAGTTACAGCACAGACCAAATGAGCTAAGTCTAAGAGCAGAATGGAAAAAGCAGATGTCAGGATTTCTTGGCTATGGCCTAACAATTTGCCTCTTATTGGTCCGACTACATGAAGCAGAAAAGGGGGATTCAGCTGTAAGAAATAGGCCACATAAGCACCATACCTCAACCATCTGGGTTTCCAGACATTTGAGGTCTAACTACAGTACATAACACCGCCAGTTGTGACTTGATGCTGTCAGATCAGTGTGTTCTAGGTTTAAGTCTAATTAATTAGATGTTAGCTTGACAGCTCGTGACGCATCTCCTGGGTAAACAGTTATCTCAGTGGGACAGATGCTCTCCATTGATTTCTAGACACTGTGCATGTGCTCGCAGAGTGTAATTCACAAATGGGGATTCCCATGAAGAGGTCACTAAGTCAGGAATCTCAGTCTAGGAGAAAGAAAGTATAGAATCTGTGAGATATTTATTTTTTCTTCTGTTTAGATCATAAAGTACCCATAAAGCCTTTTTTACTGCAAATGTCTTATTGATTTTATTTTTTTATTTTGGCTGCCTCTGAGCATTTATTTTTCTTTACTGCTGTTGTAATCTCAGTTCTCTAATTAGTTGCTGGCAAAAATTAAAGTTCTTTTGAATAACAACATTTGAATCCCCAGGGAATCGAAAGACAAACACAGTGCCTGTAGTTTTCAAACTTTTCGGAGGACCCCTGTTGTTATACCATGAAAATAAAATAAATATTGCATGTGCACAATAAAACTGTTAGGTGTATATGGAAATGTGAATTTTGGAACAATAGGACATCAAAACTATGCACACTTCTGGAGAACCACATTGTGAATCTGCACTGGGTGGATAAAAAAAACATGTTACCCTACAATGCTACACCAGCCTTAAAAATTTACCACTTCTTTAACACAAAAACGATACAGGTTTGTTTGTGTATTCACTCTGTTGACGCTCAGTATTTTCACACCTATACCACAGCTCAAGAACTTTAAATAATTTGCCTTGAATAATGTTACGGGGTGATTCTGACCTCCCTGTTACCCACCTTCCCTCTGCTATCACTCCATGGGCTTTTTTAACCTGTGGCCTTGACAGTAAACTCACATTAGGCCAGATGTTCAGAAGCACAAGCTGCTGGTCTAAATACAGTAAGTGCAGTTGTTGTGTCTCCTTGCTCTTGCTGGGGTGCCGCTCTCCCACTGCTGCTTCTGAAGCAGTTATTGCACTTAATCTCCCATCTGAGCCTGCCACTCAAAGATACCCATCCCCACCAGCTTGCCCCGATGCCAGCAGAACATGGCAAAGGCCCAGGTTTCCTGCTGAGTTGCCAGTCAAGGGCACTCTGGGTAACCATTAGGCAAATATGGCCAAGAGAGAAATGTGTGACTTTTTTTTTCTCAAGCAGACAAATAAACTGTCTGGGGCAAAACGTCTGTCTCCGAAAGACCATTAGCAACGCGATCCCATAATGACTGCGGCTGCTGCACAAAGGGGAACCTTCTTCGTGAAAGCCCCATGTCAGGGGAAATATTTACAGGCCACATCAAACATGAAGTAAAGCTACCTAAGTCTATGTTGTCATCGCATAGACCTCTCCTAATAACAGGCCACTGAAATAATCCCCAGCACACATGAAGGAATGCTGAGAATGCAGCATGCTTGTTGTCATGTGAAATGGGAGGGTATTTAAAGCGGTGATTTAAAGCATGACTCATGTATGTAATGCAGAGTGTTATATCTTCAGCCAGGCATTATTTCTGACGGTTTAACGGCGTGTGTGAAAGCTGCACCGTTCCCACGAGGCCCAGGCACTCACGTGTGGACTGAAAAAGAACTGAATTTACTGACTCTAGACTTTATCAGAGGCATATTTCTCAGGAACGGTGGGGCCACTGCATCTGCCGTACAGCCCAACAATTCCTTACAGCGGTAAAAACGTTCTAAGAGCTGTAAGCTCATAAGGAGTGCGTAATCACCTCCACAGTATACTAAATCATAAAGAGGTTTTTTTTTTTTAAATCCTAATATACTTTCCCAGACAGCAAGAAGATGTGCACTTAGAGGGTAGACCTTCAGGAGACTGTTGTGAACGAAATTGAATTTGGTTCTGATCAACTGCTACATGTAATTTTCATTTTAAAGGTACATAATTTTGTTTGTTGTATTCAGTTTCTTCAAATGTCCTCATTTTCATGCCAAGGAAAAGGACCTACTGGATTTGTTTAGGGTTTTTTTATCTTTATTTTTATTTGTCCTCCACTCTACCAGCTCCCTAAAGGACAAATATGTTCAGTTGCATGGGAATAAATACACTTTTTGCGTTTGAAACTGTATGTAGAATATTGAAAGCTATTTTTAGGTGCTATTTTTTAGTTCGACATTTCCTAATATTTCATTAAAGATAAAGCTTTTTGCTGGGATGATGTGAGCATGGGCTGATCTAGGGTTAACCTGGCAGGTAATGTGTTTGCTGATGTTCTTGCTCTATGACCGCAGGTTCTCAGTTCACTCATGTGTGTGTGTTAGAGAGTTTGATTAGGAAGCAGCCCTCCCGCCTTGTGCATGCCTTGAGTCCCATATCCAGTCCCCTCCAACTGTTCGTGTGCCTTTATGAAATTTTAAAATGTGAGCGCCGTCCCCCACTGTTTGGGAACTGAGGAGCAGGGAGGGGCGAAAAAAGAAGGGGTAAAAAAATATAAACACTTCTGTTAAAAGACAAAACATGCAAACAGACAGATTGGCTGACACACAAACCAAATGCAATCTGTTTAAGATTAACAGTCCCGACTTTTCAGTAATAAAACATCAGATGCATTACTCATCCATGTGAGCTCTTGCAAGCACGCTCTGCTCTTTCACACATTCTTGAACATTAAGAGGGATGGAGTCGCATCCTAGACAAACGTCTGGTACTTATACAGGCCTTTTGGAGTTGACTGGAAAAAACAAATAAACCTCAAGCTAGATAAAAGTGTGACCCAAGTGCGGCAGAGGTCAGTGTCCCTTGAAGTCTTTGATGCAGTGAATTTCCTCCACCACCTTGATCAGAGGCTCAGGCTGGCGTTACAGATAAGCCACCTTTCTCAAAGCCTGCAGCCCCTGCTGTGAGCTCTGGGAATTGGACCCTGCCAAAGACAAGGTCACAACCTCTACCCACTCCTATCCCTGCATCTCAACCCGCCACACCTACCTATCTCTGCTTGTCACAGATTTTGCTCAGACTGATGACATACCAGCGTGGCTTCTGGGACTTTAAAACCAACTGCAAACCCTGAGCTGCAGGTTTGACAGAGAGAGCTCCCACGTGGGCTACTGCAAGTCAAAGGTTATGCCAATAGAATGTAAGATTTCTTTCTGGGTGTATTTTTATGGCACACTTGAGAATGAATTATGACAGTGACTTTTCAAGGTGTGGGAGATACACCACATCTGATGTGGCTGTTAGTCTTGGCCTCCTGCCAAAGATACGACTGGGTTTGCAGCCAAATACTCTTGCCATCCAATACTCCAAAGTTTATATGTACAAAGTTAGCAAAGATGTAAACATAACAAATTAAATCAGAATCATTGAAAACATATTCCTGTACGCCAATATAATTCAGGATGACTGTGATCCTATCATGACTAGGTAATGAACTAATCAGTATGACTAATGGCCTCTGTGTGCAGATTTCTATAAACCTGCCTCTGCTTGTATCAGGTCTCTGCATATCAGCCAGCCTTGGTTAAATTCATTATTCTTATCAGCATGTTTTGGGGCTTTGTGCTGATGATCCTTCCCTCAGAGGTCATAACTCCTCCGTAACACCATCCTAATGACCTGGTGTCATAGTATCAGCTCAGCCATCAAGCTCTCATATCCTCAGACCGAGCTGATAGCCCTGCCTTTTATCAATGGAGTTTTGCAGCTACTCATGTGATTTTTTTCACTTGGGAAAAAGATACGATATGATTTGGCATCAGAGATAGACGTGATCCTGAATGTTTTTATCATGCTGCAGTCGTATAAAGAAGTACACCTGTTTCCTGTATCACGATAGTTTGATGGATCCATAAAGGAAATTCTTGATTGACTGATTCTTGTAAAGACAGAATAAAGATTTAGATGTGGAGTGGGCAGAAACAAGGTCATGACCTCTACTCATTGGATACGTTCACAGTGCTCAATTCATAGTTTTCATGTGACATCACATTCAAAGGAAAATGTTCACTTGGAGAGCAAAATGCAGGATGGTTGTTGTGCTTTCGCATGCACTAATCGACGTGGAGACAAGCCTGAGCTGTGTTAAGTGAGGGATTCCCTGCAAGGTAAACAAAACATTACAGCAGTTGAGCGCTGGCAGGGATCTGACGGTTTTTAACGGAGGAAATACAAAAACACAAAATACGGCAGCAGGTCCTGTATATGGATCGCAAATACCCAGCACTTTTAGATATTGACACAAACTGCGTTTGTCAAACTGCGTTTGTGTCAATATCAATCTTTTTCTTGAGTTGAGAGGTGATCCAAATAAGATTGAACTGCTTTTGCAGTGTCTCTACGACGTAGTCCGGTGTGAACCGCTATCTTGGTCTGTTGTTTTGCCCTCCAGGTCACCGCACATGTCCCATGACTGAAAACTATGAATTCAGATTTATTGCCCAGATCCAGATTTTTTTGATTGACAGTTCATATTATTGTTTAAATGTGGCCCATATCAGACTGAGGTGTGAACTGGCCATGGCCTGCAAGTGACCCTCATGTGCAGAAGAATGATACAATGTCATACACAGCATCCTTTCGTACAGAAGTGAACAAGGAGGCTACTAAGATTAGCCCCGGTTTGCTCATACTTGCTAAACCTCCCGATTTTCACGGGAGGGTTAGCAAGTATGCCATATTTCATTGACCTCTCCTGTTTTCCTCCCGGGGGTTACATTTCTCCTGATTTATGACAAATATTCACGCAAATGCCCCACAACTCTCTCAAATTCAAATTTTTTCAAATTAGCTTTATTGGCATTAATGTATAGCAACAATATTGCCAAAGCAACAT
Organism: Micropterus dolomieu; assembly: GCF_021292245.1. Taxonomy (NCBI): domain Eukaryota; kingdom Metazoa; phylum Chordata; class Actinopteri; order Centrarchiformes; family Centrarchidae; genus Micropterus; species Micropterus dolomieu. The sequence goes on along the minus strand of NC_060150.1, from coordinate 15,807,216 downwards.
ATAAAGTACATAAGGACAATTAATTTCATACATTTCATTAGATAAGGAAATAAAACAGCAAAAGTTGTGTTTGTGTGTGTTAATACAAAATAAAATAATAAGAATTTAAAAAAAATGTAAAACTTCCGTAATATAATATTTTTAAAAAAGTAAAAACAATAAGCATGTGTGTGTTAGAATGTTGGAAAATGAAAATAATATATTAAATTAAAATAAATAAATAAAACAGTAAGCATCTGTGTGTGTGTATTCAAAATTAAAATAAACTAAGTAAATGACACAGTAACGTGTGTTTGTGTGTGTTAAGATATATTAAAAATTTAAATAAATTAAAATAATAAACTAAATTAAAGCTGCAAGCAGCGTTGGGCGGGCCCTCGCACTTGTAGCGTGTCCGGGTGTGAGCCGGCCGAGTTGCACATTCTGGAGCTCTGCCGGTGCGGCTGTGAATTTGCTACGCGGTTCCGACGCCGCATGAAGGTGCTATATGTCACTTCCTGTGTTCCCTATGTGGAGCTACATAGCACTTGCCGCTATGAATATAAATCGGTATTGGCATGTAGATGTCTTCGGGGTGGGACAGTTATCAAGCACGTAAAGTTTGGTTCAGATGTGAGCATGTACACTGAAGTTACAACAACTTCCTGTGTCATGGCTAAGAGTTGATCTTTGACGCCACGCCACGGACACACCCATTGACGAAAACTCGCAAATAGCACAACTTTTCATCTTCAATGCCTTTAGAAGGCACAGCACAAATTTGAAGTCGGTCGGACTAAATCCCTAGGAGGAGTTCGTTAAAGTACGAAGTGTGTAAATCATCCAAAATTTGACGTAAAATTCAAAATGGCCGACTTCCTGTTGGTTTTAGGGCATCGCTCCAAGAGGCTTTTTTATGCGTCTGGACAAGATACACGTACCACAGAAAATTTGTGCACGTAGGTGAAACGTGCGGCGGGGGCTGCTTCGTTAAATGTCACTTCCTGTTGCCA
>NC_060150.1:15790744-15806124 GCF_021292245.1 Micropterus dolomieu | reverse complement strand
GTTGACTTTAGGCTATGGGTTCTTGAGGCTTTTTTGTGCGTCTTGATATGAAACATGTCCCCAGAAAATTTCGTACATGTAGGTTAACGTGAACGAGGGGCTAATTTTTTCCAATTTTCTAGGTGGCGCTAGCGAGTCATTTTGCAACGCCCATGTGCGAAACTTGTAGAATACGAAATTTTTCACCGGTTCTGACATGTTTGCAAATTTTGGTGAGTTTTCGAGAATGTTTAGGCCATGTCAGTTGAGCCTACTTTGCAGAAAAAAGAAAAAAAAAAAAAAAAAAAAAAAAAAAAAAAATATAATCCGAGCAAATTCAATAGGGACCTCACACGGTCGTGCTCGGGCCCTAATAAAATAAAATAATCCGAGCAAATTCAATAGGGACCTCACACGGTCGTGCTCGGGCCCTAAAAATATAATCCGAGCATAGTCAATAGGGACCTCGCACGGTCATGCTCGGGCCCTAAATATAATCCGAGCAAATTCAATAGGGACCTCGCACGGTCATGCTCCGGCCCTAATAATCCGAGCAAATTCAATAGGGACCTCGCACGGCCGTGCTCGGGCCCTAATAATCCGAGCAATTTCAATAGGGACCTCACACGGTCGTGCTCGGGCCCTAATAAAAAATATAATCTTAGCAAATTCAATAGGGACCTCGCACGGTCATGCTCGGGCCCTAATAATCTGAGCAAATTCAATAGGGACCTCGCACGGTCGTGCTCGGGCCCTAAATATAATCTTAGCAAATTCAATATGGACCTCGCACGGTCGTGCTCGGGCCCTAAAAATATATAATCTTAACAAATTCAATAGGGACCTCGCACGGTCGTGCTCGGGCCCTAAAAATATATAATCTTAGCAAATTCAATAGGGACCTCGAACGGTCGTGCTTGGGCCCTAAATATAATCTTAGCAAATTCAATAGGGACCTCGCACGGTCGTGCTCGGGCCCTAAAAATATATAATCTTAGCAAATTCAATAGGGACCTCGCACGGTCGTGCTCGGGCCCTAAATATAATCTTAGCAAATTCAATAGGGACCTCACACGGTCGTGCTTGGGCCCTAAATAATCTTAGCAAATTCAATCGGGACCTCACACGGTCGTGCTCGGGCCCTAATAATCTTAGCCAATTCAATAGGGACCTCACACGGACGTGCTCGGGCCCTAAATATAATCTTAGCAAATTTAATAGGGACCTCACACGGTTGTGCTCGGGCCCTAAATATAATCTTAGCAAATTCAATAGGGACCTCACACGGTCGTGCTCGGGCCCTAAAAATATATAATCTTAGCAAATTCAATAGGGACCTCACACGGTCATGCTTGGGCCCTAAAAAAAAAATATAATCTCAGCAAATTCAATAGGGACCTCATACGGTCGTGCTCGGGCCCTAATTAAAGCTACAAGCAGCGTTGGGCGGGCCCTTGCACTTGTAGTGCGTCCGGGTGTGAGCCGGCCGAGTTGCATATTCTGGAGCTTTGCCGGTGCGGCTGTGAATTTGCTATGCGGTTCCAACGCCACATGAAGGTGTTATATGTCACTTCCTGTATCCCCTTTGTGGCGCAACATACCACTTGGCGCTATGAATATAAATCAATATTGGCGTGTAGATATGTTCAGGGCAGGACAGTTATCAAGCACGTAACGTTTGGTGCAGATGTGAGCATGTACACTGAAGTTACAACAACTTCCTGTGTCATGGCGAAGAGTTGATCTTTGACGCCACGGACACGCCCATTGACGAAAACTCGCAAATAGCACAACTTTTCATCGTCAATGCCTTTAGAAGGCACAGCACAAATTTGAAGTCGGTCGGACTAAATCCCTAGGAGGAGTTCGTTAAAGTACGAAGTGTGTAAATCATCCAAAATTTGACGTAAAATTCAAAATGGCTGACTTCCTGTTGGTTTTAGGGCATCGCTCCAAGAGGCTTTTTTGTGCATCTGGACAAGATACACGTACCACAGAAAATTTGTGCACGTAGGTGAAACGTGCGCCGGGGGCTGTTTCGTTAAAGGTCACTTCCTGTTGCCAGCAGGTGGCGCTATGACTGTGGGTGAATGTCAGCATGTACATGTGTTCAGGGCAGGACTCTCATCCTACATGTACAGTTTGGTGCAGATGTGAGCATATACACCGAAGTTACAACAACTTCCTGTGTCATGGCGAAGAGTTGATCTTTGATGCCACGCCACGGACACGCCCATTGACGAAAACTCGCAAATAGCACAACTTTTCATCTTCAATGCCTTTAGAAGGCACAACAGAATTTTGAAGACTGTCGGACTAAATCCCTAGGAGGAGTTCGTTAAAGTACGGAGTGTGTAAATCATCTAAAAATGGCCGTAAAATTCAAAATGGCCGACTTCCTGTTGGGTTTAGGCTATGGCTCCAAGAGACTTTTTTGTGCGTCTGGACAAGATACACGTACCACAGAAAATTTGTATACGTAGGTGAAACATGCGGCGGGGGCTGCTTCGATAAAAGTCACTTCCTGTTGCCAGCAGGTGGCGCTATGACTGTGGGTGAATGTCGGCATGTACATGTGTTCAGGGCGGGACTCTCATCTGACATGTACAGTTTGGTGCAGATGTGAGCATATACACTGAAGTTACGACAACTTCCTGTGTCATGGCGAATCATCGACGCCACAGACACGCCCATTGACGAAAACTCGTAAATAGCACAACTTTTCATCGTCAATGCCTTTAGAAGGTACAGCAGAAATTTGACGTCGATCTGACTAAATCCCTAGAAGGAGTTCGTTAAAGTACGGAGTGTGTAAATCATCCAAACATGGCCGTAAAATTCAAAATGGCCGACTTCCTGTTGACTTTAGGGTATGGATTCTTGAGGCTTTTTTGTGCGTCTTGATATGATACATGTCCCCAGAAAATTTCGTACATGTAGGTTGAACGTGAATTTTCTAGGTGGCTCTAGCGAGTCATTTTGCCACGCCCATGCGCGAAACCCATAAAGTACGAAATTTTTCACCAGTTCTGACATGTTTGCAAATTTTGGTATGTTTAGGCCCCGTCAATGGAGCCTACTTTGCAGAAAAAAAAAAAAAAGTAATCTTAGCAAATTCAATAGGGACCTCACACGGTCATGCTCGGGCTCTAATGACCTGTATCTGATTTCGACCACATATGAAAGTGGCCCAAATCCGAATTGAAAAAGATCAGATTCTATGTGACTGTTTACGCTGTTATAAAAAATCAGCTCTGAGTCACATATGAACAATAAAATCAGATTTGGGTCACTTTGGCCTGCAGTCTGAACGCAGTTTGTTGTGGCTGCACTGCTCATCTCAGAGATCACCTGGGAATCTAACAACAAGGGTGCTCTTGTCCATCTTTAAGAGTTGTTACAAGTCATACTAACTGTCCATTTCTGTATCAGTCCATTATCCCTAGAAATCACATCCATATTGGATGATTCCCCACCTCAGTCATGTCCACTTACCAATGTTCAGTGCCAGTATAGAAGATAGGGTTCCCTTTATGTAGCAAGATGGAAAGTAACGGTGTGGAAGTCGAGTCAGTGGATGGGCATATAATGAGTCTGACTTTTGTGCAGGAGACTACAATTTGGGTTAGGTCACAGACCTGCAACTAAAGTTTGACAAAACATAACCACAATCTTTCCCCAAGGGATTTAGTTGCCTGACCCCAACCATACAATTAAAGTTATAATCCTGTAATTGATACAACTTAGCATCACAATATTTTCTGTGGCAATATTGTATCGATACACGGATGTCAAGTATCGATCTTTTATTATATAAATTGTACATGAGATATAAAATAGTAAAATCAATTGCTTTTTCAGTCCACAAGAAAAAGTTTTCCTATGGGGACACAGTCTGAAGTTGGAAAAAAGGTAATAAATTGCAATATATCGCAATATGTTTAAAATTGCAATAACATCGTATTGAGACATAATTATTGTGATACTATCGTATCGTGGGGCCTCTGGTGATTCCCACCCTTACTATACAGAGAGGTAATTACTGAATGTACAAAAATTAAATGGCTATGGCACAGAAAATGTCAACCACAGATAGTATCAAAAATGGGGTCCAATTTTTTGCCTAACTCTAACCATATATAACCACAGTTTATTTGCCATAACCACAATCTTTCTGATAGATATTGTGGAAAGTTTATGAATATCCAGGATTTTGCAGAATCGTCATCTGCATCATCTATCATCTCCCAATTAATCTGAGGATTAAAGGAACATAATCAAGTCAAGCTCTTACTTTCTCACAGTTAACAAACCGTCGCTCCATAAATGATGCTGAAACTGAGCACTGTACCGCTTAATTGTACCTAAAACCTCAATGACTGTAAAGTTGTGGAGGCTCACACAGTAGCCTTATTGAGGCAAGTACTTTCAAGTAACAAATGCCTCCAGTGAGCAGGATATTCTTCATCTGCCTACCTGCCCCAAATGGAGGAGTGTCGGGGAATATGGATTACTTGAGATACAAAAGGGAGCCTGTACATCAGCTAGAGTGAGTTTCAGCAGTTTGGGTTATCTGATGTTCTTCCTCCAGTAGCACCTAGGGCCCAGCCCAGCCCAAACATCAACACCTCGCCACCGTCAGGAATCCAAATCCCTGCAGATTATCTTTCCAAACATTAAGATACGTCCAACGCTCAAATAACTCCCCGTCTGTTTGGGCTCCTCCGCTGCTCTTTGGGTTTGACAGAGTGGGCCATTCATGCCTGTTGGGAACAGTGGCAAAGTTGTTCACTGTGCAAATCTCACAGGGGAGACCAGAAAAAGTAGCTGAGGAGTGAAATACATAGGATCTGACATCGCTATTCGATCACTTCCACAGAGCTATACCTGTGTGGAGGAGCGGGTGAAGGCATTGCAGACCTATGAGTGCATGCATGTACGTTTTTTGAGTTTTTGTGTGTTTTTACTGATTCTGAATCAAGACAAGTCACGTTCATTTTCATCCCAAGAAGGCAAATTTGGGCGGCAGTAGCTTATGTTTCAAAATAAAAGCCCCCAACAAATTACACAATGAACAGAAGAGAGTATGGAGAGGTTGTGTAGTTCTTCATGCCTGCTTCATTTTGTCACTTTGTGTTTTCTTGCTAATAAATTGGCCCTAAGTGTCTGGTAAACTGACTTCAGTCAGAAAATGTTGCTGTTATAAAGGCTAGTTAGGGGATTAGGATGGATTGGATTTGGAAGAGGTTTGTGAGAAAATGCAAATGCCTTGCGTGCGACACATTAAACTTTGTCTGTATTGATATTTCTCACAAATACTTATTTTTCCATTTTTGATATCCAGCCCTCTCTCTGTTTCCTGTGTCCAAACAATCTCTTCCCTTTCTCGTTTGCCCTCAGCCTCAGTTTTAAATCAGCAAAAACACACATCAGGGAGGAGCAGTTGAGGAATGCTGCTTTTAGGAATAAAAGCAAACACACAGTGTGACCATGCTGGTACCAGTGTTTCCAGACAGGATGGGGATCTAGGAAACAGGGGACATACAGGAGGTAGGAGTCTGTGGCGCAGCCCTGCCCAGAGTTTACAAGCCTGGGGGTTGCTGGGTTTTATTATCATCTGGGGGCCAATATTCAGCCAGGTGTACCAGGAGTGGGAGGGAGATTGGCGATGACAGAAATGAAAAGGAAACCTGGACCTGGCAACCCACAGGAGGGAAAATAGAGGGGCTACTGTCAGAGAGAGAGAAAGCCAGTGAGAGACAGAGAGGATCAGAGAGATGAAAGCAACAAACAGTAGGAGGACATCGAAAATTGGAAAGAGGATACATTTTTACCCGGTCTTGACAGAAAGGGATAGAAGAAGAAGAAGAAGAAGGGTGATTCTGACTTTGCAGCGTATAATATAATTGCACCTAACAGTATAGAGAGTTACCTAACATTGATTAACACACACTGTTGTTGACTTCTTATGGATTTTTTTGTGATGTAGAATTGATTTGTGTCAGTGCTGAACTTCGTCACAATCTATTACTCACCGCAACACTTTCCCTGTTTAACCGGCAACTGACAAGGATTAACAAAAGAAAAATGCGCACTGTAGTGCATAATGAAATACTGCAACAGCTGATTTTGTGGCAAACAAGATAGAAATATTCATCTTTGAGGTCAATGTATTCTGGGTTCCGACAGAACGGCACAACCAATGGATCTCATGAAATCTTACGTAAAACATGAAGGTGAAAATGTCTTCCTTATTTCCTCCAAGTCCAATTACTTTTGTGGATGCTAAATCTGTCCTGTGCCGAGTAATTATTTCTTACCTTGACTAGTGATCACAGATTTTTCTACCACAACTTGAGGTCTAAACAGAAAGAGCAAGCTTTGCTTATGCATCTGTAGGTCAAGTGATGACTGCAATTTCCGAATACTGGGTCAATGACTTTCTGCGTTTACAGGACGTGTACCAAATCATCATATCCAGTTTCAAGTTGAAATTGCAGCATTGAAATGACTGTCATGTTATTTTCTCCGACTCCTTCCCACTCCCAAATCTTGGTTTCCCTAAGCCAAACTGTCCAACATAAACCCTGCAGAACCTCTCCCCCTTAACTGATCAACAATGTAGCCCAGGAGCAGTGCTGCGTTCATACTTGTGGTAGAATTTAATGACAGCAGCTGTCATTAATTCTGCTGTACACATCAACAATATCTGGAACACACTTTCAATGATGTCGTTGATTTAAACCAAACACAACTGAGAAGGTGAAAAGAGAAAACACTTTAAAAACAGACAAAGAGCATGGGAGAATGAGAGCAACCCTTTGGAAAGTGACAGGGGAAGGGGCAGATCAGAGCCGAGGGCTGATGCTAAACAGATGTTGGTTGGTTCACAGGGGGAAGTTGGGCTTCTGTTTATACAGGCTTTGACAGACGGGTGCCGCACCGAGTCGTACTGTAGCTGAAGCATTTGCGAGAGCGGAGAGAAAGGGCTGATCAAGTAGCAGCGAGTGTGTTCCTTCACGGGAAATTAGGCACATTATAGATTGAGCAAAAGCCCTCAGGAGGATCCATTCAGAGTTAGCTGCACTATTCAGCTCGCTTCTCCAGCATTTCTCACCTATTCTCATAACAATTTGATGGTATGTTTTGTGTCATTTTGGCCAATGCTTACTTTACAATGGTGCTTTCTATGGGCCGAGAATTATACTCACATACTGTAGAAATTTATGTTTTTACCAAAAAATTTATAAAAAGACACCTGAAACAACTTGTTTTATGACTCTAACTGATGACACCAAGTGAAATCCAAAGAAAAAGAAGAAAAAGAAGTAAGAAAACATTACCTACTCTGCTAAAGTTCACCTGTGAGGACAAGAGAGGAAAGCATCCCAGATAGTAAATCAAAAAAGGTCTATTCAGCAACAATCTCGTGACAATCTCGTGTGTTTTTATAGAGATATTTCTCGCCCGGGACACTTCGTCAGATTCCCTGACATTTCACGTGCAATAGCTTCAGGCCTCAGCTTTATCATAGCTTCTCCTCAGTTTAATCCAGGGGCTGATTTATTAATGGGGGCCTGTCTGTGCGCCGAGTCGACCGACCCAGGTGCTGGGCAGATGTCGAGGCAAGCGTGGAGGCAAAGCGTTGCATTCCTGCTAGGGAAAGCGTTGATGTCAGCTTCTGATTTTCTTCATTCTCCATCTCCCTGCCTCAGGATGGGGAATGGAGATTGCCCCTGATGGCATGCAAGGAACCATAACCCAGGGAAAATGGTAATGTGACAAGGGGGCAGCGTTTGTTTGTGCTCCTGTCATCCCCAAACCCACCTGTGCCACTCATGCTTATCAGATCCACATTTCCTATCTAACCTGACAGTGACGGTAGGCGGATCAAAATACAGCGAGGTGATTTCTTTTTTTAATACAGGGGAGGGAAGGTGTGAAATGTGAAAAGAGATGGGTTGTGGTGACTTTTGACCTCTACTGCAGGACTCAGTGCAATGATTATTCCCTTAGTCATGAATTATTTCTGTGGCGATGGAGAGGAGGTGATCACCGTGTTTTTGCTCTGCACATCTTCCCAGACAGGTTGCGGGGGTGGCAGTAGCCGCAGGGTTAACAAAACAGGCTTGTAGCTAAAGGCTGTGTTTGAATCTGAGGGCTAACTATAATCAAATTTGCGTGGAAGGGGATTAAAACAAATATGTGCCCCTAACCAACACAGTCAGCCAACAGAGCAGCCCACTAGCCTACATTACATGACTGCAGTAGTCCTGGCGTGGGTGGTGTAAATCTAGGTAACCCCTACCCCCCAGGCATTGCTGTAAATAAGAATGTCCTCAGTGAACTTGCCTTGTTAAATAATACATGTTAGACAATGCCTTGTTTGGTGCATGAAGCTTCAATCTCAAAGCCCTGTGCTTTTGATAGAAACAGTGAATATTTAATGATCACACAAACTTGAGTTTAAAACTTCATTTTCAAAGGCTCAGTCTAACCAAAGCCATAGCCATGCAAGTAGTTTTAGCATTACTTGCCCATGTTTTGAGATATATGTCTCTTAGATTTCTCCCTTCAAGCAAGCCAATTCAATTCCAGAGGAAAATAGCTGGATATTTAGCTGCTAGATGCTCCTATGTTCACCAGCACATCGCTACCTGTGTCTTTTTGCTGTTTGGCGCTAAGGCACGTAGTGTGGAGGTAGTGTAGAGGGGCTTTACTAGAGCTTTTATGCTCAAAACAGCCACCTGCTGCCACTGGAAATGGACTTGATAGGAGTCTCTACAAGCCTTTAAACAGAACAAATATCGGTTTACACCACAGTTACATCATTTTGACAAGTTGCCATGTGCAGCTTATATTTCATTTTTGATAAATCAGCATTCAAGAAACTATTCATAGGATTCAGATGCAGACCCGGAGCCTGTTTCATTGAATTTGCAATATACATGCTGACCCCTTTTTCTTATGTTATTTTTGACACATTTCACCCCATGCATAAGCATGTAACCATCTGCAAACATATCTACACCGTGCAAGCAACATTCATTTGTGATCATTCACTATCTGCATGAAAAACAGGCTCCCGTGTAGGAGACCACAAAGCTCACAGGAAGTTTTTTTTGCTCTTATATTTCAGTTTCAATGTCAGGGCAGTGATTTTGGCTTGAAGAGATCATCTACACCCTGCTTTGGCTGCATCCATTTCATGGGTTAATGTGAACAAAGACCTCTCAGTGCAGCGGCTCACCGCACTCCATCAAGTGATCTGAAAGAGGACTGAGAGTCCAGTAATTCAGCAGCATAAAATATTTAAATCGCACATCATCGACTTTTGAAAGGCATATTGCAGCCTATTTCAGGGGGCTTTTACAGACAGAGCTCATACAGGTTGGGAAGATTTCAATATGAATCTGGGGCCAACCACATACTGTATTTACACAGTTAATGGCACTAAGCCCTTCTTATCATCTCAAGTGGAGTCTTATTTTTAGCAGTCATATTTGCTTTATTTCTTCCAGATGGGGAGCTGGGGAAGAATTTGACATCAGCACTGTTCTTCCTTAAGGCTCTCAGACGGGGTGACATCAGTGGACTTGAATACATCTCTGCGTGAAGAACTTTTGAGGCCCCCCCAAAATATTAAACACAGTGTTAAAGGTCTATCTGATAAATAAATAAAATTTTCGTTATCATAACTGACCTTACCTAACAGGAACCTGAATTCTAATTTTATTTGTTTGTATTAAAATGTTACTTTGTGGATTTCATATCCTCAGACGTTTTCAGACTTCAACTCTTTGAGATATTTTAGGATCAGAATGTGATAGTTCCGGTACTGTGGGAAAATGTCGCAGTGCAAGGACCTGAATTTCCTTTGCTTAGGCCAGCTATTTGCTCTTACAATAACAACACTGTTCTATCATTATTAGTTGTTTATTCAACTAAGCTCAGCCTCCCTCTTTATCTGGAGCAGCCCCCCTTTTAACGAGCGCTCTCACATTCTCTGAACCCTCTGGAAGCCATTTCTCCAAAAGGCTGATTGAAGTGAGGTAGCGGCCTCATTCTGAGGGGTTACAATAGCTCACCCATCAGATGCACTCTACCCCTGAAAGCATGGGCCATGGTGTTATACATGTCCTGTATAATACCAGTGGCATTCTAGAGGCCTGCTAGAGCTTTATGCATTGTTCCCCTTGTAGGTCAGAAGTTGGACTGGCCACACTGGTTGTGTTATGTTTTATGGAGATGAACAGACAAGATATCCACTCCATAGTATGCTCAAAAATATGTTACATATCTTGTAGGAATAACTGATATATAGAGAAAACGCAATATTTCTGTAAACATTCAGTTTATTTTGTTTGCATTTTAATAGGGGTGATTTGAAATGTCCCCAACCTCGTGCTGGACAGAAAATCCATCATTTAAAGCAAAAAAAAAATTAACAATTCGACACTTTCTAGCGAGAGAGAGAGAGAGAGTTAGATGAGAAGATCGATAGCACTCTCATATCTGTCTGTTATAAAACAGAAGGTGGTTAGCTTAGGTAAGCATTAAGTGTGGAGAAATCCACCTACAACAGCTTATATCTTGTTTGTTTAATGTGTTGGTACCAGTTCCCAGCCAACAAGCGAAGATGCTAAGATTTGATATGCTAGGAAATTGCTGGTTCCTACAATAGACTGTATATTTAAAGATGGACGACGCATCTCCACTTCCGTCCACTGTACAATAATGTAGCCAAATCCTGCCACCCTGCGTTGGTGACGTCTTTTGGAGCAGTAGTGATCAGGGTTGAGCCGCAGTATCAAGGGCCCGCCCATACACCCAGCTGACTCAATCACAAGCAGGGCTCAGCTGTCGTGATGTGAAAACCCCTTTTTATAGCATCAAACAGCCGAACTTATCAGAAAAACGAACACTTGAACATCAGTCGCCAGTAGTGAACTCCCTAAATTGACAAGAAATATGTTTGGGAAAAATGTTTTCGACATGTCCTTTTTTTTGTTTGACCCATGTCCAATCCACTAACATGGAAGGGGCTGTCATGTCGACCATCTTTATGTACAGTCTATGGTCGCTGCACATGGATACATCTCTTTGTATCCTTGGATCCTCGGATTGGTGCTCCTGTCCTGTGAGATGCTTCGTTGGTAAATGTGTGTTTTTAAAACTTATTTTGTGATGCGCTCACTCTTGAAGCCAGAGTGCAGCTCACGCTCACTCTGTAGCCGTGGTGTTTCTGGTTTAACAGCGCCGTGCTGGGCAGGTTACAGGTGTGTTTACGGTGTATGTGTGCTCTGAAGACGTCACAGAGCGAGACCAAAATCACACAGGTGACGGAAATTAGCGTGTCCACCAGTGTGTCATGTTTCCATCACTGCCGGTCAGAGTTGGAGCCGATAAGTACCAATGACTACAGCAGAGTCACTTGACCTGGGAATTAACGCCGATTGTACCCTTTCACACTGAAGGCAAAAGCCTGATTTTTGCTGTTGTTAGTGGGGGTTTAGTCCAGTGTGACAGGGGCTTTAGTGAGTTTTACTGGTACTGGCAGGTAGATTCTGTTATCGTTAGACAGATACAAGCCAACTGTTTCCAGTCTTTGTGCTAAGCTAAGCTAACTAGTTCCTGGCTGTAGCATTATATTTAACAGACACATATGAGGGATATTGTACAGTTGTATTTTTCATTATTTTATCAATGAAACATACAAAACATTACCTGGTTACAGCTTCTCAAATGAGAAAATATATAATCTTTCCTAATTTTATGTCAGTGTTAATTAAATATTTTAGGGTTTGGACTGTTGGTTAGACAAAAACAACAATTTGAAGATTTAAACTTGTGCTCTGGGAACTTGTGATATTTTACAGACTACGTCATGGACTAATGATCAACAGATTAAACCATTACGACCATCAACACTGAAACTGAAGATACAATTATGGTAGTAATGAATTATCAGTGAGTGCCATTTGTCTTTCGCCATGGTTTTATGATTTAAGAAATTGCTATTTTCTATATTGTTGTGTTGCATGTCAGAAGGTGATACCTGATCACACTGTTAGTGCAATGAGGCCTGAAATGCCCTCACTAAGCCCGTCTGAATGGAAGCCTGATAAGAAAATGAAGAGCTTTCACCATCACCTCATTTCAGCATCCTTGCGGCACATAAGAGGTCCATTTACAGTGAAACCTATCCTCATACCAAATGCTTTCCATGTTCCTGGTGTACACAGACCTCATGCTGGAGTCAAGCCATGCAAGCAGAAGAGGAAGTGGGTCAGGGGAGAGAGGCTTAATCATGCACTAATTCAGCTGGTTCGACTTGCATCCCGTAACCCCCTCCTCAATGCTCAGGATCAGGAAGAAATGAGACAGAGGAAGGGTGGAGAAGACAGAAAACCCAACCAGGAAATGCCTCCAAAATAAAGGTTGTTTGTATCTGAATAAATTGGAGGGGAGGGCTGTTCTGCAATATTCAAGAAAGAGTAAATACAGACTGCTTTGTTGGGCTGTTAGCACATCTGACCAATTTCCTGCAAAATGATGAGAATCCCAAAGAAATGAATGTAATGAAATAATCATAGGAATCTTGTTTGCTCTGCATGATGTCCCGCGTGGAAATCTCCTGCCCCTCCAGCTGTTGTGCCAGATGGATGTTGGCCCATGGCTCGATAGCCCCACTGGCTGCCACGGGCTCCCACAATAGCCCCTCAGTGACCACCGTGACCACACACAAAGGCAATCGTTGACCACTGACACCGCAGACAATCAGCCCTGAGGGTCAAACGGTCCTGTACTTTACACACATCCCTCATTCAGTCCTGCTCACCTGAGGCTCAGTACGCCTCATATAACCTCAATCACTGCTCTGAAGTCTGGCCGCAGAGAGAGGATCCCGGAAAAATCATTGAGCTCCATAAGCACATCACCATAAAGTTGAGTTATGGACTCATGAAAGGCGTCCACGTCATATTATGTCTTTAGATAGTGACGGAGACTCAATAATGTGAATGGCTCCAGCTAGCCGAATGACTCACGCAGACAAATGTTACTACATGCAGATGATATCGATTTTTTTTCATGGATCCTTTTGTAAGAAAAGCCTGCCTTTTAATGACCAAGAGCCAAGCATCCAAACTGCTTCATCTCATGAATCAATGATTGATATTAAACGCTGTAAAGCACTGAAAACTCATGTAAACTTGCATGTATGGAGTTTGGAATCGTACTTTACTCAGAAAAGACAAAAAGGTCATTTCTTACATTTGAATTTTTAACTTTTGCAAATTTTCTATTGAATCCAGTATCTTCTTCTATCTTGCGCCAAGAGATCAACCCTTGTTTCTAAAGGTAATCACCTTTGGACGATGAAACCAAAGGACTTTTTGCAGCGTGTAATTGGATCTGCAGAAATGGCCAATCTTCCAGCCACTGACTCTTTATAATGGTCCACCATCAAACAGCTCCTGCATGAATTTCCTTCTAATCATAGTAATGGCTCTGCTTTGCCCCTCATATTGATACTTGGCATTTGAGATAATGTGACGACAGTGGCCGTGCTATGATGACCGCTTTAAAGTCCTAAGATAACACAAGTGAGTACCACATGTAAATACAGATTGCTTTAAAAATGAAGCAGGGTGATTAGGAAACACTATGGCCTATACTGTACCAGCAGGCAGGGAAAAGAACACAGTCTACCTATCTGCCTTGACAGCTCAAATAGTGGGAGTGGCATGAAGGTCACTGCCTCCTGACTGCAAGGCTGTGGTGTAAGTGTAGCCGGAAGGCGGATGTGGTGAGCTAGACTGTACTCAGCTCCCTCTTCCCTCTTGTCGACTTTTCGCAGAGTGGAGGCCAGGCTAGCATCAGCGGCAAATGCTTCTGACAGAGCGCATTAGCCACGTCAGACAAAATCAGGTTCCCTGCAGACAACACCTTATTATAATGCAACACACTGCAGCAGTTTGAGGCAAGGCAGATCTCTCGGCTTTTGTTGCATCCGCTCTGTTGCTGTGTTTGCATATGAGCGTTATTGTGGAGCAACATTTCAGGGAAAGGCTCATACTATGAAAATAACCATCGGCCGTTTTTCTTTAAGACATGTCAGACAGAATTAAAAAAAATAATTTTCACCATGAGCAAAACAGACCAGAAAGAAAACACATGAACTCTACTCACTAAAACACACTATATTTGCAACAAAGAAGTGCTACACACAACTTCAAACACTTGTAAAACAGGCTAATCTACCGCAACTCGCATCAAGTGGGTAAAATTGCCTGTAGTGCATTCAGGGAGATAATAGGAGCTCATCATGCCACTAACTTCCTCATGAGGCTGCGGGCTTTCCCTCAGGGCTCTCACCCTGTGACACATCACACAGCCAGGCAGGTGATCTTTTGTTTGGGAGGGAGATGATGAGACATGCACACACAGACTCCCACTGAGAAAAGCAGTAGGGATAGCAAACGGAGAGAGAGCGTTTAAAACAAAAAAGACAAAAATGAAAGACAACTGTGCTGCAGGCTTTTCCCCAGTGTATAGCCAATATACAGGAGCACTATTGTATTGTGTCTAGCTCTGCTGCTGGGAGCTGACAGGCCCTTTAAAGCTGTATATAGCTGTCTGTACTCAGAGGCTGTCATCAATAGAAAAAAGCACAGGGGACCAGGGGACAGTCGGTCAGAGCCGGGCCACTGTGGGGACAGAACCAGCTGGAGCACCTGGTGTTCAGAGCAAACACACAAAGACACACAAAGACATGCACACACACATACACCAATGCTGATGCAAACAGAAGCAAACACACTGGCGGCCATGTGAGATGACCACGCAGAAGCACATACTCCCCCGGCCTGTTAAGCATTCATATTTGCTTACATGTGAACAAACATTCATACTGTATTTGAGTCCACATGAATGCACATGTGCTACACATAAGCATGCACATACACACATGCCCACGCGTATTACATATACTTAGGGCGTAGACACATGTTTGGGATTATAGATAGTTTGTGCACAAGCAAAATCATCGTTTCCTGTTCACATAATCTAGTATCTCTTGTTAATGCACAAACTAAGAATTTTATATATTTCAAGTAAACCCATGAAAGAAACAGTTTGCAGTCTTTTATTACTTTTATTTCAACTGCACATCCCTGATGCCAAACACTGTAGTGAGTTGGCAGCTTCTGGAAGCAGGATGAGTAGGTTTCACTTAAGATTTTACAGACTGACACCAGCCAAACTGCTCTGTTACTAGAATTAGGCAAAAGTGTTTAGATTTTCTATGGAAGCTGACATTTTTAGCCGGTCATACAAACGTGTACGCGTGTGTGTGTGTGTGTGTGTGTGTGTGTGTGTGTGTGTGTGTGTGTGTGTGT
>NC_060150.1:15727085-15790644 GCF_021292245.1 Micropterus dolomieu | reverse complement strand
CGCCCATGCGCGAAACCCATAAAGTACGAAATTTTTCACCAGTTCTGACATGTTTGCAAATTTTGGTATGTTTAGGCCCCGTCAATGGAGCCTACTTTGCAGAAAAAAAAAAAAAAGTAATCTTAGCAAATTCAATAGGGACCTCACACGGTCATGCTCGGGCTCTAATGACCTGTATCTGATTTCGACCACATATGAAAGTGGCCCAAATCCGAATTGAAAAAGATCAGATTCTATGTGACTGTTTACGCTGTTATAAAAAATCAGCTCTGAGTCACATATGAACAATAAAATCAGATTTGGGTCACTTTGGCCTGCAGTCTGAACGCAGTTTGTTGTGGCTGCACTGCTCATCTCAGAGATCACCTGGGAATCTAACAACAAGGGTGCTCTTGTCCATCTTTAAGAGTTGTTACAAGTCATACTAACTGTCCATTTCTGTATCAGTCCATTATCCCTAGAAATCACATCCATATTGGATGATTCCCCACCTCAGTCATGTCCACTTACCAATGTTCAGTGCCAGTATAGAAGATAGGGTTCCCTTTATGTAGCAAGATGGAAAGTAACGGTGTGGAAGTCGAGTCAGTGGATGGGCATATAATGAGTCTGACTTTTGTGCAGGAGACTACAATTTGGGTTAGGTCACAGACCTGCAACTAAAGTTTGACAAAACATAACCACAATCTTTCCCCAAGGGATTTAGTTGCCTGACCCCAACCATACAATTAAAGTTATAATCCTGTAATTGATACAACTTAGCATCACAATATTTTCTGTGGCAATATTGTATCGATACACGGATGTCAAGTATCGATCTTTTATTATATAAATTGTACATGAGATATAAAATAGTAAAATCAATTGCTTTTTCAGTCCACAAGAAAAAGTTTTCCTATGGGGACACAGTCTGAAGTTGGAAAAAAGGTAATAAATTGCAATATATCGCAATATGTTTAAAATTGCAATAACATCGTATTGAGACATAATTATTGTGATACTATCGTATCGTGGGGCCTCTGGTGATTCCCACCCTTACTATACAGAGAGGTAATTACTGAATGTACAAAAATTAAATGGCTATGGCACAGAAAATGTCAACCACAGATAGTATCAAAAATGGGGTCCAATTTTTTGCCTAACTCTAACCATATATAACCACAGTTTATTTGCCATAACCACAATCTTTCTGATAGATATTGTGGAAAGTTTATGAATATCCAGGATTTTGCAGAATCGTCATCTGCATCATCTATCATCTCCCAATTAATCTGAGGATTAAAGGAACATAATCAAGTCAAGCTCTTACTTTCTCACAGTTAACAAACCGTCGCTCCATAAATGATGCTGAAACTGAGCACTGTACCGCTTAATTGTACCTAAAACCTCAATGACTGTAAAGTTGTGGAGGCTCACACAGTAGCCTTATTGAGGCAAGTACTTTCAAGTAACAAATGCCTCCAGTGAGCAGGATATTCTTCATCTGCCTACCTGCCCCAAATGGAGGAGTGTCGGGGAATATGGATTACTTGAGATACAAAAGGGAGCCTGTACATCAGCTAGAGTGAGTTTCAGCAGTTTGGGTTATCTGATGTTCTTCCTCCAGTAGCACCTAGGGCCCAGCCCAGCCCAAACATCAACACCTCGCCACCGTCAGGAATCCAAATCCCTGCAGATTATCTTTCCAAACATTAAGATACGTCCAACGCTCAAATAACTCCCCGTCTGTTTGGGCTCCTCCGCTGCTCTTTGGGTTTGACAGAGTGGGCCATTCATGCCTGTTGGGAACAGTGGCAAAGTTGTTCACTGTGCAAATCTCACAGGGGAGACCAGAAAAAGTAGCTGAGGAGTGAAATACATAGGATCTGACATCGCTATTCGATCACTTCCACAGAGCTATACCTGTGTGGAGGAGCGGGTGAAGGCATTGCAGACCTATGAGTGCATGCATGTACGTTTTTTGAGTTTTTGTGTGTTTTTACTGATTCTGAATCAAGACAAGTCACGTTCATTTTCATCCCAAGAAGGCAAATTTGGGCGGCAGTAGCTTATGTTTCAAAATAAAAGCCCCCAACAAATTACACAATGAACAGAAGAGAGTATGGAGAGGTTGTGTAGTTCTTCATGCCTGCTTCATTTTGTCACTTTGTGTTTTCTTGCTAATAAATTGGCCCTAAGTGTCTGGTAAACTGACTTCAGTCAGAAAATGTTGCTGTTATAAAGGCTAGTTAGGGGATTAGGATGGATTGGATTTGGAAGAGGTTTGTGAGAAAATGCAAATGCCTTGCGTGCGACACATTAAACTTTGTCTGTATTGATATTTCTCACAAATACTTATTTTTCCATTTTTGATATCCAGCCCTCTCTCTGTTTCCTGTGTCCAAACAATCTCTTCCCTTTCTCGTTTGCCCTCAGCCTCAGTTTTAAATCAGCAAAAACACACATCAGGGAGGAGCAGTTGAGGAATGCTGCTTTTAGGAATAAAAGCAAACACACAGTGTGACCATGCTGGTACCAGTGTTTCCAGACAGGATGGGGATCTAGGAAACAGGGGACATACAGGAGGTAGGAGTCTGTGGCGCAGCCCTGCCCAGAGTTTACAAGCCTGGGGGTTGCTGGGTTTTATTATCATCTGGGGGCCAATATTCAGCCAGGTGTACCAGGAGTGGGAGGGAGATTGGCGATGACAGAAATGAAAAGGAAACCTGGACCTGGCAACCCACAGGAGGGAAAATAGAGGGGCTACTGTCAGAGAGAGAGAAAGCCAGTGAGAGACAGAGAGGATCAGAGAGATGAAAGCAACAAACAGTAGGAGGACATCGAAAATTGGAAAGAGGATACATTTTTACCCGGTCTTGACAGAAAGGGATAGAAGAAGAAGAAGAAGAAGGGTGATTCTGACTTTGCAGCGTATAATATAATTGCACCTAACAGTATAGAGAGTTACCTAACATTGATTAACACACACTGTTGTTGACTTCTTATGGATTTTTTTGTGATGTAGAATTGATTTGTGTCAGTGCTGAACTTCGTCACAATCTATTACTCACCGCAACACTTTCCCTGTTTAACCGGCAACTGACAAGGATTAACAAAAGAAAAATGCGCACTGTAGTGCATAATGAAATACTGCAACAGCTGATTTTGTGGCAAACAAGATAGAAATATTCATCTTTGAGGTCAATGTATTCTGGGTTCCGACAGAACGGCACAACCAATGGATCTCATGAAATCTTACGTAAAACATGAAGGTGAAAATGTCTTCCTTATTTCCTCCAAGTCCAATTACTTTTGTGGATGCTAAATCTGTCCTGTGCCGAGTAATTATTTCTTACCTTGACTAGTGATCACAGATTTTTCTACCACAACTTGAGGTCTAAACAGAAAGAGCAAGCTTTGCTTATGCATCTGTAGGTCAAGTGATGACTGCAATTTCCGAATACTGGGTCAATGACTTTCTGCGTTTACAGGACGTGTACCAAATCATCATATCCAGTTTCAAGTTGAAATTGCAGCATTGAAATGACTGTCATGTTATTTTCTCCGACTCCTTCCCACTCCCAAATCTTGGTTTCCCTAAGCCAAACTGTCCAACATAAACCCTGCAGAACCTCTCCCCCTTAACTGATCAACAATGTAGCCCAGGAGCAGTGCTGCGTTCATACTTGTGGTAGAATTTAATGACAGCAGCTGTCATTAATTCTGCTGTACACATCAACAATATCTGGAACACACTTTCAATGATGTCGTTGATTTAAACCAAACACAACTGAGAAGGTGAAAAGAGAAAACACTTTAAAAACAGACAAAGAGCATGGGAGAATGAGAGCAACCCTTTGGAAAGTGACAGGGGAAGGGGCAGATCAGAGCCGAGGGCTGATGCTAAACAGATGTTGGTTGGTTCACAGGGGGAAGTTGGGCTTCTGTTTATACAGGCTTTGACAGACGGGTGCCGCACCGAGTCGTACTGTAGCTGAAGCATTTGCGAGAGCGGAGAGAAAGGGCTGATCAAGTAGCAGCGAGTGTGTTCCTTCACGGGAAATTAGGCACATTATAGATTGAGCAAAAGCCCTCAGGAGGATCCATTCAGAGTTAGCTGCACTATTCAGCTCGCTTCTCCAGCATTTCTCACCTATTCTCATAACAATTTGATGGTATGTTTTGTGTCATTTTGGCCAATGCTTACTTTACAATGGTGCTTTCTATGGGCCGAGAATTATACTCACATACTGTAGAAATTTATGTTTTTACCAAAAAATTTATAAAAAGACACCTGAAACAACTTGTTTTATGACTCTAACTGATGACACCAAGTGAAATCCAAAGAAAAAGAAGAAAAAGAAGTAAGAAAACATTACCTACTCTGCTAAAGTTCACCTGTGAGGACAAGAGAGGAAAGCATCCCAGATAGTAAATCAAAAAAGGTCTATTCAGCAACAATCTCGTGACAATCTCGTGTGTTTTTATAGAGATATTTCTCGCCCGGGACACTTCGTCAGATTCCCTGACATTTCACGTGCAATAGCTTCAGGCCTCAGCTTTATCATAGCTTCTCCTCAGTTTAATCCAGGGGCTGATTTATTAATGGGGGCCTGTCTGTGCGCCGAGTCGACCGACCCAGGTGCTGGGCAGATGTCGAGGCAA
This sequence comes from Micropterus dolomieu, assembly GCF_021292245.1. NCBI lineage: Eukaryota > Metazoa > Chordata > Actinopteri > Centrarchiformes > Centrarchidae > Micropterus > Micropterus dolomieu. The sequence goes on along the minus strand of NC_060150.1, from coordinate 15,786,000 downwards.
GCGTGGAGGCAAAGCGTTGCATTCCTGCTAGGGAAAGCGTTGATGTCAGCTTCTGATTTTCTTCATTCTCCATCTCCCTGCCTCAGGATGGGGAATGGAGATTGCCCCTGATGGCATGCAAGGAACCATAACCCAGGGAAAATGGTAATGTGACAAGGGGGCAGCGTTTGTTTGTGCTCCTGTCATCCCCAAACCCACCTGTGCCACTCATGCTTATCAGATCCACATTTCCTATCTAACCTGACAGTGACGGTAGGCGGATCAAAATACAGCGAGGTGATTTCTTTTTTTAATACAGGGGAGGGAAGGTGTGAAATGTGAAAAGAGATGGGTTGTGGTGACTTTTGACCTCTACTGCAGGACTCAGTGCAATGATTATTCCCTTAGTCATGAATTATTTCTGTGGCGATGGAGAGGAGGTGATCACCGTGTTTTTGCTCTGCACATCTTCCCAGACAGGTTGCGGGGGTGGCAGTAGCCGCAGGGTTAACAAAACAGGCTTGTAGCTAAAGGCTGTGTTTGAATCTGAGGGCTAACTATAATCAAATTTGCGTGGAAGGGGATTAAAACAAATATGTGCCCCTAACCAACACAGTCAGCCAACAGAGCAGCCCACTAGCCTACATTACATGACTGCAGTAGTCCTGGCGTGGGTGGTGTAAATCTAGGTAACCCCTACCCCCCAGGCATTGCTGTAAATAAGAATGTCCTCAGTGAACTTGCCTTGTTAAATAATACATGTTAGACAATGCCTTGTTTGGTGCATGAAGCTTCAATCTCAAAGCCCTGTGCTTTTGATAGAAACAGTGAATATTTAATGATCACACAAACTTGAGTTTAAAACTTCATTTTCAAAGGCTCAGTCTAACCAAAGCCATAGCCATGCAAGTAGTTTTAGCATTACTTGCCCATGTTTTGAGATATATGTCTCTTAGATTTCTCCCTTCAAGCAAGCCAATTCAATTCCAGAGGAAAATAGCTGGATATTTAGCTGCTAGATGCTCCTATGTTCACCAGCACATCGCTACCTGTGTCTTTTTGCTGTTTGGCGCTAAGGCACGTAGTGTGGAGGTAGTGTAGAGGGGCTTTACTAGAGCTTTTATGCTCAAAACAGCCACCTGCTGCCACTGGAAATGGACTTGATAGGAGTCTCTACAAGCCTTTAAACAGAACAAATATCGGTTTACACCACAGTTACATCATTTTGACAAGTTGCCATGTGCAGCTTATATTTCATTTTTGATAAATCAGCATTCAAGAAACTATTCATAGGATTCAGATGCAGACCCGGAGCCTGTTTCATTGAATTTGCAATATACATGCTGACCCCTTTTTCTTATGTTATTTTTGACACATTTCACCCCATGCATAAGCATGTAACCATCTGCAAACATATCTACACCGTGCAAGCAACATTCATTTGTGATCATTCACTATCTGCATGAAAAACAGGCTCCCGTGTAGGAGACCACAAAGCTCACAGGAAGTTTTTTTTGCTCTTATATTTCAGTTTCAATGTCAGGGCAGTGATTTTGGCTTGAAGAGATCATCTACACCCTGCTTTGGCTGCATCCATTTCATGGGTTAATGTGAACAAAGACCTCTCAGTGCAGCGGCTCACCGCACTCCATCAAGTGATCTGAAAGAGGACTGAGAGTCCAGTAATTCAGCAGCATAAAATATTTAAATCGCACATCATCGACTTTTGAAAGGCATATTGCAGCCTATTTCAGGGGGCTTTTACAGACAGAGCTCATACAGGTTGGGAAGATTTCAATATGAATCTGGGGCCAACCACATACTGTATTTACACAGTTAATGGCACTAAGCCCTTCTTATCATCTCAAGTGGAGTCTTATTTTTAGCAGTCATATTTGCTTTATTTCTTCCAGATGGGGAGCTGGGGAAGAATTTGACATCAGCACTGTTCTTCCTTAAGGCTCTCAGACGGGGTGACATCAGTGGACTTGAATACATCTCTGCGTGAAGAACTTTTGAGGCCCCCCCAAAATATTAAACACAGTGTTAAAGGTCTATCTGATAAATAAATAAAATTTTCGTTATCATAACTGACCTTACCTAACAGGAACCTGAATTCTAATTTTATTTGTTTGTATTAAAATGTTACTTTGTGGATTTCATATCCTCAGACGTTTTCAGACTTCAACTCTTTGAGATATTTTAGGATCAGAATGTGATAGTTCCGGTACTGTGGGAAAATGTCGCAGTGCAAGGACCTGAATTTCCTTTGCTTAGGCCAGCTATTTGCTCTTACAATAACAACACTGTTCTATCATTATTAGTTGTTTATTCAACTAAGCTCAGCCTCCCTCTTTATCTGGAGCAGCCCCCCTTTTAACGAGCGCTCTCACATTCTCTGAACCCTCTGGAAGCCATTTCTCCAAAAGGCTGATTGAAGTGAGGTAGCGGCCTCATTCTGAGGGGTTACAATAGCTCACCCATCAGATGCACTCTACCCCTGAAAGCATGGGCCATGGTGTTATACATGTCCTGTATAATACCAGTGGCATTCTAGAGGCCTGCTAGAGCTTTATGCATTGTTCCCCTTGTAGGTCAGAAGTTGGACTGGCCACACTGGTTGTGTTATGTTTTATGGAGATGAACAGACAAGATATCCACTCCATAGTATGCTCAAAAATATGTTACATATCTTGTAGGAATAACTGATATATAGAGAAAACGCAATATTTCTGTAAACATTCAGTTTATTTTGTTTGCATTTTAATAGGGGTGATTTGAAATGTCCCCAACCTCGTGCTGGACAGAAAATCCATCATTTAAAGCAAAAAAAAAATTAACAATTCGACACTTTCTAGCGAGAGAGAGAGAGAGAGTTAGATGAGAAGATCGATAGCACTCTCATATCTGTCTGTTATAAAACAGAAGGTGGTTAGCTTAGGTAAGCATTAAGTGTGGAGAAATCCACCTACAACAGCTTATATCTTGTTTGTTTAATGTGTTGGTACCAGTTCCCAGCCAACAAGCGAAGATGCTAAGATTTGATATGCTAGGAAATTGCTGGTTCCTACAATAGACTGTATATTTAAAGATGGACGACGCATCTCCACTTCCGTCCACTGTACAATAATGTAGCCAAATCCTGCCACCCTGCGTTGGTGACGTCTTTTGGAGCAGTAGTGATCAGGGTTGAGCCGCAGTATCAAGGGCCCGCCCATACACCCAGCTGACTCAATCACAAGCAGGGCTCAGCTGTCGTGATGTGAAAACCCCTTTTTATAGCATCAAACAGCCGAACTTATCAGAAAAACGAACACTTGAACATCAGTCGCCAGTAGTGAACTCCCTAAATTGACAAGAAATATGTTTGGGAAAAATGTTTTCGACATGTCCTTTTTTTTGTTTGACCCATGTCCAATCCACTAACATGGAAGGGGCTGTCATGTCGACCATCTTTATGTACAGTCTATGGTCGCTGCACATGGATACATCTCTTTGTATCCTTGGATCCTCGGATTGGTGCTCCTGTCCTGTGAGATGCTTCGTTGGTAAATGTGTGTTTTTAAAACTTATTTTGTGATGCGCTCACTCTTGAAGCCAGAGTGCAGCTCACGCTCACTCTGTAGCCGTGGTGTTTCTGGTTTAACAGCGCCGTGCTGGGCAGGTTACAGGTGTGTTTACGGTGTATGTGTGCTCTGAAGACGTCACAGAGCGAGACCAAAATCACACAGGTGACGGAAATTAGCGTGTCCACCAGTGTGTCATGTTTCCATCACTGCCGGTCAGAGTTGGAGCCGATAAGTACCAATGACTACAGCAGAGTCACTTGACCTGGGAATTAACGCCGATTGTACCCTTTCACACTGAAGGCAAAAGCCTGATTTTTGCTGTTGTTAGTGGGGGTTTAGTCCAGTGTGACAGGGGCTTTAGTGAGTTTTACTGGTACTGGCAGGTAGATTCTGTTATCGTTAGACAGATACAAGCCAACTGTTTCCAGTCTTTGTGCTAAGCTAAGCTAACTAGTTCCTGGCTGTAGCATTATATTTAACAGACACATATGAGGGATATTGTACAGTTGTATTTTTCATTATTTTATCAATGAAACATACAAAACATTACCTGGTTACAGCTTCTCAAATGAGAAAATATATAATCTTTCCTAATTTTATGTCAGTGTTAATTAAATATTTTAGGGTTTGGACTGTTGGTTAGACAAAAACAACAATTTGAAGATTTAAACTTGTGCTCTGGGAACTTGTGATATTTTACAGACTACGTCATGGACTAATGATCAACAGATTAAACCATTACGACCATCAACACTGAAACTGAAGATACAATTATGGTAGTAATGAATTATCAGTGAGTGCCATTTGTCTTTCGCCATGGTTTTATGATTTAAGAAATTGCTATTTTCTATATTGTTGTGTTGCATGTCAGAAGGTGATACCTGATCACACTGTTAGTGCAATGAGGCCTGAAATGCCCTCACTAAGCCCGTCTGAATGGAAGCCTGATAAGAAAATGAAGAGCTTTCACCATCACCTCATTTCAGCATCCTTGCGGCACATAAGAGGTCCATTTACAGTGAAACCTATCCTCATACCAAATGCTTTCCATGTTCCTGGTGTACACAGACCTCATGCTGGAGTCAAGCCATGCAAGCAGAAGAGGAAGTGGGTCAGGGGAGAGAGGCTTAATCATGCACTAATTCAGCTGGTTCGACTTGCATCCCGTAACCCCCTCCTCAATGCTCAGGATCAGGAAGAAATGAGACAGAGGAAGGGTGGAGAAGACAGAAAACCCAACCAGGAAATGCCTCCAAAATAAAGGTTGTTTGTATCTGAATAAATTGGAGGGGAGGGCTGTTCTGCAATATTCAAGAAAGAGTAAATACAGACTGCTTTGTTGGGCTGTTAGCACATCTGACCAATTTCCTGCAAAATGATGAGAATCCCAAAGAAATGAATGTAATGAAATAATCATAGGAATCTTGTTTGCTCTGCATGATGTCCCGCGTGGAAATCTCCTGCCCCTCCAGCTGTTGTGCCAGATGGATGTTGGCCCATGGCTCGATAGCCCCACTGGCTGCCACGGGCTCCCACAATAGCCCCTCAGTGACCACCGTGACCACACACAAAGGCAATCGTTGACCACTGACACCGCAGACAATCAGCCCTGAGGGTCAAACGGTCCTGTACTTTACACACATCCCTCATTCAGTCCTGCTCACCTGAGGCTCAGTACGCCTCATATAACCTCAATCACTGCTCTGAAGTCTGGCCGCAGAGAGAGGATCCCGGAAAAATCATTGAGCTCCATAAGCACATCACCATAAAGTTGAGTTATGGACTCATGAAAGGCGTCCACGTCATATTATGTCTTTAGATAGTGACGGAGACTCAATAATGTGAATGGCTCCAGCTAGCCGAATGACTCACGCAGACAAATGTTACTACATGCAGATGATATCGATTTTTTTTCATGGATCCTTTTGTAAGAAAAGCCTGCCTTTTAATGACCAAGAGCCAAGCATCCAAACTGCTTCATCTCATGAATCAATGATTGATATTAAACGCTGTAAAGCACTGAAAACTCATGTAAACTTGCATGTATGGAGTTTGGAATCGTACTTTACTCAGAAAAGACAAAAAGGTCATTTCTTACATTTGAATTTTTAACTTTTGCAAATTTTCTATTGAATCCAGTATCTTCTTCTATCTTGCGCCAAGAGATCAACCCTTGTTTCTAAAGGTAATCACCTTTGGACGATGAAACCAAAGGACTTTTTGCAGCGTGTAATTGGATCTGCAGAAATGGCCAATCTTCCAGCCACTGACTCTTTATAATGGTCCACCATCAAACAGCTCCTGCATGAATTTCCTTCTAATCATAGTAATGGCTCTGCTTTGCCCCTCATATTGATACTTGGCATTTGAGATAATGTGACGACAGTGGCCGTGCTATGATGACCGCTTTAAAGTCCTAAGATAACACAAGTGAGTACCACATGTAAATACAGATTGCTTTAAAAATGAAGCAGGGTGATTAGGAAACACTATGGCCTATACTGTACCAGCAGGCAGGGAAAAGAACACAGTCTACCTATCTGCCTTGACAGCTCAAATAGTGGGAGTGGCATGAAGGTCACTGCCTCCTGACTGCAAGGCTGTGGTGTAAGTGTAGCCGGAAGGCGGATGTGGTGAGCTAGACTGTACTCAGCTCCCTCTTCCCTCTTGTCGACTTTTCGCAGAGTGGAGGCCAGGCTAGCATCAGCGGCAAATGCTTCTGACAGAGCGCATTAGCCACGTCAGACAAAATCAGGTTCCCTGCAGACAACACCTTATTATAATGCAACACACTGCAGCAGTTTGAGGCAAGGCAGATCTCTCGGCTTTTGTTGCATCCGCTCTGTTGCTGTGTTTGCATATGAGCGTTATTGTGGAGCAACATTTCAGGGAAAGGCTCATACTATGAAAATAACCATCGGCCGTTTTTCTTTAAGACATGTCAGACAGAATTAAAAAAAATAATTTTCACCATGAGCAAAACAGACCAGAAAGAAAACACATGAACTCTACTCACTAAAACACACTATATTTGCAACAAAGAAGTGCTACACACAACTTCAAACACTTGTAAAACAGGCTAATCTACCGCAACTCGCATCAAGTGGGTAAAATTGCCTGTAGTGCATTCAGGGAGATAATAGGAGCTCATCATGCCACTAACTTCCTCATGAGGCTGCGGGCTTTCCCTCAGGGCTCTCACCCTGTGACACATCACACAGCCAGGCAGGTGATCTTTTGTTTGGGAGGGAGATGATGAGACATGCACACACAGACTCCCACTGAGAAAAGCAGTAGGGATAGCAAACGGAGAGAGAGCGTTTAAAACAAAAAAGACAAAAATGAAAGACAACTGTGCTGCAGGCTTTTCCCCAGTGTATAGCCAATATACAGGAGCACTATTGTATTGTGTCTAGCTCTGCTGCTGGGAGCTGACAGGCCCTTTAAAGCTGTATATAGCTGTCTGTACTCAGAGGCTGTCATCAATAGAAAAAAGCACAGGGGACCAGGGGACAGTCGGTCAGAGCCGGGCCACTGTGGGGACAGAACCAGCTGGAGCACCTGGTGTTCAGAGCAAACACACAAAGACACACAAAGACATGCACACACACATACACCAATGCTGATGCAAACAGAAGCAAACACACTGGCGGCCATGTGAGATGACCACGCAGAAGCACATACTCCCCCGGCCTGTTAAGCATTCATATTTGCTTACATGTGAACAAACATTCATACTGTATTTGAGTCCACATGAATGCACATGTGCTACACATAAGCATGCACATACACACATGCCCACGCGTATTACATATACTTAGGGCGTAGACACATGTTTGGGATTATAGATAGTTTGTGCACAAGCAAAATCATCGTTTCCTGTTCACATAATCTAGTATCTCTTGTTAATGCACAAACTAAGAATTTTATATATTTCAAGTAAACCCATGAAAGAAACAGTTTGCAGTCTTTTATTACTTTTATTTCAACTGCACATCCCTGATGCCAAACACTGTAGTGAGTTGGCAGCTTCTGGAAGCAGGATGAGTAGGTTTCACTTAAGATTTTACAGACTGACACCAGCCAAACTGCTCTGTTACTAGAATTAGGCAAAAGTGTTTAGATTTTCTATGGAAGCTGACATTTTTAGCCGGTCATACAAACGTGTACGCGTGTGTGTGTGTGTGTGTGTGTGTGTGTGTGTGTGTGTGTGTGTGTGTGTGTTTTATTGTTGGAAAGTGATGAATATTGAGCAATATGTGAAAGGAAGTCCAAAATCGGATCCTTCACCTGCACATCATTAAATCCAAATCAACCTCAGCAATTATAATTATAACCAGGTCAATGTATCTGGCGGTGTCTGTCAGCAGTATTTGTGTGCAGTTTCCTGTACGAGCTCTTCTTTCTCATTAGTGGAAAAACCAACATTCAACAGAAACCCTCACTCTCTGCTGAGCAACACAACCTACCCAGACACCAATGTCATGCATTCACCATAGCATAAGTACCAACATGACCTCGATATTTTGGAAGTGTGTTTTTGTGTTTCTGTTTTGGGTGGTAGCTGTTGTGGTGTTGGTGGTGTGGGTGGTGGTGGGAGGATAATCCATGCAAAGCTCCGAAGCTGAATTTCGGCTGTTGAAAGCCAATAAGGCGGTATCAAAATGAGGGCAGAGTTAATTAATCATCTCTGCTTCCTTTTCATGGCCCTCCCATGACTGTCCCGGGGGCTTGTGTGAGTGTGTTTTGTGTGAGTGTGTGTGAGTGTGTGTGAGTGTGTGAGTGTGTGTGAGTGTGTGTGTGAGTGTGTGTGTGAGTGTGTGAGAGAGAGAGAGAGAGAGAGAGAGAGGCAGGGAAGCAGGAGGGTGGTGCAGGTTGCAGCTGGGGGATATTAGCATAAAGTAATGTGAGCCAGCAGACTGCTGAGCTCCTGTAAGTCCAGTGCAAACCTCTTAGGAAAAAACAGGATAGTACTGACACCTGCTTTATTTAGTGACCACTGAAAAGAGGACAATTAAAATACAGTACCAACTAAATTAGCTGCTGATGTTGCACTCATTAAAAACAATTACAAACAAAATCCTTTTATATAATACAATTTTAAATTACCATATCAGTGAATGTGACTCATTAAAAATCACTTATAGTTTACATTACTGCTAATAAGACAGACTAGACGACACGACTGTGAGACAGTATATTCAAGGAAGCTTTGATGTGAGATTGTACACACAAGGTTTGCACTGTATTTTAATTGTCACAGCATGGTGTTTTTTAAGATGGTCTACAAGAAAACAATGTACTTTTTTTGTTTTGTACAAACAAGGATATGGCATACATTCACAGACAGACATCCATCACACTGCGACGTTGGATGCCACTGCTAATTAAACTTCACAAAGACAAAGCAAAATGTTTCTCCAAAGATTTAATGCTTTTATTTGTTTTCCAAGATCTTCCTCGAGCCGTCTCGCCACGATCCATGATTGCTTTTAACGTTTTGCAGCTGCGAGTAGCTCATCTCTTTTCTTTTTGTGCAATGCAACGTGGCACGCCAGCACAAACATAAAAACAAGAGCGTGTCTGCTCATTTAGTGGTGCCCTCTTTGGTGAGCACTGAGGTGACAGTTCAGACACTTATGAATCATCATCACTTTGCGTCATCACAACCAGGTGTTCTGCTGCTCAACGACTACCAAAAGTGACTCACTGTGTTTTGGGTTCAGCATGTCATTGTGGAAATTTTTGGTGGCACTAGATAGTGAATACATTTCACACCTAGCATTCTGATACTTGTCACATGGCAATGGGTAAATGTAGTGCACTGTAAGGAGTCAGTGTGCAAACTGACTTTATTGAGTGTTCTGAAAAGATACTGTAGGTTCTCAATTTCAAGTCCATCTTCATACAGCACTCACACATGCCCATATGTGCACTTAAATACATTTTGGTGACAGTAGCAATTCTTCCCATCCATCCTGGCCATAGGGTTGGGTATCGAGATCCAACACATTCTCACTCCCAACTTGTCACATATGGCTCCTTGGTTGAGACCCCTCGGCGTCGCTTTTTAATGCACTGGGTATCCCTTTAGCGTCGTTTTTTGATGTTTAGGGCTCCTAGGTCAAGTCAGCAACAATAAATATGCAACGTCCAGTTAGACTTTCAAGATAAAAGTACTTCTTAACGTTTTTGGTTCGCAATTTGGTTACGTTTAGGCACCAAAAGTACCTGGTTAGGTTTAGGTAAAGAGAATGGTTTTGGTTAAAATAACAATGTTATGTACGTCAGTTAACTTACGCAAGTTAAGTAACATTACGTGCGTAACTTACATAACCTACATAACTTAAATAAAAACATTCAAGCACTTGTTGTTTCTCATGGGAAAGGAACACTGATTCTGCTTATTGGTTCCTAACTTTTTGCATATTTCAGTCGTCACGTCATTGGTTACGCGGTACGTCAACAAACATGCAAGAAAAGAGTACCTCTGTTTTGCTTAGCTTCACTAAAAAATAACGACACAACAACTGAAGTAAGGATATTTGGTTGGTGGAGGGTGGAAGCACCTCCAGCATGACAAAGCATTTACTTCAATATGGCGTGAATCTGAAGGATACAGATACAGCTAACGCTAACAGCTGCAACATCTCACGCTCAGGTACAAAACACAGGTGAGCTGACATTCACCTTTTACATTGACGGCAAACGATGAAGGTAAGGTAACCAGATTTCTGAAATTAAAACCGGGGACATTTTTGGTTTGGTGGTCAGTATGTCATTAAAAAATATAATGTTATATATATATAAAATAAAAAGGGGGACAATTTCAGTTTCATAATCTGTCAAATATAACTTCATCAGTCAATTTGAGGCAGAAATAACCATTCAGTCAATAAGTCACTTTCTGGCAAGTGGAATACTGCATTACATGAGTTGTGTTAGCCATTTAAAGGTATTTCAACAAGTAAAAAGGACTGGATTGGTTGGTACACAGCAAGTTATATTATGTAGAGTCATAATGATAATCGCAAAAGAGATCTTGTCTTTATTTGATATATAACTAAGCAGTAAGTCATGTTGATTATTGGCTTCATTTTGTTTTCCAAATAGCCTTTAAACAAGGATATTAGACATAGGCCTACCAAACACATATTCCATCGGCAACAACAGGCTTCTATTATTGCCTATAATCACGTTATGTCTGTTTGATCCAGATAAAAGCAGCTGTAGACGTAAAGAGACTAGGCAATACAGCTTTAACATGCTGCACGCGCTCCCGCGGACGGCAATCACTTTTCAGCACGACACCTGTATGCTCTGCTGTCTGTTAACACCTCATACAGTCTGTAATTAACACAAAGTTAAAAACAGGGACATTTCCGGGGACAGCTCCAGACGGAGACAGGCCACCAAAATCGGGGACGTCTGGTCACCCTAGGTAAAAGGATATTTTTCTTGGACACCCCTCTAGTACAGAAACTCCTTTCACTTCAGCCATGAAGGGGAAGATGAGAAAGTGGCAAGACTTTTGGTGAAGGGGTTGAACCGAGAATGTAGAATCGGCATCGGAATCAATAAAATTAAAATGATACCCAAACCTAACTGGCCGTCAAGAGATCCCTTACTAAGATGATTCAAATGTCTCAGTAGCTCTTTTTGTTTACACCAACAGTGTTTCCTTGGTGAGCTGCAATGGTAAGGCAGTAAGAAAAAAAAGGGGTTTGGCACTATAAACTAACTTTTGTAGATCCAATTGATCTGGTTGAATCAGACAGTTGAACCTCAAAAAAAAAAAAAACTCAAAACCTGCTCAGGATTAATAAATCTAAAATCGTATGGTATGCTGATTATGTGCTTATAAGCTAATGGGTTAGAGCGTGCAAAACACCCATGTTTGCTGATGTGAGGAGACACAATGACTTATGCATTCACTCTTCTTTTTTTACTGTTGCCAAAGGCAGGTTGATAAAGCTTTTATTTTGGCAGGCCAGGCTTGGCCGGCTGAGAACAATAAAGAAAAGGCACTCCTGGACTTTTAAGGTGGTTAGCACGCCAAAACAGACCTCAAAAAGTCTGCATTCACTTGTGGCCTCAGTGCACGCAACGCTTTCATTCAATTCACAATAAAAGCAATGTTAACAGGGAAGAGTCTCTTGTGGCCATGACAAAGCTTTATCTTGTTTGAGCATCCTCATAGTACCGACCTGCAACACAGAAATACGATGGACAGTGTGGAACATCAGCCATAATGCCAACAATCATGCCGCAATGCATTACAGCCAAAAAGAAAGACTACACAGAAGTCTGTTGGGCTGGAAAAAGCGCTCAGTGGGTCAGTGTGCGAGTGTGTGTACATTTGTGCGTGTGTGTAGATTTGGGGTTGTTGGGGGGATTTCTAAACGAAGCACAGGGAGCGATCTGGGCACAAGGAGGAGAGAGAGAGTGAAATAAGATGGAAAAATGCAATCATGCATCCCGGGCCTCTCCAGCTCCTTGTCGTGTGTTCCCCCTTCCCTGCCCCTCCTTGTCCTCCAAGCCATTAGTCACTATCCAGCTCCTGTTAATGTAATTAGATAAAGGATATATGGAGCCTTGGAGCTCAACCGAGACATTTGTCTGCATAATTGCGTCCATGCGGTGGCAGAGGCTAAGAACCCCTGGATTTCCACAAAACACCTCTGGCTCAATAATTCACAAGAAGTGGAGGGAAAAGGGAAAGAAGGACGAAGAGGGACTTTGGGATAGTGTTGGGGAAATGAAAGCTGGAGAAAAGAAAAGACAGAAAAAAATCACCTACATTAATCAATTTTCTGTATTTTTTTTATCTTGTGCTGTGTCCAAAAGAACCCAAATCACTTTTTCTAGCCAATCCAAGACAACGAAGCACTTAGGATTTCACAACCCTGCTGCAATATCCGCTCCACAAAATAAAACCCAAAAATTAAAGAAATTAAAGTCAAGAATCAGAGCACTCATCCTCAAAACTAGGTGATATTTTTAGATCTGGCTGTTGCATTACGTTCAAATGCCGGTTTCTCCCTCCCAGTATATCAACATGCACATGCTCATTAGGCAACCAAGTAATAAAATGTCAAATGTCACAATCCACCTCAACGTATGCACATATGTGCAGATGGCAGGCAGGTCCCCTGACTCAGACCTTCTGGAGATGTATCGGAAACATGAAACAAGCTCAATTCTCGCATGTAATTAGCGGCAGTCGCAGCTTGTCGGCTAGTGACCTACATATGGAACATGGTAAGATCGCACAGTCAAGAATCACTTGACAAGGATGAACACACACCATGCCAGTCCAAAAAGCATAAATTCATCTTTTGATTTGTTGTTTTTTGATTAATCGATTAATCATTTAGTCTATCAAATTCACCAGTTTTGTACAACCAACAATCAAAACCTCAATAATATTCAATTAACCAAGAAGAAAAACAGGATACCTTCAATATTTCAGAAGGTGGAACCAGCAAATGTTTGTCTTTTTTGACTTCAACAAGAAATCAATTATCAAAATTGTTGCAGATTATACCATGAATGAACTATTATGTATAATAGTTCATTCATGTTGAATCAACATGAATTATACAAATGAAATGCTATTATACAAATGAAAACACAAAAAGAGTGCAAGTACTGCATGCACACCAAATATAAACTGAATTTTAACTTTCTACCAACCTTAACCCCTGCCCTGCACCTCTAACCCTGGGCAATTCCTGTCTCCTGTCTGGGGCACTAGCGATGTAGGTGGTTGTGGATTTGGGCAGACTGGAGGGCAGGATGTTAGCCTGATTATCACCCAGTCAGACCTACTTCTAGCTCCAGACAGCCTGCCTCCTGCCCCAGATACCTCCTCAACGGATGGAGCGCTGGAAGGGATGGAGGGAACCGAGGGGGGAACGCATGGGCCAAGACTCACCGCCAGCAGCTCCAGCAGGGGAACGTTTCGGATCCTCCCGCAGACCGACACGATGCTGTGGTCCGAGAACTGGCTCATCCTGCGTCCGCTTTGCTCATCTGCTCGCCTTCCTCTTCTTCCGCTTCGTTCCCCACTTCTGCCCTAGCTGCCTTGCTGAGTCTCAGCTGCTGCCTGCCACTGTGCAGTATGTGTGTTTGCATTCGGCGGCGTGTGTGCGTGTGTGTTGTAATGATGATGCAGCAGGCAGCCGTGCAGCCTTGGCAGTGAAGTGCCTCGTCTGAATTCTCGTCTCTCTTCTGCAAGGCCACATCAGCTCTTGTCAATATTTAACCAGCAAGTCAAGATGGATTAATCACCTGGGCAAGACCAACTGTGTTTAGCTGCCCAGGAGAGCGTGTGAGTGTGTGTTTTTATGTTTTTAGATGTGAAGCAGTGACTGGTTGGTATTTGTGCATGCGTGTAAAGACATAAAACATTAACACGTGTCAAGAGAGGAGTCTAATTCATATTTCCAGGTTGGCAGGTTCTCCTCTTTCTACGACTCTGTCCAAAACTCACACTCCTGAACACTGGACGCTTCACTAATACTACTGCTGCTGCCACTCGGGCGGATCTAAGGAAATGTAAAGAGGGACTTGGCAGCGAAAAGTGAGAGAAAATGTCTGCGTTTTCAGGCAGCTGACTGGCAAAGCGACAGGAGCATCAAACAGCCAATGACAGGGCTCCTCGACATTTGCCTCAGGAGTTTTTTTCCCCCGTCTCACTGTGAGCGCAGTGCCTCAGTTTGACATCAGATATGCCGTATGAATCATGAGCTCTGGCAGGAAAAGATACGATCTAGATCCAACTACTCCGTACTGGTCACCACACTTTTCACTGGTCCATTTGATGGGGGATAGTTGGGAGGGCAGTTCTTGTATGTTTAAAATCCATCTGCTGATGAAGTTCCTGCGGTATGATTCTCAATCTCCAGAACAGCTACTAAACCTTGACCTTTAGGTAATGTTGTTTTCTCAACGTCCATTTCCAAGATCAAGAATCAGCTCTTACCACCTCCGCTAACCAGTTTCTTGAGGGGAACCCTGAGAAGGAACTTTGAACCTCAGATTGCAGGTTTTGTTTCATTCACAGTGGTCAAGTGGCCAAGTAGGCCACACAATAGATAATGATAGAGTAGTTCTCTCCTTCAGATTGGAAAACACGGAAGCTGTTCTGGAGACATGTCACATTTCTCCCTAAACTCTACCAAAAGCAGGAATCCTATTGAATTTTCACAGGTGAGAAAAGACTGTACAGTTGTAAAGGTTTGCTAATTGCTCTAGTTCCTCTCTCACTGAGAAAAAATATTCTTGAGAGCATAGTTAATTTACATTTAGTAGGCTAACTTATAATAGGCAAGAAAGGACACTTCAACTGGATACTTTTGCACAGTTTGTTGACCATGAAGTCCTTTACTTGTACAGTAAATGAGTAGCCTGAGTGGTACCTTCAAGTAATGAGAAACATTTTCTTGAAAACAGCAAATCAAACTGAACTAAACTACTTCACATTATGTTTTTGTATTGCTAACACAGTGGGTTATCTTACTTTCCACATGTTATATATTATATTATACCAAGGCAAATTCCTGGTATGTAAAAATGTACCTGGCAATAAACCTGATTCTGATTCTGTGCAGTAAAAAGCCTCAATGTAGTTTTAAAACATAAATCCACACCCAACTTTTAGGGAACATTGTCAGAATTCTCTTAAATATATTTCTAAAGCTTTTGAAAAAGGCCAAGACGTTCCCGAACCATGCTTTAATACTTCATAGGTGTTAAAGCAGATTTTGAGCAGCAGTGACTAAAATCATCATCAAAATGTCTAGTTCCCATCTGAGCAGGCAGAAATCATTCTTGAGTGAATGGTTTCCTGGCTTCATGTATTACCCAACAGCACAACTCTGGGCCCTTGTTGACATTTAAAATCCCAGCCCGAGTTTAAGGGTCCAAATGTTCACTGTACAGTACAGTTTGGGCCTAGTTTCACATTTGACATAAGCAAACCTTGAATATGATTTTTCTGCTCCTGCTGACCTACATACGCTGTGTTTTCTCCCACAGAGGATTGAGCCCATGACCTGCGGCTATCACTGTGATTGATGGGAGATGAGTGGCAGGTGGTGCTCCTGCTCAGACGCAGATTACAAACTCATCAGTCAGCAGGTGCTCGGGCAAGCCTCACTAAGGAATGTATGACATCAGAGACAGTAGTTTCACTCAGGTCAGGTTGTATGAAGCGAGATGAGGTGATGCAGGTGTAAAATCCGCACCCTACCCCGAATGCATTCCTGTAAGTGACTAATGGTTTTATACCGCAGCAGGTTCTGCCTAGTCATTAGACCTTAATAGAAATTTACTTTGAAATCTATTGTGCAAGCAAACTCTGCTTTCACTACTGGTTGGATTAAAGCTAATGCCACCAGTCAGTGTAAACCATTATACAATGGCAGTCAACCAGTCTATCCAGAAGATATAATGAGTATTCTATCACTGAAATATAATAAAGACGGAGATTTTAAAAATGCATCCTATGGCAATTTAGGGATGCTTCATTTGTCCGTGAGAAGGCACCATGACCCACATAATGATTTTGGTCTTGGATGGCCAGAAAATTGAATTTGGATTGGAATGACTGACTATTTTGGTAATGCATCCTTAGCAAATGAGACGGCCCATTTCTCAAAGCTTCAATGAGATTAATGGTAAAATAATATAAAAGTAATATAATAAATTAAGGGCAATTATTGTGGTTTGAAAAGGGCTGTCAGACTAAACTGGGGCAGAAAGGACTAAATAATTTAGATCATTTATCAAGTTACAAACAGTTGCAAATTACAAGGAACTCAAATTCCAAAGTAGTTGTGTCAATGTATGTAAGAATGTGCTGAGGAAAAATTAAATCCAGTTCTAACCTCCCAACCCTTTTAGTTTTAACCTCTGACCCTCTAAAAACAAAGAGGTCACCAGGTGTGAGGAAGCTCTACTTCTCTATGTGAACACCTGGTTAGGAACTCACCATACAAGGCCGACCAGTATAGTCTCTGCCTGGTGAAGCAATTGCCCTGGACAGCATCAATTTTGCCCCCATTATGAGCCTCACATTGTCCTCAGGCATGAACATGTGTGGAAATAACCCCATTTTAAGACTCACATGCAGCAAGCTAATTTGCATGAATGTCAACACCTGTAAGCACACATCCCCGTATATTCATGCAACAATCGACCCATATTAAAACAAACAAGCGAGGCCTTGAGCACTTATGGGAAGCCATATATCAAATGTTAGTTTTAAAGTGGTTTCTGTATGAATTTACTCAGTGGTCGGAGCTAATGCACACATGTAAATATTTTCCTGGTTCTGGGCAGGAAGTCATTCTGAGATCGTAAGGGCACTTCCCAGACCACCAACCAACAGAGTCTTCCATTAAAGTCTACATAGGACTTGTGTGTGTTGCCAGTGTTGGTCACCCGTGTTTTGGCAGCGCTCAGAGTCCAAACAATGACTGAAGTTATGCGTATAAAACTGAAGAAAATGTGCTTTTAAAAAAACACAAGAATTTATAGACAGACTTCCAGATCAGCAAATCCAACAACATGCCAGGTTCCCCCACATTTTTAGCTCTGGCCTTAGAAAACCGAGCAGGAAAGAGGTCTCTCAGATACCAGCTGAGGGTTTGGCTCGGTGCCTGATGAGGAGGATGTGATCACAGGGAGGCCTCTGTGTACAAGAATAGACAGGACGTGCTCACCACCCCACACCGCCTCACCACCTTCTGCCACTCCAACCCACACCCGGCCTGCCAAGAGGCCATAGAGGGAGCCTGCCCCGCCTTCAGCTGTAAGGTGAGGAGGTGGGCTTCGCAGTGCTGACAGATGCAACCCCTCCTCAGCCCCTGCCTCTCCCTGTACGCTGGGGTCTTAATCTGCACGTCCAATCCTGTTAGCTGCCCTCTGCCAGTTTTGCCTTGTTCAAACCCAAAACCCGCAGTGCCAAAGATGGTGCCTCATCTGCGTACAATAAACAAACATCCCTCGAGATGGAGCTTCCACACCAGGTGGACGAGGTTAACACCCTGGGATAAGCTCTACTGACTACTGTGTTTGGATCATGTTTCTGGTTTTTCTGCATAGACAGGCCTCTATTTCAACACACTGAACCCATAAAATAATAGTGTGTTTTACACGTCTGTCTTCAGTGGGAGAGCAGTGCTGTTGTTTTTTTACACATTAAGCAGCTTACCTTTGTCTATTAACTATAAAAAAAAAAACATACACTGTGTGTGTATATTTATTAGGTTGTTCAAAATAGATTTTTCATGCATTCACTGCATTGTAACTACAACTGTAGATACCATGCTAATAAAAATAATAACATGTGCTTCCATTAATGTAATGTATAGGGTTACACGAGAAATGAGGCTTGAACAGCTTGCGAACAATCAAAAAGTAGCACCGTATTTACAAAAATGCTGTACCTACCCAGAGTCGGTTCACTTTAATGATTTCAAATATGATCTAAACCATTCTTCCACATGGGATAGGCAAGTGGTTCTCAAAGTTGGTGCCACAGCACACTGAGGTGCTTCACAAACAGGCCAAGGGTGCCGCAGGAGTTTCAGTTTTTGTTGTGTGGTTTTAATAACTGATGACTACATTATAAAAACCAAGGTGGTATTTACATGAATTGCATTTTATGTTTTCCAGGTACACGGTGGTCGCAAAACAGCAATCGAGTATTGATATTACTCAACACAGTCTGAGACAAGTGAACTTGAGCTGAACAAAAGAACTAAAATCAGACTGCAGTGAAGACTATAGACCTCTGGCTTTAATGACCAATTTTGGCTGCTTATGGGACACGAATATCCACAATTGTTTGGATTGGGCAAACAGTGTGGCATTGTCCTTCCAAAACAGATTTCTATAAAGGGGTGCCAAGGTTTATAAACCAAAATATTAGATATTTATTCTTAAAGCATGGGGCTGTGTTGTAGATTTCTTATGTTATATGTTTGTGTTAACTCATACTATTAAAAAAGTTTCTATGGTGACTGGTTAATTGGATTATATGCATCTTTTCCGACCACTGGTCATTTAGTGCATTTCCATCCACCTGTTTTTATACGCATTGTCAATTAAAACCTTGCACTAAATGTACTTGGAAACTTCAATCGAGAATGAAGATGCAGTGATTGGTTAATAAGAGTTAATAAGTTGTCCTCACATGTGTATGGAAACACATCCTTGTTGTCCATCACTCTTTGTGTACCTGTTAAGAAAACTTGAACTGAATAAACTGCCAAGATAGTGGCACCACATTTATACCTACAAAGGAATACAGTTCCTACTTTTAGGGATTTATTTTTAGTGTGAGTGGGGAAATACTATGAATTACAGTCAAAAGAAAAGGAAATGCATAACTTCTTCAGGGAACATCTGATCTGATCACACTTTTTAGTGTGATGTGATCAGTATCAACGAGTACAAAACTTGCAAAATTTAAAGCCTTATTCCTAGTGAAATACAATCACATCATGTTTTTACCACCAATCTCCTTCTAATCAAGCTAAACAACAACAAATTTAGTCCTTAAGGGACTATATGTAAGTTTTTCAATGAAATTAATGGGCTCAAAATTCACTTAGAAATGAAGCACACGCCTGTTTTCTATCTTGCTTACATCAGCCACTATTCTGCTTTTAATGTGAGGTCTCCGGGTCGGATTCAGCCCTGTGCACGCTCCCAAGCCTCTCTCCTACTACAGCGAAAACACAGCAGCTAACAACGTGCAGTCCACTAACACCATAAAACAACCGACTCACAGCAAAACACAGGCTCCACGTAAGGATATAAAAGAACAATAAAGGTTTATGTACTGAAGCCCAAACAGGTTCAGATGATGTCGAGTAAGAACAAAGTGAGCATTAGTAAAGCTGGAGAAACACAGAGAAAGTCACGTTAGCTCGCCGGCTAATGCCGAGCAGTTGCTAATGTTATCCAGTGCAAAGTTGTATCACTTTCCACGTTACTTATGTACTAACGCGACCCATGTTAATCCTGTGTACCACTGTTGATTTAGCCTGCAAGAAAGGATGCAACGGTAAAAAGCAAATGTGGAGCAATTTGTTTACTAACGTTAGCCTATAGTGATGCAGACAGGAGCAGCCAGCTAACGCTACATTAGCTTGGGCCTGCCGCTGTTTGCTTCGTAACGCCCAATATAAATTTATTGTTTTACCAATACTCAGGTACACCATGCCTCTGAGACGGGAACGTTGAAGTAACAGAGCCTGAACATGTCTGAGTGAAAAGCCACAGCCTGCATGCTGGTGTAGGATTTCTTTATGAAAGTGGTTGTGTTTTGGATTATGCTCACTCACTAAAACCGCACCGCTAGTGGCCGCTGGAAAATCCATAATGCCCCTTTAACTGTGTGACTGTCTTATCTTGATGGACCTCCACTTGAGCAAATCTGACGACACACTGACAGGTTCCAAGTTTGAGGGTCAATAACACAGGCAGTTAAAGAAAGGATTTCTCTTTGTCCCTGCAGATTTCAGGGTTCTGAAAGGACTCTATGTTCCTGGCTCTTTAGAGGGAAACCACAGGGTGAATAGAGATTGGTGCAAAGTGCTAATGTTTGTGGAACAACGCATGTGACTCACA
Organism: Micropterus dolomieu; assembly: GCF_021292245.1. Classification (NCBI taxonomy): domain Eukaryota; kingdom Metazoa; phylum Chordata; class Actinopteri; order Centrarchiformes; family Centrarchidae; genus Micropterus; species Micropterus dolomieu. The sequence continues at coordinate 15,765,805 of NC_060150.1, read as the reverse complement.
CGGCTGTGCTATCAACTTTGATCTTTGTGATCATTGGAGTCCATAATTGGCCCCTCAACTCAAAGGGCACAAAGGACGGTCTCGTTTGAATATGAAAAATGAATGTCCAATTATACGAGCTGGCATAAGGCCCTGAGCAGAGCAGATACTCCTCAAAAGTCTCCTTAATCTGTTTGGAGCAGATCCAAAAGCTTCCTCTTTTATTTGCCGGCTGATTGTTAGTGTCTTTGATGGAGCGACAAGCAATAAACCCTTAGTCTCTAAAGACAACAGTGTACAACATCAACCTATGCTCTGCAGATAAATGTGAAATTCATGCATTACCAAGAATCACTACAGAGGCATGTAACGTACACGCAACTTGTGTCATGGGTCAGAGATTTCAGTGCACATTAGCACCCATCAGTATGTCACTGGAAGGCAGAGAAGATGGCTCACATGCTAGGCTCGGAAAAGGCAGGTCAGTTGGAATGCTTGCCTTATTATGACCCAGAGCAAAATGTGCTAATCTTTTGCTTTACTCAACTGAAATAAATCTCACCACTCCACTCCAATCCCTGCAAATGCCACTAAACTCATTTTCTTACATCCCGGTGTGCAAATGACTCTACTTCACCTTCTTTGACTTCACTGCAAGTGATGCCGAGATCCATAAAATATTATATAATTGCCCAATAAAAAACAGGCTATGTATTAACAGGGGACTGCCAAATCTCATTAACTGGAGGTTGGAAAAACAGATGAGTGGCTCATATCAAAACAGCCTCAATGATTATTAAACCAATTTTACAAGGGGATGGAGGCCGCTTAGTCTTATCCACAGCATGTGGTTGGATATGAGGGAAGCCTCTGGGTTTCAGACTGGAGTCTAGGGAACCAGTCAACGTTGTAATCACTCCTCGCCGGGCTCATGAGAGATGAGATGGCTCCCATGAGACAAGAGGAGGAAAAAACGCCACCTCTTCTGCCTCTCAAAGTCAGCGAGTGTCCCAGAGCTTGCTGGGTTCCCACATGCCTGCGGCCCCGTGGCTACCCACACGGTGAGCCCAGGTATGTGTGGTATGTCACCTGCACACGTAGGGAGCTGTCAGAGGCCTGGCCGGAGGCTGGTACACCCCTGCTGAGAAACTTGATTTAAACACTCCAGATGAAGTACGAGAGACTGAGTGCTCTGAGAGAGTGGGGGTGGCTGCCCCGAGACAAGTCTAAATCTTTGTATGTGACGGGCTCCCACCCAAATCGTCCAATCAGCCTCAGCACCACACTTTACACCAGTTACTCAAGAATCAAGCTTACATATCGAGTGAGCGCCGAGTGAACACTCATCCCCTGAGCTTGGCATCCTGTAATACACATGGCGTGAGAACGGGACCCGCACTGAGGATGGCATTGTCGGTGGATTTCTACTGTATAATTACACTCAATTAGTTTGAGCTGCTTAGCAATAATATCAGACCTCTCCATTTGTCTGCCTGACGATGTGGGAGCCAATCAGATTAGACTGAGCATTTCTTCCCATCCAGCTACAGAACTTGCTCCCCTGCTTAGTTTTATGTCTCCAGCCTGCATTGTAACAACCAGCTGTAATGGGCTGTGGGGGCAGAAGAAGGAGGAAATCCAATCTTGCCAAGCGGACTCCATGCTGGCTTACCATCTAATTCATTTGCACTTAAATTTAGCATAAACCAAACTAATTTGTCTGTTTTGGGGCTTGTTTCTGGGGCAATTTTATTGCCTTACTTTTGCCAGTGGCGAATGGGCCGGGGAAACAAGTTGCAGCTTGATATAACAGCATGGCAGCAAATCAGCGCGTAAAAGACTTTATACAAGGAGGAGGCTTGACAAAAGCCAGGGGGATTTAGCTAAACCCAAATACTTTGGAGATAAACAGGAAAGCACTACCACATGCTGTTTATTCAATACAACTCACAACTATGCAGCAAGCGTTTAATCAGTAATGTGGAGCACTTGATTATTAACCCTCCCCTGCAGAGTGTTTTCAATTTGGCCTTTTGTTATCAATTATCTCTGAGCATGATTGCACTGCTGCACACATTATAAATGTTGGCAGGGAAAAGGGTGTGGAAGAGAAAACAAGGACATGCTCTCACCAATTTAGGCATCCTTGGGTTGATGAGTATTACTTCACAGTTTGAGGAAATGCATTGGACACTACATCTTGGATGTGGTTCTTTTGTTGGATGGAAATGAGACAGATACATTTAGTCATTGTTGCAGACATAAACTGAAACAAGGGTAAGAAGACAAAGATAAGGAGAGCTGCATTTTTGGCAATGATGAGCATCCAGTATGGTCTGGGGAGGCGACAAGACACTCATCATATCTATTATAACCGGCAGTCACCAAGTCTGAATGTTGAAGTCAACATGCAGAAGTGCCTTGTGATTGCATATTACTTCAGACGTGCTGTTTACCTTTTGGAAGGGCCTTTCACATTGGATGAGGTATGTGTGTGTGTTGTGCTAAAACTTTGTAACTTTCCAAAAAATCACAATCTGACAGTCATTGCCAGGTGTATACATAAGTGTGAAAATGGGGAGAGCTCCAAGTGCTCTGCAAGTTCATTTCTCTACATTCCTACTTCCGACACCGCATCGATTGGTCGCCCATGCTTCCACACAAGGAGATGTTGACTACACGTAAATGGGTTTTTTCAGAGCATGTTCATTGATGACTACCAGTTTCTCACCCAACTTACATGATAAGATGTGGCAGTATTGCTACATACAAAAAATACTACAAAAATACTAACAAAAATATTATGGCTGAAAGGAGGTTTTGTTTGATAGGTCCAATTGCTTGGTTGACACTGAGGTATTTTTACCTACTCTGAATCCTAATTTCAATTGTTTGTTTAGAATATATTCCCAATGTTACCCAACATGGACTCTCTCTCACAACCCTAGGTTTCTGTAATGGCCACCATTCTGAGAAATCATGTTTTTCTGTCAGTTTGGCATGGTGGATGGCTCTTAATACTACAAAACGCCACTCAATCATATCCTTAATACAATACTATGGGGAAAGCCTGTGACGGCAAAGATGGCGTTTATCCTACCCCTCCCGCTAGACAGCCAATTGTCTGCTTTAACAGCCAAAGCGGGAATCATGTTTCAGCCAATCGTGTGGTTCCACTGACGTAAGGGTCTGTCACAATTCTTCTACTGCACATGCGCGGAAGTGGTAACGCATGCGTAGTAGAAGTATAACTGGTTGGGAAAAATGCTTTTTAAACTTTATTTTGGGGCAAAGTTGTCAAACCTTTTCAGCAATTTTCATCAGATTTTAAAGCAGATTCTTGTCATGTAGATTTTATGTCCCGGTGACCAGTAAAAGTGCAGTTCTGGCTCTCTCCCCATTCAGTCAGATAGGAGCTTGGTCTTGTTAGTCCGAAATAGCTGCCCGGAGCCGTTGCCAAGATGGCGGCTGAATGACTTGCCTATAAGGGCTTTGGCTGTAGCAAATTCAAATTGCAGAACGAATTCCCCCAAAACTGAAAAAAAAAATTTATTTATTCAAGATTTAGATTATATATGTCCGCATGTTACCTCAGTGATGGGATGTTTCTTAACGAAATGCACCTTGGGAGTTGTAGAAAGTAAATAAATTAAGTCACAAGTTTATAGATACAAATTGCAGTGCTTCACAATCAAGACTCAACGTCTCTTCTTACGTTTTCAGGTGTACAAGCTTGTGCCTTCAGAACCAGCACAATTGCTCATCACTTGTACTAACGATTCAGCAGGAGAGTTGTATGTCCATCCAAGCATTGAAGTGCTCCAACTGTCAGTCACCTAACATTGTCTATGAAGAAAATTAATTGGATTTTTACTTCCAAAAACCAGAGGCGCCCCGAAATAGCTCCTAATTCTTTGAAACCCTGTTGTGGTTACCACTTGCTTGTTCCACCTTAGCTCTTTCCCGCCTCCACTCTATTGATCACATTTGGACAACCCTCGCTCCAAGAGCTGACAAAGATGTTGGCAAGCATTACACCCATTGTACAGTTTCAAAACCACATTTTTTTCTACAGTCCATGACATACTCACATATCCCCTTAAGCATTAGCAGTTGAACAAGAGAAATCTTCTGATTCTATTGTACCACAGATGACACTTTCTAATGCCTTCCGTTTCTCTGTTGATAAACCATGTTTACCTCCATACACATATTTAACTAAACCCTTGCGATAGCCTCGACTGTATAGGATAGACCCCTGACAGAGCTTCTGCCATGACCTAGTTAAAGCTGGCTGGCAGCAGCTAGTAACAGCTCACAGACCGTCCACGGCCATCAGGCTCACCGTGCGCGTCCCTGCATGACGAAGAGAGTCTCATCCGCAGGCCGGCATCAAATGATAAAAATAAATAGAGGCACAGAATCAACCCAGCAACACTGCAGTTATGTAATGTAAATGGCGCCCCAGTTAATCGCAAGCGCTGCTGTATCTGCTGCTACTCTGGGCCGTCCCTGAGCTGCATAACCTGATCCAGATTAGATGGTCCTAGTACCCAAACTATTTCCTGTTACATGAGACGAGCACTGTAATTAGACGCATCAATAAGATGCTGATAACGCTGACTAAGGGTCCCCTTCACTTACAAATGTGCCAGGCCACACACAAATGTACACAAAGGAAAAAACGGCAATTATTTAGTTGAATGAAGCCTGGAGCTTTGAGCAGCTTTGGAGCAAACAGGAGAATTCCCTTAAACCATGCCTGCATACATTCAGGAAACATATGCTGGCTCAATGCATTATGCATGTGTTAGGTAGTGGTCCTGACTGACACTCAAGCCCTATGTTCACTAAATTACCCAGAGACGATTGATAGGAGCTTTGTATAAAGCTAGGCCATGACATCCATCCAGAGAAGAGTAGACATAAATATTTGACCTGGTCCTCAGCTGACATATGGTATTTTGTCTAGTTTTGTGTGCTAGTGTGAAGTGGAAATCTGTCAGGGGCGTCCCAAATGGAATATCGCTCTTGTTCCATCATCCTTACAGACCATGAAACACATAGAAAGCCTAAAATGTGTGAAAGCAACAAAACAAGGCCAACCATTTTCTGGATGAAACGCGAGTGCAACCTTCAGCTAAAAGGGTGACAAATGTGTGACAAAACTGAGTGAGCAGCACTCTGTCAAAATAGTGGATCACATAGGGTCATCTGTCAAGATCACACACCAGGTTATGTAAAGTGCATTGTTAGCAGATGTGGCTCTGCGTTATGTAAATTCTGAAAACTGAGCGAAACTGCTTCACAGGTGACACAGAGGAAAAAAACAGATCATGAAAGCTCATCCCTGTCGTCCGAGGGAATGTCAGAAACAGCCTCTTGTGTTTTCTCAGATGCCTGAAAAAATAAATGTATCGGAGGCTCATATCCTCCCAGGAAAAGGAGTGTTTATAGGGCTTAGTAGGTTTATCAGTGCCAGGGCCAGTAGGGCCACAAGGGCCAGAGACATCATGTCCCCCATCAGCACTGGAAGGATAGATACCCAGGTTTTAGTTTAGAGACAAACTCAGTGGCCTCAAACTAAGTGACCTGTGGTGGAACAAAGGCTAATTTGACCACAGAGATAATAACCATGATGTCTGATGATGATGGCTGTGTCATTCATTCAGCATGATTTTGAAAACAAAATAAAGGCTTCTTTTAATTGTTTGAAATCAAGCAATACCATAGGAAATCTGTCTTTTATGGTGTGTATAGGGTCTTTCAGTCATAGAAGTCATATTTCCTGCACATAGTAAGCAGCTCCATTCATTTAACTTGAATCAAACATGGTAACAAACTTTTCAACCTCAAATTTGATACACCAATCAAAAGCAGCTTGCACTTTTCATGGTTGCCCATGCCACTGAATCAAATCTGCACACTGCCACCAGATCTATGCTGGACCTTTCCCAAAAGGCCCCGGGCTTCCTCATGTCCCACTATTAAAACAAGCCAGAACCCTTATGCTCCTGCCGCCCCGAGTTAGAATACATCATTAAGGGAGGAAAGAGTGGGAACAGAAAGAGGAAAGAGATAAAGTAAGACAAAGAGACTGACTTGAGTAAAGATGCGAGAGGAGAGAAAGTGGGTGAGCGTTACAAGAGGACAAAAAAGAGAAAGTCAAATGAATGCACAAGAGGGGAGAAAGGTGAAAAGAAGGAAAATATAAAAAAACGGAGGAATGGATGCATGCATGGATAGTCGAGTGGACAAATGTGAGCATGTTGAATCATAAACCCATATCACAAATATGACCTACTTTCAGGCTCACAGTAAACCAGGACGCCGTGTATCCAATTAAAGTAATTAAAGACACAGTAAATCTCATAACAACCAATAACTATAAATGATAGCGGTAATGTTTGGAAAATCTTTAAGTATCACCCGGTCGTCGGATAAGAAACAGCGCAAACCACATCACCAAGTAAACATCACCAAAAAACTGTGTCCCAGGAAGTTACACATTCACAAAGATGTGGATAAATGATGAAGTGAGCACACTACAAAGTCTTGTCTCACCCAGATGGTTTTGAATCAGTCACTGCAGTGCTCCTTCTGGATTCAGTCTCAAGTCACAGTTTAAGTAGGAAATGATTGACAGACTTAGGGGACTATGTCCCAAATCAAAGGAAAAGAAGAAATCAAGATATTTTTTATACTGATAGATTAATTGTTGATGTTCTGTGGATTAGAGAAGCTATCTCCGGATGGGTATTTATTATTCAGAGTATTTATGTTACATCAGTCTTGTCGTTGATTTCCTAGAATTTCTAAGGATTGACCAAGAGGATCTGAATGAGAAGTAACTTATATGTGCATTGCTTTGAGTAAAAGAGGGATGTTAGATGAATGAACATTTATGGTTATTCAAAATAACGCATATAAAAGGGAGAAACAGACACAATGCAAACCTTAGGGATGGAAAAATAGATATGAAGGAACTATATAATATTTGCTCACAAGGGCAGCACGGGGTTTTCCTTTAAGCACTAACTGTGCTTTCAGACCAAAAGCGAAGCGAGCATTCGGGGCGGTGAGTTTACATACAAAGTCAATGCGAAGATGCGTAGAGCTGCAATTTCCTGTCGGGTGGCGCGAAGCAAAGCGAAGGGGGCGGTGCCCGCGACGCGAGGGCAACGCGACGGCCTTCGTGTGAGTTGAAAATTTCCCACTCAAGTGAATTTTCGCGGGTTCTAATCGCCTTCTCGCGTTGTGTGTGAACACTTGCAGTGAATGTACTCACGCAAGGAAAGCGTCGCAAGGATTAAATTCGCGTTTGGTCTGAAAGCACCATAAGGCTCACATGCATGTCAGCCGTGGGTTAAGATTAAGATAGGTCATAAAGTCAGCCAGTCAAGTCACGAAAGCCTCAAAGTACACCATAAACAACTACATTCCCCCGGAAATTTAACTTTATAACTATATATTACTTAAAGGTTTATTGTGTTTAAGGGTGTATTTGTCCTTTGACGAAATACACCCTTCTAATAAGTTACACTGACAGAATGCAGTCTTAAACAGTAACCATTTAATCTGCAACAAATGTGTCCTTGATGGCTTCAGCATATCCTATGGCAATGCTATTTTAAGACTCTTGATTTATTATTTCCTGTGCAATGACTGCACTGTATGCAGTCTGCACTGTATGAAGTCATTGCACTTGGTGGGGTAGGGGATTAAGCTTCTTCACCACCATGTAGACACAACACAGCAGCCGCTATGAGGCTACACTTGACATTCTAGCAAGCAGATTCACCTTCAGTTAACCCTGAGCCAAAACAAGTTTCCACTCCTGTGATTCGAAAGAACGCCCGGCATAAAGATAAGCCTGTCAATCACCGGCAGCCTCGGTGGAGGCTGTTTTTTCTCTCTGCTGCTTGACACGTGGATGTGTGCTCTTGCAACTTAGTCTCAATGCTTGAATCTCAGGGTGTCTGTTGAATTCTTATAAAGGTTTTACTTGGTCCTTTCATTCTGAACACTCAACACAAGTGGATCTTTCCTGGGAAAAGATTTGCCTCAAAACAGGAAATTAAGCATTTTACATTCCTAGCAGATGGAATAAACAAAACACAGAGTTGGTAGTTAGCATGAGGTAGTTAGCCACTATGTTTAAAGAGACAAAAGTGCGCCACCTACTGAACCTCAAACAGAAAAATATTGATTCATCAACAAATGCTCCGTGGGAAGCGCAGTCCAAACAAGCCACAGCAGTGACAGCAAAGACAACATCATTAACAAAAACACCACTATGACTAACTTCTTTTAGAGATTTAAATAAATGTAAATGTAGATTTGATAGACAGTATCCACAGTGGTGGCTAAAGTGTCAAGAAACTTAAGAGCTGATTCCAAAAAGTGCATAGTACAACAGATCATTAAGACAAAATGAGGACATTCCACAATGTCTGGCTAGTTTCCAAACTACTGAACAATCTAACACAGCGTGTGTTGGGGATTGACTTACCGGCAGGACGCTGTCCAGAGACAATCTCTTTAACTGCTCTCTCCTTTCCAGGTGTCTGAACATGGTCCCTGTGCCCTGTAGCGATACACACACCTGGGAAACCCTGGAGGGAGGGAAAAGGGGAGGAGTGGAGGACAGAAGGAGAGCGAGAAAGTCAACAAGGAATACCTCATGTCCAGTAGGTTTCATTTCCACTGTTAAAAGGGCTTTCACCTTTTACATGAGATCAGAGTCCAAGTCAAGAGCAACAGAGGCAGCTATTTAAGACATGGTTACAGCAGCTGTCTTCTTTTGTCACTTAATAACCTACTTTCTTTCTCTCCCATTTGTTTCAGCTTGTGTTCCCCTCTCTTGGAATTCAAGCTGGTACAGGAGCGGAAATGTGGCCCTCTCCTCAGGCCTGACAGGACTCTGGCTAGATCTTCCAGCTAGATCTTACTGCTTGCTCTCGGCGTCACCCAGGCATCCCGCCCTACAACCCAACCCCAAACTACAAGCTTCAGTCCTTTTGTTGTTTTAGGCTTCTCCAAACAGCGCTGGGAACCAGTCCGACCTGGCCTGACTGAGGCCACAGCAGAAGATAAACACTTCACTTCACGCATACTACTCCTTTACAAAGAGCCCGGGCTTTAGACTCACAGTTGTGGTGCACAGAGTAAGCACACCATTTCCTCATTGGTGAAGACAGGGTCAAAGGTCAGCTGATGGACGCCTCAGGGTCAGGGACCCTGTCTGCGCAACACAACTTATAGAACCATGTGCATGTATGCACGGATAAATCCTGGATGTGTCGGACGTCATTAAGCTAGAGATCACCCGCATGACTTAGTTAAAGTAGACCATATAAATCATGCAAATTAGAGCAAGGATTTATTGTTTTAATTCAAAGACAACACATAAACTATTACTTATAAAGACAAATACACTGCTCAGATTCCCTAATTATGACCAAGAAACGTTTCTACAGAAGAAATCTTACAGGGTCAGACACATGTTCACTGCAGTCCACTCAATGAGCAGCCTGCTTGCTTATTGAATGAATCAGGATATTTTATGTCCACTATTGCCACGTTTCTTTGCCAGTAACAACCCATTAAAAGAGTACCAGATAGTGAACCTTTATTTTAAGATAATCTAAGGGTGCAAACTCTAAGGTAACAAATAATGAGTATGAAAATGGCATGTATGACATTTAATCCACAGTAAACCTCCCAAAATTAATTTCATGACACACTCAGCATGAGATCCGTAACAACATGCCGGCTGAGTGCCACAATTGACTCGGTTCAGAATGAGGCTGGATAGTATTTATTCCATTTTTTAAGGTCAGTTATGTTTGCTTGCCTTGCAAACCTACTTATGCAACCACACTTCCCAAACAGCGTCCCAAAGCCTCTTTCGCATCCGCTGCAGGCTATATCTGTTACACCCTGTCTGAAGCTTCAACAGCGTGACTGCACTTGTCAAACATCCCCACACATCAGCGTGACATGTTCCATCCACTGCCAATCTGGTGAGTCCAAACTTATTGACATCAAGCCGCAAACATCAGAGTGCATGCAGGATCAGTCATTATGTTTTCATCCAGAACTGATGTTATATTTCTTAACATGACACAGTCTCCTTCTGCCCCATTTCTGAATACCCTTGGGTGTCTTGGTTGCCTAATCAGTGAACAGGATGTGAAACAGTGTCTTTAATGACACAGAAACATCAGACTCCTGCCTGTCTCTTAGTCTGGCTTTGTAATGACTAATTGCGCAAGTTTATTTCATCAGATGGTCTATGTTTAGACTGTTTCAGTTTGGTCCCTTTCCGCTGGAGATTAGGACAGAAAGTAAAGCCCACGGCTTCCCTTGGATTCAGAGATATAGGGGGTTATAGGAAATTGAAAGTAAATGATTAAAATGGATTATAGCACTGTGCTTGATTGCCAAGACCCAATGTAGAAAACACTGACAACATTTTCCTTAGGGTATAGAAAGTGCGAGGGATGAGGTAGTAGGTGGATCGGAAATGATAAAGATTAAGCAAACACATTAGATGTCAGATATCAGGGGCATTCAGATAAAGGTAGGCGATAAAACACAGGAACACTCCTACCTTTGACAGTTAAACAAACCAAATGATGTCTTTTTGCAGTCAGCTGCACTCAAGCTCCAACAAGTTGATTTGAGTTTGCATGTGAGATCAAAAAAGAAATTAAGATGCAATAATTGCCGTGCAGAAATACTTTGGAATGCCGTAGACTTATTTCCAAATCTACTGTGCTATACCCTTCAACACCCAGCTCAGCCACCCAGACCCAGAAGCAATTTATCTGTCATCATCAAATTCATTTGGCCGATACGTTTAAGGAGCATTACAGAAATGGTTAAAACTCATTAAATTGTCAAATAGTCTTGGAGCAAAATAAAGCAAAACTCAATGCACTGTTAACATCCATTAATGGCTCAGATAAAGAATGTGGCAATAACAAAATATTAAAGAAATGTTATCAAGACTGAGCCAGCAAATAATGGCCAACAGGGGGCGACTCCACTAGTAGCAAAAAGAGTTACATATATACACGTATACACCAAGAATGTTCCGCAGTGCATTTTTTGAATTTGCTTTTGGTGTTTAATGTAAACAGCAGCAACCAGATGATAATATGGTTTCATCTTCACAACAGTCAACAAACATTTGGGAAACAGAGTCAATCTTGACTGAGTTTGAGCTACAAGCATCTGTCAAGTTCAGACAGCTCAGAACATCTGTCGAGTGCTTGATCCAGGATGTTGATGGGGTAGGTCTCTGTAGCGTCGTGGGCACAACGTCTTTGAATTCCGTTGCTTGGTCAACATGAGTCCCTTTAGGAGCAGAATTAAGTCCAAGCTGGGCCAACATGGGCTACCAGCTGCTGCTTCTACAAGCGCTGCCAGTTGCCATAGTCCATGAGAAAATTACCCTTCTCGCCTACCTCAGTAAATACTTTATTTTTTAGGTATCAATCGCTGTCCTCTTCCTCTTCAAAAAGCATGATGTTCATTTAGAAAATGATGGTCTCATTTAAATAGAGGATAAAGCATACCCTGCTTTAGGTTGTGGCTACCTTGTGATTGACAAGTCGCTACCACGGTAACCTGCAATCAGGATAGATGCATAGAGAGGTGTATCCATGGCGCTGTGTACATTTAAATTGCCGTGAACTTGTTTTGGGTTGTATAAGGCAAGATGTAAAAGAACCAAAATCAGACAAAATGTCACTTGTCTAGCATTTTGTACATTTATACTTTGAATTACAGCATGTTCGGGTTCTCAATCAACTTATTGTGCCAATTCCATTTGACTAAACTGAATTCACTGCAAAATTTTGGTATCTGAAATGCTGGTTTGACCAGGTCCAGGTTAATAGGCCACTCTATTCTGAATGGTTGTTATCAAGAGTAAATGTGGCTTGCTAAAAAGCACAAATTAGTTGGACTATCAAATATTCTTTACATTTTTTACAACCATGCTGTCATTGCTTAAGTTTGTTTGGATCGCAATTCTGAAAAAGCATTTTTTGATGCTGCAGTATTACAATTTTGAATGAGGTTCTATTGAAATGCATTTATTCCTAGGCGTTCCCATATGTTTTACATGACTGGCAATGAACATCTCATCCATTAAGTATTCACTGGTCAGAACCAGCTCTCATAGAAGCGTGCAAATCTGATTGGCTGTTGAAAGCTTGATGTCTATTAAAAGCAGCGCCACGGCCAATTTTCCTCCACCGACAAACTTGTTGACTGTCTTGTTTCTTGGTTGCTTGATTTAAAAGGAAATGAAATACTGGCCGTGACTAATGCCATTTTAAATATGCAGTTACACAATGGTTTAACGAGAACTGATTTGATGACTAACTAGTGATCCAAAGACCAAATAATGCCATACAGTATCCCTCAAAAGATGTGACTGTCTTGTGTTTAAATTAAGCTTCACAGCTTTTTTCAAAGAACTGAATCATTTAAATGCTCCTTTGCTTACGTTTATGACAATCTAAGCACCCCTCTGCAACTGCAACCCATTCAGGGCTGTCCTCCCTCCCTTCAGATTCTCTGTGATTTACACCAAAAGCAATTACTGATATGTTAAACCGGTTCGGTGTTGACCTACGCAGAGTGCCACGCGTCAACGCCTATAGCCCACATGGTCATCCAGCCAGCTATCCAGCCAGTCGGCAAGCCAGCCAGTGGGGTGGAAAGAATATAATCAAAGGAGGCCAGGAGGACGCTGACATCTGGGAGTCTTTGTGCTGTAGGCCTAATTAGATGCCAGGGTGAAGGGAGGAGGCGCAGTGGGATAGTGTGTGTCTGTGTGTGTGTGTGTGTACAACCAGAATGGGGAGGTTGTTTTAGGTGGGATTGGGGGGGGGCTCTCTTTTTAACATCTGCTCTCAGAACAAGGGAGGAGCCAGCTGAGGTCACAGAGCCCCAGACAGCTCCAAACTACAACAGGGATAATGTGAGGGGATAACAGCTTAATGATAACACTTAAACCCATTGCTAGCTCACTGTACTAAAAAACAGACTGTAAGCCTCATGGATAATGGTGATAATAAGCCCAGATTGTCCATGAATATGGATTGTCTTGGATCAGATTTGATACTCTTCCTTTGTAAGCTGAGAAGAATTAGGCAGCTGTGCATTTATTGCAATCACCAGCCTTTTAGTGGCATTCTCTGTAGCCAGAATAATTCTATGGTAAAGGTCTCCTGAAGAAATACAGTTGCTTCGGCCTCTGGCTTTTGACTTCGAAGTGTTACAGAGACCTCTGCCACAAGCTGTAATACTGCCCTTTGTACCCAATACAGTCAGGCATTCACCGACACATATTCTCATTTCACAGAGTGCAAAGAGTCGCAACACGTAACAAATCTTTGTTGCGGTAATTCAAACAGAGATATCAACTGGGTGAAGTGTGTGGCTTGAACTTTGTCCCTTTTCTCATGAAAGGAAGCCTTTCATTGAAGAGTAATTGCAGTGGAATTTGCAATAAAAGAATGTCCTGCATTTGCTTTTTCATTGTGAATTGATTTAGTCATGGATTATACATTAAACTACACGATAAATGATGGGGGAAATAAATTTAAGCAAATATTTACATGGCCATCTGGAGGAGACGAATGAAGGAGGGAGAGCCAAGGACTTAAGAGAAGGGGATTCCAGACCTGCATTTTGCATGAGTTTTCAATTAGCACACACATCTATTACAAACCTTTAGAAAACACACAGTTCTCAGAAAGAAAAGCCTCTCGGCCAAATAGTGACCTTGATGATCAATACCCGCCCCCCCCCCAAAAATAGAGCAATGCCAGGAAGTGCCAGGGTCTGAGAATGGATGGTGAATGGGAGGTTGGACATTGATTGGTGCACCCCCTTTGCCCCAGGAACCCATTCATTTTGTCCCCGTGCCCTGTGCCTGCCTTGAATGAGGGAGAGACTGAAACCGGGTCAGCACAGAGGCATCCCCCACGGTACAGAGCCCATTTCTCCCTTTATTTTTCTTCTGAATGATTCATCCAGATTGCCATGTCCTGGAAGAAGAATGAATGACCGGGAAGATTATACGTTTGAGTCTCGCTTTTAATTTGCCTGCTACACCAGGGGAAGTGCGGGAGGGGTGACGTTGGGGGTGCTATTACTTTCCATTCATTGAGGAGAAAATTGAAGCATGCAAGTGTCTGATGTGGGGTTTAATGTGCAGAGAGAGAGAGAGGTCCATCTGTATTCTAGCAGCACAGATGGTCTATGCTGATCGGATGTTTTGAGTCCCTCTGCTGGCCAGCCTGTCTGATCCTGCCTCTGCATGTGTCCTGGTACAGTTGGCACAACCAACTGTAGCCTGGCAGAGCCTAACATGGAATTACTGTGTCTGCCTCGGACAATAAGCCATATTTTACACTGGTCTGTTGTTTTTATAAAGTCAGCAAACCAATCATTAAGCAGAATGTCTTTTTCTGAATTTTTCCAGTGATTGCTCATGGCTTCTGCCATATAGTGCATCAGTGTTTAAACCATGCTGGTCATCACAACAAGTTTAACTTTTAAGCATTTATTACATGAGTGTAAAAACAAGAGGCTTAACGCCAAGGCTAGGGGGTCAATTTAACATACCCTTTAAAATGAATGTTGATGCTGAAAGTAGGGGAAGGTCCATATCAACATTCTACGTGCTAATGTAACTCATTTTTGTCACATTAATCAAGACAAGTCAGAACATGTTCACATGTATATCACTTTAAATATCACGCTGTGCGAGCTTGTGTGTCAGGCACTGGAACCACATAATTAGGAGAAGTGTGGACTTGTAAAAGCCACATTATTGTTCACATGTGACAATAGAAGCTTTGTCTGCATAACTAGCTGCCTGTACAGACGGTTATTTAGTTATGTCTTTGGTTTCGAGTGTTATCGTGATTATAAAAACCCAAGGACAGCCTTTACATCGCGGAATAAAAAACGTAATGTGCTTCGAACACAATGAGAATGAGTAGAAGTATTAAGTGTGTTTGAGAAATGTGTGCAGACAAACAGGGAGAGGAGTACGACTAATGATTATTCACATTTTCTTTTCAATTAATTAACTGGTCCTAATTTGTATCCTGTCAAAAAAGTCTCACCACAAGTTCTCAACACCCAAATTAAAGTCTTCAAATTGCTTGTTTTGTCCGACCAACAGTCTAATACCCAAAGGTATTCAATTTACTATATTGTAAAACAGAGGAAAGCAGCACATTCTTGATTTTTAGAAGCTGGAACTGGCAAATGTTGACAATTTTTCTATTTATGTTGCTATCAATTCACTTATTGTTGCAACAAGACCACCATGCTTCCACCGAATGCTTAAAGGCAGGGGCTGACATAGTAAAGTAAGCTCTTGTGTATTTAATCCGCATGGAACAAATGGAGCTCCTCATAATGTTTTTACAGTCACTAAGCTGTGAGACATGCTGGAGGAGCGTGAGGCATTTGTAAATCATTTGGTGCGCGTTCACAGTAAGCAGACAGATATGTGACACCTAGTTCTGCATTTTTTAATCGCTTGTGCTTATATTTGTGCTCATCACCAGATGCTCCAGTTCTGTCTCCTCAAGTGTTCTTCACATTGGGATTTGTTTAGTTTGTTTTGTAAGTGATACATTTGACACAATTTGCATATGGTCCTCTCAGCCATGCTGTTTTTTTGAAGAGTATTATCAATATTTGATTTAGCCTATATGTTCAACAAAGCTTGTAAAACATGAAATGACCGCAATCAATCAGCACTTAGACACCGAGAAGACTGAAAAGACTGGTTCTCATGTTATACTAGGCAAACACCTAAATTACTTCCGAACTAAAAGCATTTCAAACAAGATAAAGGGAACCAATCTGCTAACAAGAAAAGGTGTTTCTCAGACACTTTTCATCATAAAAGATCTGCCAGAACTTGTCTGAGCAGCTTTAAATCTTGTTTAGTCAGCAGTACTTAGCAGGCAATATAATGTGGGGGGTTAAAAAGGAGGGAGGGGTGGGACAGCTAGTAGGGAAAAAAGAAAAACAATGAGTACAATGTCGTCATCCTGTTCACGAGGGGAGTCCCTGCAATTCCCTGCGCTGATCCCACGAGATGTGTAGGATGCTTTAATATATATCCTGGGAAAAAAATTTCCTGAGCTTCCTGTCGAGGGACGATCCACTGCAACCCAGCGTGCTTCAGCCGACAGCGTGACACTCTGCTGAACTCTCTCATGATAGCGGTTCAGGTAGAAACAGGCGAGAAAAATATACTCCAAAGGCCCAGGGGTGATACACCAAGGCAAGAGAGGGCAGAAGAATTTTCTGACCCTTATCAAAATACACAACTGTGCCCTCCCTCCCACTTTGGTATGTGAGCGTCATGCGATGGGCAGCTCACAAAAAAACTGAACACACACATTTCATCAGCAGGCAGCTGACAGCTTGAGAAACAACAGAGTGTTTGTGTGTTTATCTCTTCAAATGTTTTCCTGCATGCTTTCTCACACAGAAATGTTCCGTAGACAGCAGCTTCCACAGTTAATCATTGACAACATATGAAAACAAGCACAAACGCCTCACTGTGTATCATAGTTCTCCATAAAAAGTCAAAAATTAAAGGTTTTGCGTGGTAAAGACTTTTTTGACTGTGATTTGTTAATATAGTTGTATGTTTTACACTTTATTGTGCTTAAACAAAACATAATTATCAGCATTTTATATTTAAAAATCATGCTTTACAGTATCTTAAGTTATTAGCTAGCGTTAGTCTACATACATAGCATTACACGTTTTAGCTAGCCAACATTATAATTTAGCTAGCCTACTTTTTAATTTTCATTATGATTTACTGCAACTAGCAAATAAGCTAAGCTGCTACACATGAAGCGATAACTAGGATAGCTAGCTGACGTTCATTTACCTCATTTACTCAGTATCATTTTGGTTATCTTGAAATAAATTAAACTAGACAATTATCTATCAGTTGCTACATCTTTTAAGGTGAGAACAGATAATTAGTAAAGCTAGCTAATATTGATTTAGTTACTTTTTTCCATTTGTCATTTCAGTATCATTTAGCAAATGCCCATTTCAAGTCGAACTTACTGCTAACAGCTAATAAGCTAAGCTGCTGCATCTTTTTGGGTGTGAAGTTATAGGGTAACATTAGCTAACACAAATTTAGCAGTACCTTTTGTAATGTTTCAAGTCTCCCACTCTAAATCTCATGGGGTTTTGTTCTTATGTAAAGCGTTTTCAGTCGCTTCTTGCGTGTTTAAACAGTGCTATAGAAATAGCATGCGCTTCAGTATTCAGTACAACACTTAAAACATGGCTCAAGACAAACCCATTGGGTGATCACTACTCTAAACCTTTGTATGGAATCTCCAACGTGGAGAATATTTAATTTAAATTTTGTATGATGTTGTTTTATATGTGATAAGTACATTTTGATAATTGTATTGTTTTTAATTGTTTTGTATTGTACTCCTTGTATTGTTTTGTAGGCTATTGTTCAGGGTATATCTTCCTGCCCAGACTACAGCTGTATTCTGGCCCAAAGGATGTGTTGTGCATGGCCCCTGTTAAATAAATTAACAAACAAACATTTATCATGCTTTGCGTTAACGCTAAAAGTCAAAAAGCAGGGCTGAAGTTAGGCTAGGAAAACCTTTAATATTACTCAACAAGGAAAACACTGATGTATGTTGCTTTTGAATAAAAAATCCGTTTGTCAGGATGAACTTAAACTATATACACAAACTATACACACAAATGAAATTGTCAAACTTCTGACCCTAAACTGATAACTTTTTTCAACTCTACTTACCACATTAATCATTAATTGACACCTGTCCCATAATGCTGTGCACCCATTTTTGCTCACTTCTCACACTTAAAAGGTGAAGAAGTTCAGCTTTCCATAATGTGAGAAGACAAACAAGCAGGAATTCAAACTCACTCTGCGCCGGCCGGATCCTCTCCACTCAACAGGTTTGCAGCCAGCTCTTTAGTTCCCAGACTCTCAGAGGTGTTTTGGTTAGGGAGACAACCTGATGATGTGGAATTTCCTTTGATGGAAGCTGAAAACATGCTGTCGTAAATTCCCCTGGAAGTGTTGCAGAGGGGAAGCCACGCAAAAACACACACTCTTTAAACACACTATCTGTGCTGCCAGTGCTGGAAGTCTGCAGCAACACCCAGTAAGACTTGTAAATAGAAGGGAGGGTGGAGGGTGTTGGAGGGAGTTAGGGAGGCGGGGTGGGGCGGGAGGATAAGGAGAGTGAGGAGAAGTTCCACATTACATCACCAGCAGCTGTTGACAGGCCTGTGTTTATTAACTAACTGCCAGGGCTGAGGGGAGTCACACCACATGCTGCACGCTTTCACACACACAACATGCCCACTTGCATCTAAAACACTGGAATGACAGACATGCAGCTAGGTGCAAGTACCAACAATTTGCAGACACATGGAGGAATGTTTTATTTTTTTTTGGTAAACACAAAAAAAAACCTAAAATGCGTATGTGCTCTCAGCAAAGTTTTTGTCTTAGGCTTCACTTTTTGCTATTTCTTTGGCCTGATGGTGTTACTTGTCACCTGTTTACACTGGCTATGAGACTTGCTGACTAGACTAGAAGAGTTGTTTTCCTGACTCAGATAGCACTAACTGTAATGGTATTACTGCGAAGCAAGAGCTGCTGCTGCTGATGCATTCCTTAAGTGTCTCGGCTTGGCAGAGTCCCCAGCCTCTAAGCTCGGCCTGCATTTCTCTCCCTCCCATTCTCTGTCTCTCTTTCCTTTTTTGCCTTCTCATTTAAATGGAGGCACATGACTCTCAGTTTACTGCCAAGTTGACTTCTTTATGCAGGCCAGGAGCCACCAGCGCTTTGCTTTTCATTGGGCCTCTCTGCAGGGCACTCCTTAGCGCGCCACATTCCTCGCTGCCACCCATCCTTGTAGCTCACAAGGTGCAAAGATGTCGAAGTGACCTTATCCCTAGATGACATATTTAGTTTTCATTTTCTTTTTATAGGATCAAACTCAAATGTGCTTTTCCGTAAAATAAACTTTGAATTTCATGTTTCTAGCCGGCTGCCTGGGTGTCAGAGCCCTGCAGAGCATAGCAGCGGCCGCCCACTGGTTGACATCCCTAACCACTATGAACAAATGCTCCGCTTCAGCCCGTCTCTGGCGCATTCCTTGTGGTCTCAAATGCAATCATTTTTCCAGTGATTCCATTCTGTTGTCGCATTCTTCCCCTCTAAAATCACTCACTGTATTGCAACATTGTTCGCTCACGGAGACAGAGTGGACTGATGGCATTGCAAGACTTTGGGCTGTCAAGAGCTGAAAAAGATAAAAGATTGCAAAAATCTTTTGAAAACAATTGCTGCGCCGTTTTGAAGCTAGGCGAACAGCCAGGCCAAACAAAAGAACGTGAGCATCACCGGCATTCAATTAAACCTAAATGTCAGGAGCTAATCAGATTAAAAGCGGTGCTGGATTATGCTGATCGGCATCAAATGTTATGAAGGAGAAGGGTAACAATATGAGGAGATTGACCATGTCATTTTCAGTTAGCATTAGATAATGGGAATGTTTGATTTCTTAATTGGAAGCTTGTGATGTATTCTTTTAATCTAATAGAAAAGACCAAATGTCCTGAATGAAAGGATTGCCACATTAACATTTTTAAATTATGTAATTTTTCATGCAGAAACATATATATATATAAAACATCAAAGGCAACTTTTATTTTTATCATGTAGTTTGAGTTTTGTCCATCATAAAGCTGAATGCCTGACACCTAACAGGTGCACTTTGCTACCTGTTACAGGTAGCATCATCATGAGAACAGTCACATGTGTGTCTTGTGAGCGTGTGCGGATGTGTGAACACATGTGTTTGTCTTATTTTTTTTAAATAGACATGCTCTTATTTTGAAGTAAGGGAAGAAAAACATTTCTCCTTAGCTCTTCCTTTTTATCGTCAGGGAGCTTAACTCATCATTCTGGCACCATCACAAGAAACCTGTCAGGGCAGATTGTGGGTCATAAATCTGGTCAGTATTAATGGTATATTTGCACAGATATATGTGACCTATTGGCAGCTATAGTAAAAGACAAAGCAGGCTCAAGGATCCTATTTTGGTCAAAACCTTGCACATACTGTACATTGACGTGCACGTGTGTGTGCCCTGAGTGTGCAGAGGCAATGGCTAATGATTCTCGAACATAAGTCTTTACCTGCGGCACATCCTGATCCATTCCAGGCATGAGGTCCAACACTTTTGTGTCACAGGTCACAGCCCTGCAGGAGTGCTGAGGAAACGAGTGGTGTGGAGCACAGTAGAGAGAAAAGCCATATATTTTCTGCAGCACTTCAGAGAGGATGCAAAGAGATGGGTCAAAGCATTGAGTATGCGTGCAACGACTTGAGGACTTCCAGTCCTTTACATTGCAACCATGCCTACGCTCGGGGGAAGAAATTGTCACTCCGTCAAGGACATCCTTTTGTTATATTGCTAACATAGTGCAGCTTGGCCTTCTTTTTTTTCCACTGGCGACGACACACGGTCAACATATTCAAAGACATACAGGGTTTGTTTTTCTACTTTTATATTCTAACTGTAGGGAAACCAACCTCTGTATGCTTGAAAAAAGACTGATAGATAGGTTTCTGCAAGGTTTCAACAAGTTTAAGACCTATTTCATGTTCATACTGGCAAAAATGGATATGAAGGAAAAAATCCCAGAATTACTTGCAAGTTAAGTGAATGTACTGTATTTATCTTAACATAACTTTTGAAATCTGCCAGTCCAAATTACATAATGTAAGACGTCTTGTCCTTTGCACACTTTCAGGCTTTAGTGATATCAGAATCAGGGAGCTTCATTGCTTTTATCTGACTGATGTGTAAAGTGATGCTCCCAATGTGAATACAGACCTTCTGACTTCTCATGCAACTCTAATGTCTTTATACCCAAAGTTCCTAATTTGAGTGAGCTGAACTTGCGTTTACCCACACTGGATGAAAGTAACGTTAACAGAAACATTTTTAAATTATTAATTCCTGCAGTAGCATTTTTTTGATGAGAGGAGACCCGCACATCACATCACGACACAGGCCCAATCCCAATCTTCACAAAGTCCGCAAGGGTTAAGGGTTGTCCCACAATCAAATCGTCATGTGCATGAAGGCTCTCCGCAGTTTCTGTGAGTCTGCAGCTCTGCAGACTTTGCCTGAGCGAGAAACCCACAGCTCACAGTGTTGAGAAATTAAACACGGGATAATCAGTTTATAAAAAAAAAAGGTAGACCAACATATATGGAAGGAGCAACTACAAGAAAAAAGAAATTTACGTGCAAGTGTAAGAACCACTCAAAAGCTGTTGCAGCTTTGGAGACGACACAGTGAATATGGTGATTATCTTAGTATGATTTTCGAAGGTGAGTAGGTCAAATACGGCAAGACCTCCATGAAAACGCACAGGAAACACTTAAACACGAACAGATGCATAAATGGATAAATACGCGTCTCAGTATCACTCCATCTTCTTCCAGACGTGTTAGTCTGCTTTTTTCATTCAACCACAGTGTCTCCCTTTGGATTGCTAGCTGCAATTGCGGTCAAGACCAGAGCGGTCATAAAGCAGTCAACTCTGCGGCTTGTTGCAATACTTAGAGCTCCTTCAGTGTACCTGTTATATGAAAAGCCCTTTAGCACGCATTGTCTCCTATCAGTGGGACATTTTGAATGATGCAGCCACAAACATCTGTAATCGAAACACCAGACGATCCCGAAGGTCCAGATGTGATGCAGCACTGTCGAGACAGAACATAGATGGAAATGTATGAAGAAAACAAATTTGACCCTCTCTTCTGACATGAAACTCTTTTCTCTGCTGATATAGTTTCATGCATGATGTGGCTCAAACCACTAATGTAGTGGCCCAGAGATAATTTACATACCCTAAACATTTTGAATCTGATCAGACATGTGAAATTTAATTTTTTTGCCGGCTGCTTTAAGTCTGCTTTAAGTGAATATTTCTGAGGAGCAGGAAGTCCGTGGCCCAAGCTATACACTGACATGCTGGAATGCCTCATCAATGTTATTTGCAGCTGCACTGGGAACCTGACGTTGTCCCCTTTCACATCAGCGGCCCCGGCAAGCATCTTTCTGTGCATGTAAGCATGTACTCAAGAGAGACAAGCGCAGTACATATGGTAAAGATTTCATCTTCCTTAAATCAGAAATAATTCTGGAGTTTGTGCTGACGCCAGTGACTTTTAGTCCACGGGAGGTCAAGCTAAGGAGATTTAGATGAACCAAGATGAAATGCTGAGTAGAAAAAAGGGAAGGGACATGATCCAGCTTTGTCTTTGTCAGCCTTTGTCTAGTAAGACACATACTGTAGTGATAAATTGTGGTTACTCTCCTGATGCAGTTTTGTAGATTCACAAAATGGCTGATAGTATTTTATATTTAACCAAGTGCTTTTTTCTACGTAGCAAACAATGCCGGGCATCCTGCCAAGTCTTTACTATACAAATTGACTTCATTTCATTGAATTGAATCAATGATTTCCTGACGTGGTCTGCGTTCCATTTGTCTCGTCTGTGTCCATACCCCCAGCTGTTTCACAGAATCGATGGCTGTCCCGAGGAAGCAAGGACCGGGCTGTATCTTATGGCTGTCTCATGCAATTTTTTCCCACTCTCCCTGAGGTAAGAGGATGGGAGATTCAAACAAATAGGCCTTGTGCTCCCCCCCCCCGTTTGTATGCAGCGCCATAGCCAGGCATCCTGCCAAGTTCTCCTCCTCTTGCCCCCAGAGCCCAAAAGCAAAAGACAAACCAGAGTGACCACCGCCACCACTGCCTTCACCTCCGACCCTGCTCCCCTTGCACCCTCCTGTTTCTCTTTTTCTCTCATCAGAGCGCTGGCAAACACAAAAGAAGGCAGAGAGGCAGAGTCTGGGTGCACATCCCCACGAATTTGCCCAGATTGGGCCGAGGCGATGATGAAGGCGACCAGGCAGAGGTGAAGGATGAGGCGGAGGATTTGAGGAGAGGCGTAGGAGTGGCTGTTATTTCACGGACAAGACTCCATGCCCTCGCGCCATTAAGCCACTGCCAGCTGGGATGAGGAGTGGCATCCTTTGCTTTCTCTCTTTTGGTTTTCTCTCCATCTCTTGTGTTGTCAATGAGAGCATTGTGTGAGCTGGAGGAAGGATATGAGGTCCCATTTGGCTGTCATTGACATGTAAAAAGAGTGTGCCGGTGACAGCTGAGGAGATCAGCGGCCTGTAATTAGCTGAGGATGTAGGACAGACTCCCACCCCTCCGTGTCAAACAGAAACATCCACTAATGTAGGCGTATCCACATATAAAGATATAAAAGACAGATAAAAATACATACAGTATAAATACAAAGCCAAACTGCCAAGACGCCTGTAGGTAATCTGATGAGTTATCTATTAGCCTACGTGTGAGGTTGCACACTGACGCAAAGCTTCTCTGGACGGCATAAATCTAAAGGCGTAAACCATGTGGTCTAGCCCAGGGTGGCCCACATATTTGAAATAAAAAATTAAATGGAGTACTCAGGGGAGAAGTTTGGATGCACAACTGAGATATTCATCCATGGGAGACACAGGTGCGATAAGCCGACTGTGAATAATAGGTCAGTCTCATTACACCTCATAAATCACATCCGTACTGAATGTGGAATGTGCTGAAGCATCTTAATATGTTTTTTGAGTATGTATGGTCCAGAAAACACAAGGCCGTAATGGATTAAATCCATATTAATACAGTTTAGGCACATTCTTATTAGCGGAACACATTTACAGGTGGATTGTTTGTCTTTTTAAAGCACCTTTGAATGACAGACGCACAAAACTTCATACACAATGTCACACAGCAGGAAAGAGGTGCATCGTTATTCACTTAAGAACATTTAAGACATTCTTCAAAATGGCCCCAAATTTTCTAGCTTATCCAATTGTAGTGCACCTAAATTCATTGTTCACTAGTGGTATTGAGTCAGGCAGCTAATTTAGGTTTTATCTGTCCATGTTTTAAAGCTGCATTAAGCGATTATTTGGCCACTTGCTGGCAGCAGAAGCCAGCTGTTAACACAACGTCGACATATTATTGATTGAAAAAGTTAATGTGACAAACTTATTAGCAAACGTTTGCCTATTTATACATCCAGCAAATACGAAGCGACATTAGCATTCATTTGTAGTCACGTTTCTGTCCACTTAGTAAATGTACATCAAATATTTTCTCTCCTTGTAGCTCTGTTTTAGGTCTCCACCAACTACTGTGAGAAATATGCTGCAGATAGCCTACAGTCAGTTTTTTTTAATGTGGCTGAAAACATACTGACGAGAGTGGTGCGAGTGAGCCACAACACTTAAGTTGGGAGATACAAAAAACTAACAAACAATGAGCTGAAAAATGCAAAAAAAAAATAAAAAAAAAATCCTAACTGCAGAGTCAGGCGACCCCTTTCACAAACACATAATCCTTTTGGATTAGAGAAGCTTTAAGATATCTGCATCCACCTCATTACAACAGTGGCCACTGAGATTTTGTTTGTGGTACTCAGAAAATTGCATTTAAAAATTCAACAACATCTCTTTCCAGAGACAGCATCCCAGTTACTCTGGAAGACTTAAATGTCAACAGCTTCATGGTGACTAGAAAGTAGCCGCTTTGTAATTTAACTCCAAGACATAACTCTCCCTAAAACCACAAATTGTTGTTTTAGCAGTTCTCTTTTCCATACAAGTTAAACAGGAGAGATACAAAGTGTTAATCAGTCAGCTTTAGAGGTGTTGAAAGGTGTGTTTTTCCACTTTGGAAAGAGCCAGGCTAGCTTCCTGTCTTTGCTTTACACTAAAGTGACAACAAAATATAATAAAATCTGATTTGATGCTGATCAGATGCTGTTCTCTATTGGAACCCCACTTTTACAACTGTTTTTGAGCAGCTTTAAGGGAAAAGTTCAACTCTAAATATTACCTTTAAGATGTAATGATGCAGAGGTACATGTACATCAAAAACAACACTGACCTGAATCCATGCTGTTAACACTATTACACTCCACTGTCCAAAGAGCCTCTTACTGGAGGACAGTGTGTGTGCGTGGGGTCATGGGTACTGACAGACAAGTTACCGTGGTGATTAAGCTCCTCTTTCAAACTTGGGTCTCATCTGAAGGTGGGCCTTCCCTTTGAAACAGTGGATCTGGGCATGTGTCAAACCACCACAAGGTCTCAGCACTCGTTCAAAAACCCACCGATGACAGTTGCTGTTAGGAAATGAGAAGAGCCACCCCGCTGCAGAGGACATCGACCTGCGAGACCCTGCTCTCCCATGGGAACCTGTGGACGGTCCTCGTGGCCCCCTGAAACCGGTGCCTCTTCCATCACCCTCCCTGAGCTTTGCAGATAGCCCTTTGATGTCCTGGGATCAGCCGTAGACATGGATGCCTGCAGGGGGAGAGAGCTGAAACCCACCAATAGAGAAGGAGAAAGATAGACTTGAAGAGAGGAGAAAGGCATCCAAGCTGCAAATACTGTCAAAACTGTAAGACAGATACATAATAGATATTGTCATTAAAAAGTCCAAAACAGGAACAAATAAAAGACAAACACTTACCTTAATTTGTCAGGAAAAAAGATGTTCCCTATTTTAGTCAAGATGGCGGTGTGTCCTTTCGGATGGCAATGATGGTCTGTCAGCCCACCATTCAATGGATTGATATGAAATTTGGGGCAAATATTTATGGTCCCCAGGGGATGAATCCTACCAACTTTGGTGATCTCCTGACTTTTCCTCTAGTGCCAGTGAGAGGTAACGCTTTTAAAGTGAAATGCAAGGATGAATTGGCTGGATTACAATGAATGTTAGTAAGACATTCATGTTCCCCTCTAGGGGTAATGTGAACAACTTTGGTGATCCTCTGACTTTGGTGCCATAATCGGGTCACATTCTGTACTATACATTGGTTTATGACCTACAAAAATGCACATTCTTTTGCTACCTTTGGGTCTAGTACTAATTAGCACATGTTAGCATGCTAGCACACTAAACTCAAATGGTTAGCATTAACAACGTTATATTTGCTGAACATCAGCAAGTATGCAATTTCATTGCATGTTGATGTTAGCATTTAGCTCAAGCCACCACTGTCCAGTTTCAGAATCTCAGTATGCAAAGTACTGTTGTTATTCAGTTTGATGTTCTTAATGTATCAATCTGGACTTGACTGGTTTTATTTCTGCATTTCTGTATAATGCAACTACCTTAAATTTGAATTTAAGCTCTTGGTACCGGACCTGCCCGGTAATGGATTTTCGCTGTTGTAGCTGTTTTCCGTCCAAAAACAGAGGTCCTTTGTGTCAACAGAGACCGTCTGGCGGTCAGCCATTATGGTGAGATCGGCTTAGCCGATAAGTTTCGTTTCTGTCGTCAGATTGATGTAGAGAAGAAATTTGCTTTGGCGGAGGCGGTCTTCATCGGCCTCTGCTGGCGACCCTAGGAGCTACACAGACAATCAGGATATCAATCGATTCATCTCTTCAGTACGAAGAGAAAGATCCCTGTAGGATGTTCTGTTCTCAAGCTGTGGCCTATTAAGCATGGGAGAGCTTTTGGTCATAGGAATATTGACTGTTTATCAATATTTCAACGTTTTGGAAGCTTGTTATCAGGAACGTGGTTGTATGGAGAGAAATAATGTTTTGAAGATAACTCCCAATAAAAGTGAACATAAAAACAGTAAATATGGCCAAAACATGGATATTTGCCTGGTATATTTTTGAAAGATTGTGTAATAACTGTTGTATATCAGTTTCTTTTCATCAAATTTACAGTTACAGTTGTATTCCAGGTGTATTATAATCTATTTTATAATGGTTTTGATTGTTTATTGCATTAAAATATAGCTTTTTTACCAGGCGAGGATGAAAATATTCATGTGGTCTGTAATGGTAAAATATATATGTTAAAGTACAATGGATTTATATTCCTTATCTTCTGACCTTTCAAAGGAGACCAGAATTATGCATCTAGGCCTAATGGTTGAGGAGATATTACTGATTTATTTTGGGTATGTTATTTTAGGTGTTTTTCCTGGAAATAGGTTCCAGGGACCATGTAGTTAAAGTAACAAGCACAGAGACCATGAGAAGAAAGATAGATAGCAGCAGACAGTGGGAGACCATCAAAGGTTTCCACCAGTCAAACCTGTAACATAGTTGAGATGGAGGGACAAGCACACTGTTTGTTCTGTAATCCGCTTTCTCATACTGAATTACTGTGGCCCTCGTGGGAATTACTTTCAACCCTTCACAGCCTGACTGTGGGATCTGACACACAACTCAATCACAGAGCTGCATACACCGGAGTGGATATCAGCTTTGAGGACTAAGTTCCCATTTTAGCGAATGGATGATATTTTGCACAAGATTAAATGACAAACTACATTTAATTTCATCTTCATCGCAATTTAAACACTCATGTTAATGCTGCGCTCCATTGTGTCAAAATATTCAACAACAATCAACAAAATGACAAAGCGCCATAGCTTGCTGGACTCTTGGTTCTGCAGAAATGAAAAGACAGTTTCTTATGAATTGATTTTATTGGAAAAAACAACCCCACATGAAGATACAAAAGGACTACCCGTAGTTTTAATTTTCAGGTTGTAAACTGTCATGTAGTGAAAAGTAAATGAGACAAACAGGGTTGTGTTTATGTACCCCCATACAAAATTATGACATTATTTTGGTAATAAAAGAAGTGGTCTGCCTTAGAAGGACCTCTATATTTTAATGTGCCAGTGATGAAAAACTAATTTTAAAGCTTAAGCATATGAACTGATGTTTTACTTTCCTACACAAGAGCCAAATGAATATAAGAGAACATACCACAAAATGAGTAGCAAAATCAATAATTGATTTTAAAGCTAAGAAAAAATATCTATTTTGATAGGTCACCAATACAAATACTCATAAGTAAAAGTGCTCTTGGGTGTATTTGCTTTGTTGCATTGTGCGTTTCTATCTGATGAATGTCTTTCACCCTCTAGTGGTAGTACATTGCTACTAAAGGAGCAGCCGTGAACATGTCTGCAGCAGACTGGTCCAATCACATGTGCTCCGGGTGGTTCTGCAGACAGGTGATGAACTCTTTCACTTCTTTGCCCTCAAAGCAGATCTGGTAGACCGCAGAAAACAAGGGAAACCTACAGAGGAAAAGGGACATTCAAGACTTAGTTCTATAGGATGTCTGGCAGAGGACAGTGCCTGGATGTCATGGGCAGAATGGCTTTGAGTGCAACTAAACAATGTGGCAATATGTTAATAACACTGCACACCCACACAGGTGATTTCACTTCTGGCTGATTAGACTCTGCTCAGGATGAAGGTGGGCAGAGCTATACTGGGAATTACATAATGCCACCATTCTCTGCACAGTAATAAGAACAAATAAGTTGTTTCATCCTAACAGAATCTAATACGAGTTAACTTTATTGTCTCTTTTTTTTATTGCTTTATTGGGCTGCCGTTCAGCCCTAATTACAAAAAGCCTGATAAGACACAGATGCAACAAAACCAACAAGCGCGCGAGTGATGTGTCAGTCGAGCAGTCGCCATCATTCAGTCCAGAGAAGGTCTAATCAGACGTCAAAAATGTGAGAGGACCGTGGCTGTATATCCTGTAACTGTACTTTATACATATAACTGCAAAGTAAAAAGTAAGACAGATCATTTAATTGTTTATTACTTTCATTTATCTGTATGCTGATGTTAAAAAAATTGTTCACAAGTAGAGAAAACCCAATTAACCATAGAAATTTCCACCTCCTCGACTCCTCGAGATGCATTTTAGTTCCTCCCACCCGAGATGCGTGCTCCAGGAGTCGCGAGCAGAGAGGAGTCGAGGAAATGGCCATTTAACAAAATGAGAGGTCCTTTCCTCCTTTCCTATCCTTTAAAGCGACGTCAATTAAATATGACGTGTTGCGCAGCTGCATCATCTGTCCACTGTTAGAACTGTGATTTCTGTCAGATCTTTTGGCACTAAAGTCTATAGATTATTTCTTCACAATCCAGAAACATTCTGTTAACATTATAACATGTAGAAACATCTTGAGGTTCCAATAAACATTATAGCATCTGTTGAAAACAGTCAGATTACAGCAGCCTAATCATTCACTAGGCTACACAGTAGACTAGGCCTACCACTTTTTGCGGTGCGCCTTTTGTCTGTAAACAGGAGATCATTACAGCCTTCAGCTTGATGAGACGAGTGTTTCATCATCAGTCCAGGGTAACATTTATCTCATATAGCCCCAATTACAGCTGTCATCACAGGACTCTACTGTTGGAATAATGTGCAGACTACATGGGCACTATTATTAAAACATGAAACAGATCAGTGCTGAATGTTCTGGTTGATATTACAGCCTAATAATTTGACTTCAGCAGCTGTTTTGTCACGATTATAGCAGCTGAATTGGTGTGATGCGAAGATCGGCTCGGACATTAACGGAACTTATATAGGCCTATACGCATAAATCATCCACCAGCCCCCACGGACTAATTATTTTATCAGATTTAGAGACCAGCATCTGCATGGACGTTTAACCCCCACCTCCACCGTTCCCTGTAGCTTTCCAGGCGATTTCTTTCTTGTGTGTTATATTGATGTGTTGAGTGTTTTCTTTAACGATTTACTTTGATGATTAGAAAGGCTGCTGTCAGTCATTTAAACATTTCCATCCGTGTAGTAATGTCACAGCAAATATCATGGGACAAAACAGAAAAAACCTGCAGTAATAAACTTGACAGGACACTTTCAGCTTCTGTAGTCCATGTTTAGACTCTGATGGAGCTCAGGATTGATCAGGAGGACGGCTGCTTTACTCCAAACACTTTTACTGTATGAAACTGGACTCTGTGTGAGACCGTTTGGATGTGAAGAACACAGAACATGAATTAACACCAGATCCTGACCGATCCTGTCGGCGTGTCGAGACATTCATTATTATTATTAATTTATGTTGCTGTGGCTCGTGCATAAATGCGCAGTGTCACTGGGGAGACACTTCATACAACTGCTATTTAATGTTAATTTTTACAATCCTGCTGCCCATTCACACATCACATTCAACAACAACATCATCAGTGATATCAAAGTGAAATGACATTAAGGAATGCGGTTAGAACAGTGCTTTATGAGGCGCTACACAAACAGTGAAGGGCAGAAAGTTCGATCACGCATTTGATTATTTTTAATAGGTTTAACTGATACAACAGGAACACTGCAGCGTCCTGCTCCGGCTATGGGTTGGTCCAGCTGCTTGTTACGCCTCTTGTAAACATCACAGCGGCTGAAAAGACTTCCGCAAAAGATACACCGATGTATCCTCGCTTATAGCTCCTCCAGCAAGCCTCCTCGATCCTTGATCCTCGCTCCTCGATGTGCATTTTAAGAATTGAGATGTCCTTCAAGATGGCGTGCTGAGAACGATTTCCGGGTCACACGCTTGAGGATCGAGGAGTCGAGGAGAAAGAAATTTGGGAAATGAGAAAGGCCCTATCTGTCCCTCTAGAAATCAACCGCACGGGTGCTGTCATGTGACATCAAATAAGTGCGCTGTACCCAATTCCCCGTTTTACAATTTATTTTTTTATTATAGTGGTTGTTGGTGTTGCTATGTCCTGCCATGTCTCGTAACTGCCTGAACTGCCCTCTGTGCTCTGTAAGTGGAGGGTTAAATAAAAGTTGATGGTCAAGTTTGATTCATGTGGTTTTTTCCAATGTGACGGTTCTTTTGATAGCCATACAGAATAGTGTTAAACAGTTACTGTAGAAGCAAGTGGACTCACTTGTTGACCATGTCCCTCTTTTGTAGGAGCTTGTAAACCTCAGCGGACGTCTGGGGACCCTGCAGCTTCTGGCCGTTGAGCATTTCTGCCTCTAGCTCAACGATAGACTGGAGAAAAGATGTGTTGAAAAGAAAGGTTATTTGGGGACATATTTTAGATTTTTTCTCCAGAGCTCTGGCTTAGCCCTTTAGCATGTAGTCTGTTCAGTAAAAAGCAGACAACTAATACTATAATGCAACATATCAAACTTTTAATGCCTCAACATTATATATTCAAGTTACTTGTTTGAGTTACTTGTTGAGTAGAGTCAACCCCTGTTTCTTTTGTGTCCAGAGTTCATGATGTAATGGGTGACTTCCAAAAGGTTTAAAGTCTAACAGTAAATCTTCCCGTCTGACTCACCTTGGACGTTGTGACAAAGGCCTCTGCAACTTTGCGGTTTCGTCCCCCGTAGCAAGTGGTGATGAGGTCGGCCACGCCGCAGCTTTCCAGGAACGTGGTAGAGCTCACTTGGCCTTTGCGGAACAACTTGGCGAAGGCGACCATCTCCATCAGACCGAGCCTGATCACCGCCGCCTTGGTGTTGTCGCCAAAACCGAGGCCGTCGCAGAATCCAGCACCTACTGCCACAATATTCTGCCGTGCAACATTTTGCTTTTGATTAACACACTGAGAGAAGATTGGAAATTTTGAACCTTCTGTATTTATTAATGGGGATAACTACTTCCCAGTGTGGCTGTCTTTACCTTTAGAGCGCCACACAGCTCCACCGTATCGCTCTCCTGTACTACAGTGATGCGAAAGTTGGGCGTCTGAAGCAGCTCTTTGAAAATATGGCCGTTTGTCTCATTTCTTGCCCCTGTATTGAATGTAATTTAACAAAAAGAAAAAGATCACAAACTTCTCATAAAACAGGGAAGTAACGCTATGTTTCTGACATGGTCTGACCACCACGCCGCATCCTCTTTTAATCTTAAATCACCCTCTTGCATGCACGCAACATCAGCACATTTTTGTGCAGCCGAATGCTGGAATAACTTGATGAAAATAATAAAAAACGGTGTCTGACCGATTGTGGTTTCACAGAACTTCTCATCTGCCACCTCGCTGGCAATGTTGGCCCCCATTAAGACGCTGACCTCAATCTCTAGTTTCTCTCGGATGATGTCTGAGATGAGCTTAAGTCCATCTGGTCCCTCATCAATACCCTGGATGACAAAAAGAATAATGATAAGAGCCAGTTCATACATTTTTGTACTATACTTAGTGCTGTAACCTTTAGCCTGGACAGGGCGGTGGCCTTAAGGTAACAGGAACGGTTACTTTATGTTTCATTGTGTTGATTGCCTGTGCATTGCTCAACTACAACATCCCGTGATGTCACAGAATAATATGAAGCAAGATCATGTGACAACGTTTCCCTGGTTTCCCCTTTTTGCTGCCATGAAATCTGACGGGAAGAGCGATCATAGGATCTTACTTTGATGAGCGATATCCCAATGGTTCCCTCCGCAATGTGAGGTTTCATCTGGTCGCAGAGCTTGCCGATGAACTGGTGCGGGATTACAAAGACGAGGATCTTTGCCCCTTTGACAGCTTCTGTGATGTCTGGAACAGCGACCTAGTGGGGCATCAACAACAAAGTTAATGTCAGATCATACAGCACTAAGAAGTGGAACACTGCACATGTGGAAACTTTGCCATAAGGTCTATTTGGCTTTCTGTTAAATGCACAACAAATATCATAATGCCAGAGTCCATTTAAGAAAAGCTAAATTATATGATAATGTGCCCAGATGCATAGTACAAGTAGATAAACTTTGTTTGACACACAAGGCAAATGGGACAAGGTTCAGTTATCTTATCAGTGTTATGTCTCACTGTACACAGCATGTTTCAAGATTGATTCAAGATGAATTGCATAACCTGTTGATGCAAGATGGGTTGTGCAATTAAAAGATAATTATGCCGATCAAAACCCCCTAAATTGGAGCACTTACCACATTCCTGGGCAGCTTGTGACCTGGTAGGTATTTGACATTTTCGTGCTCCGTATTGATGATCTCTGTTAGCTTCTTTCCGTCTATCATTTCTTCATAAACCCACATGTTCACCATGGGGTCGAACCTGTTGGATGCTTTGACATTGTGCCCGATTATTTTGGCAATCGAAGAGCCCCTAGAGGGAGCAAAGGACAAGGACATAAAACCACCATTAAGCAGAGTTAAAGAAAGTCTTGTCATGTCCAAACAGCACACAAAGGCCACCAAAACACTGAAGAGCCAGACTGTAATTAATCAGACAGGACCATGGGGGGAAAAATGTCTTGGGGAACCTTAAAGGGTTAAAAAAAAACTGGTTTGTATTTTACTTTATTATCAAGTGAATTAATCTTTAGTTTGCAGGGAAATGGGGAAAGCAGTCTACAACCTCCCAAAAGAGAGCACGGTAAAGAATAATCTAATGGCTTAATGTTGGTACAATGGGAGGTAAAACTTCCATAAAATTATACAAAAGGCAAATATTATTCAGCACAACTTTGAGGCACCAGAGTAACCATACTTCCATTTGCTGCTTGTCTGAGCTGGTCTAAAAAGTACATGTTGCAGCCTGCAGCCGATGAGGGCTGCTGTTCAAAAGGGAGGCTGACTAACGTTAGATCCACAGCAGCTGGACGGTTTTGTGTGTGATATATAATAGCCTTTAGATAGTACAATAATTACATATTGGCGTTGTGGATGTAAATCTGCTAAATTGCAAAATCCAGATTCAATTAAACGGTGATTGCATGATATAACTTGAAACCAGAACGCGTTATTTTTTTTTTATGACAGATGCACTTATAAGATGAAAACGTACCAGTTTCCTGAGCCGACGATGCAGACTTTTTTTCCAGGCATTTTAGAAGTGGTGTGTCCTAGTGTTTGGCTGAAACGAAGACACTGCTGTTCTTTTTTCACGTCTATAACTTCCTCATACGCCCTATAAATTTCTGCCACCGATTCACCCCTCCCCTCGCTCGCCGTGGCTACACCTCTCTTAACCAAAATGGAACTAACAAGTCTAACAAGTAGCCTGTCACAGCCATTTGTTACGCTTGCTTTTAACATTTGCACACACGGTTTACATTCACTGCTAGCTTTACTTCATGTAGCTGAATGGATACAGTGAAAAGAAAGGAAAACCTTATATGTGCATGAACGTTTTACCGGGCATTTAATATTAAGTGTTGTCACGCCGTCATAACGCAACCAGCGCCGTTATCGTAACCAACCGACGTTAAGCCGAGGCTGAGCTGGACAGCGTGTTTACAAACACTTCCGGTCAAGATGTTTTTCAAACCAATGTTCATACTGAATAATGTAATAATGCACTGCATCCGCTCCTGCTGCTACACATACGAGAGGTACCTATGCATACATGTTGCGAGTCTCCGCAGTTGACAGGAAATCAGGTGATCTCAGCAGCGGAAGTGAGTCTTCTTTGTGTCGTTTTTGGTACAGCATTGCGCACGTGCGTGGTCCACTTGTGGAGGAAAAATGGAAAAGACGACCACTCAATAAACTAACAAATAAACACACACATATCCAATTAATATTTGCAGTCAACTTACCATATGTCGAAATATGTGAAAAGGTAAGTAAATATAAGAACATATATATATATATATATATATATATATATATTGGATTTGATTGCTCATTTATTTATTTTATTATTCAGCTTAAATCTGTCAGTACATTTAAAGAAAAAAAAATCCATTTTAAGTAAATTGCTTGTTCCTTCTCACAGAAAGTACCAGTCAAGATTGTTTTTTTATTTTTCCAAAATTGTACTCATTTGCGGGAATCCAACCAGGGTGATTCACTTGAAAACACGGGTGTTGGCAGTTAACGTTAAGTGAACCTGTATAAGCCAATTTCACATGTGTATTTGATTGCTTACTTATTTGTTTATTAAATAAAATACATGTAACTCATTAGGATCCAATAAGAAAACGATTGAATTAAACATGGCTCAACTTCCGGTTTGGTAAAATTTGTTCCGTTCTGTAAAAAGTATTTATCTTTTTTTTCCGGAGTGTGACAAGGACGTTTGAGGGATTTATCTGGCTTTTGTTAATTTAATTACCATTTCACTTTTCTCCTCTGAACACGGAAGTCTGAGCTTGTGAGCTGGTCACATGACTGTTTTCCTGCCAAAGCAGTAAATATCAGGAGCTAACAGGCACACGCTATCTGGCTACTCCTTCTATCAGCAGAATAGACGTTTTTTTAACCTAACCAGTTAACAGTCCAGAGTCTGTTGTGTGGGTGGTGCGTTTCGATAAGCGATGACCCGACAGCTTCCCTTTGTGTTATAAGGGAGGCTTGTCCACTTAATCAAATCTGTGGTGATTTAGCTAGCTTAACGCTAGCAAGCTGTGTTAGCGTCTGAAGGAGGTTTCGTTGCTAGTGACTATGCAAGGGGAAACCGCGGCTATACGAATCACGGAAAACGAAGGCAAGCTGGATGTATTTCCCCAGAACAGAACCCCAAGCTCGGGGAGAGCAAGTGCTAAAGGCTGGCAGTATAGGTGGGTTTCTGTTGGTCCTGCTAACGCGTGTACAGTCGAGCTAGTTCACTGATTTCATTACCATTTATACCTAGCCAGCGATTCACCAGCAGCATAGTTGTGACTTTAACATAGTGGGGTTTTTGTAATAACTGACCAAGTTGCTGATGATCAAATTTGTTTTCTGATCAGACAGGTAACAGTTAAATAACACTGCCTGACATAGTCAGTCACTAGTCAAAGCTCTATGATTGACTTGTGCACGCACCTTTGTGTGTTTATGATTGCGTACTCAGTACATGTATTTTAAAGTGTTCTTTGTCTTCTGTTGCTTTGTTAACCTCTCACACCAGTGACCACATGGAGAATATTGATGGCTACTTGATGAAATACACCAACCTTGTAACAGGCTGGCAGTACAGGTGAGTCTGTATACCTGTAGTTAATATAATGCCAACCTAGAATGTATGGCGTCCCAGTCAAGGGTGAGAACAAGCAATGCTCTTATCAGAATTCACCAGCTTTCATTGTTGTAATCCAGTCTAATCCAATCCAACGGTGGTTTGTAGGGGAAACAGATATTGTCATGGTGGTTGTTGTTTTCAGGTTCTTTGTCTTAAACAATGAGGCGGGCTTGCTGGAGTACTTTGTCAATGAACAGTCACGGCCACAGAAGCCCAGAGGCATGCTCCCTCTGGCAGGGGCCGTCATCTCCCCCAGCGACGAGGACTCTCACACCTTCACTGTCAACGCCATCAGTGGGGAGCAGTACAAGCTCAGGGGTGGGTACCAAGAAACACACACTGACTTGGCGTCAATGTTTAACAATCACGTGTCAACAGGTTCTTCTGGTCATCCCTCAGACCACAGGGATGACCAGAAGCTTTAGAGGTAGCTTGGTCGTTTGCACCCTTTACAGTTTGCAGTCACTTCCAGGAACAGAGCTTTTCACCTTATTGTTGCTTGTCAGCTCCCTTTTTACCTCCAGGCCTAGTGTCATCACCATCCATCAGGTTCAGACAATATTGATCTGGATGCATTCCATTATCTGCCGCCAGTGAGGCAGGAGCACACACTGGAATCGATCGCTGCGTTAGATCATCCTAGAGTACCATAACGTGGTTCTGTCTTTTGTTTTTCTTATCTCAGCCACCGATGCCAAAGAGAGGCAGCATTGGGTGAGCAGACTGCAGATCTGCACACAGCACCACACAGAGGCCATGGGGAAGGTAAGCTGATGTGCTTAGCATCCATATGAGGACATTCTAATAGAGGTGCATGTTGATGCATGGATCACTTGCTTCTGCGCGCAAAGATCTTGTACACATAATTGAGGAAAATATGTACTTTTTTCCATTGTGATTCTTGCGTACTGTTTTTAACACCCCTTAAAGTTCTGCTGCACTGTGTGCGATGACCTTATGTTTAAATCAGATATAAAAATGTGACTCTACCAAGGAGCAGATGTGAGCTGAACGTCTTCATTTTCCTGTTTTCTTTCCTCACATGCCAAAAGAGCAATCAAACAAAGCCAGCAGCAGGGCAAAAAATCTGTAAAGCTTTATGTAAAAATGTATCTGGTTTTACCCTGTGTATAAGCACTGTAATCACTAGTATTGATCTACAGATTACTATGCTGCCTACATTCTATTTTAGTGGTCTTGAGATACACGAGGACTAAAAACACAGTGGAAAAACTCTTTAGCAGTGGTTAGAAATGGTCAGGAGATATTTTTTTAAAAGATGGTTCTTGGAAGGAAATCTATCTTCTACCAGTTAAACATGTTAAGCCTCCTTTCTTGTAGTAAGAACCAGTCACATGAGGAAATTGACCTTCGACACGAACATTGTGAATTGTTTTCTAACGGCTAACATTTTGCATTGCACAGAGCAATCCCCCACCCAAGTCCCGGAGCTACTCGATGGCATCTCAAGGCAGCGGCAGCTCACCCATGTCCGTGCGCCGGCCCAGCCAAAACCCCAACAACTTATTTGCCTGGTCGCAGGTGAACAAGGGTTCGTCGCTCTACTCCAGCAAGCGGTCTCTGCTCCCAGACCACCTGCTGGACGCCAGAGAGGTACAGCTAGCCAGAGACACTCTGCTCAGCGTGTTAGGCTGACTTACAAATTTATTTTGTAATTTGCTCGGAATCTATTCCTGCAGTTAACAAAGTAGTTTAATTATCATTATACAACACAAGGTTATACGGCGAAATTCAAGTTGGGGTGACTGTTTGAGCCCTAATTTTCATTGTTGTGCTCTGGGAACTCGGATCACGGTCCACCCGCTGGGCACTTTATTCAGGATGACGGAGCAGGTCTGTGCAATTGATCTGATTTTCTGTTGTTTGGCCAACCTGACTGAGTCCCATTTTGTCCAAACCGGATCTTAGCCAGGAGCAGCCTTAAGGCCAAGCTGGGCCAGCATATCTCTTTCCTCTCCTCCTGGAGGTCCAGTTGATCTGACTGTATTTCTCGTAATATCATAATACAGGTGAAACTCGAAAAATTAGCATATCGTGCAAAAGTTCATTTCAGTAATTCAACTTAAAAGGTGAAACTAATATATTATAGACTCATTACATGCAAAGTGAGATATTTCAAGCCTTTATTTGATATAATTTCGATGATTATTGTGTACAGCTTATGGAAAAACCCAAATTCAGAATCTCAGAAAATTAGAATATTACATGAAATCCAATGAAAAAAGGATTTTAAATACAGAAATGTCAACCCTCTTAAAAGTATAATCATGCATATGTACTCAGTACTTGGTTTGGGCCCCTTTTACATGAATTATTGCCTCAATGCGATGTGGCATGGATGCTATCAGCCTGTGGCACTGCTGAGGTGTTACAGATGCAAAATTTGCTCTCATCAGAAAAGAGGACTTTGGAACACTGAGAAACAGACCAGTTCTCTTTTTCTTTAGCCCAGGTAAGACGCTTCTGACGTGGTTTGTTATTCAGGAGCGGCTTGACAAGAGGAATACGACATTTGAAGCCCATGTCCAGGACCCGTCTGTGTGTGGTGGCTCTTGATGCACTAACTCCAGCCTCAGTCCACTCCTTGTGAAGCTCCCCCACACATTTGAATGGCCTTTTCCTGACAATCCTCTCCAGGCTACGGTCATCCCTGCTGCTTGTGCACCTTTTTCTTCCACACTTTTCCCTTCCACTTAACTTTCTATTAATGTGCCTTGATACAGCACTTTGAGAACATCCAACTT